>NC_061113.1:258581033-258595166 GCF_002878395.1 Capsicum annuum
GAGAACTCTCTGAAAACTTGGAAAGTAAAATGTAAAGTGAAGCAATTCAAGAATTATAGGTTTTTATATAAATATTGAGTTTTGTATTAATCTGTTACAAATGGATAAATATTAGGGAAAAGGATAGCAATAGCACCTAAAACTAAAATAATATCATAAAAATAGCACTCAAAATTAAATACCCTATAAATAGCCACAAACTAATTTCACTAGCTAACCTTCACTGTCATACGCTTAAACATAATCGAAAATGTCGTTAAAATAACTTTCTCTTTCTTTCTTTCCTTTTCATTCACAATTTCCTTTCCATTCAAACACTCAAATCTCCATTCTTTTACCTTTTTCGATACTTCAATTAATCTTTCTTATTCCATAAATTTTGTATAAAATCTCCAAAAATATGCATTCAATTAGCTTCCTATAATTTTTTCCCATTGTAAATTTGTTCAAAATTGAAACAAAATAATGGCTTAAACTTCAGTTTTAGTTTCAACAATGATAAAATACGGAGGTCAGTGGATATCTGATGTTGAATTTAAGTGTATCAATATGGTATAGAAGAGTATCAACTGAGTATAGGGATTGCATGTGCATGGAAAGAATTCCCTCTCCCTTTTTAAAAAAGTATATTAATGTAGTATAAAAGTGTATCAATGTGACATAAAAATGTATTAAATGTGTGTAAAGATTGTATATGCATCCATAGGTTCCCCTTCTCTATTTTTTTTAAAAAAGTGTATCAATGTGGTATAAAAGTGTATTAAACTGGTATAAAGGAGTATCAATTGAGTATAGAGACTGTATGTGCATGCAAAGGTTCCCCTTCTCTCTTTTAAAAAATGTGTATCAATCTGGTATAAAAGAATATCTATTGGCATATTCTTTTTTTTTTTTTATCTTTACATGCATCAAAACATCTCCGACTCACCGTGATTGAGTCAGCCTCTAAGAAGAACATCTCCGACTCACCGTGATTGATCAGCCTCTGAAAAGGACATGGACCAAGATATGACTTTTCTCTTACCTTGAGACCTCATTATTTTATTTTTTTCTTCTTCAAGTTTAAAGAACTATGACATTGCTTCAAGTACATACCTGTATATAATGATTCTGTAAAATAATCATCATTAACAACAAATTTGAGGTCAAAATTAACCGCTTTACCCGTTAATTTTAACTTTCCTTTATTTCCTATTTTTTGCTTCATGTTCATAGTTTTCAATGCTCCAATGCAAGAAACAACAAATCAATTTTTGATATTGATCATAAAATACAGTAGATTGATCGATGCATAATAGAGGAGAAAAAAAGAAGATTTGAGAAAGTATATTTAGAAAAGAAAAGTGATTTAAGAATAACAACTATAAAGAGAATTTAATTTCCTTAATTGTGTAAGGAGAGTGGTTTTGGGCCAAGTGGCCAAAAACAGAAAATAAATTGGGCCGACTGGCTCCAATTGTCCATATTTACATAGTGTGGGCCATTTCTTTTTAAAATGGTCAGTTCATGTCTTTTTCCCTAAATATTATAACTAAAGGCCCAAGAATATATCTATTTTCTGAATATAAAAAAGTTATAAAAGTAATAAGAAACTAGATTATAAGTAATATTTTTTTATGTATAAAAAATTAAAATTATATATGTATTATGTCGGTTCTGTTTAGGTTCGGTTTGATTTTATTTTTGCTAATACCAAACTAAACCAAGAATGATCGATTTTTTTTTTTTGAACACCAAACCAATCAAACTAAATCATAAGTCGGTTTTTTTCTTCAATTTAGTTTGATTCATCGGTTCGATTTGACTTAACGGTTCGATTTGTACACCCCTATTGAGAGCATACATCTGTAACAACAAAAATAATAACATACTCATTGTATTTTTATAAAGTGGGATCTGTGAAGGATAAAGTGTACGCAGTTCATACCATTACCTCAAATGAAGTAGAGAGGTTGTTTCCGATAAATCCCCGGCTCAAAACAGATAACAGTATAACAAAGAAAAAACACAAAAGCAAATAATAAAAAGAGATATCACACAGTTAGATAATAAAGGAAATAAGACATCAACAAAGTAATACTATAAACTAGCTATTTGAAATCATAGACATCACTAAAACACTACAAACAAGAAACTACAGATACAGATACAAACAAAACACTTTTTCCTACTATTACGAACGTACTCCTACCTACTACCCCTCTATTTCAATTGCATCCTCTAAATCTTCCTATCAAGGGTCATGTCCTCCGTAAGCTATAACTGCCTCAGGTCATGCCTAATCACCTCCCTCCAATATTTCTTCAACCTACCTCCACCTCGCCTAAAATCATCCGCAGTCAGCCTCTCATATCTTCGTACTGAAATATATGCGCCCATCCTCATCACATGCCCGAAACACAACCTCACTTCTCGCATCTTGTCCTCCACCAAAGTCACTCCCACTTTTTTTCGAATAATCTTATTTCTTACCCTATCCCTCTTGGTAAGTCCACACATTCATTGTAACATCCTCATCTCCACCGCCTTCAACTTTTGGATGTGAGAATTCTTAATTGACCAACGTTACACTTCATATAACATAGTTGGTTGGACTGTCACTTTGTAGTTATTACCTTTAAACTTAGGAAGCACCTTCTTATCGCACAAGACTCTCGAAGCGAGCCTTCATTTCAACCATCATGCACCAGTATTGCGCTATATCCTCGTCAACCTCACCATTTCCCTGAATCATAGACCCAAGATACTAAAAACCTTCCTCTTCTGAATGACCTGAGAATTCAGCATCACTACCACATCAGCCTCATGCGACAAATTACTAGACTTACATTCCAAATACTCCGTTTAGATCCTGCTAAACCTAAATCCTTTAGACTCAAGGGTCTGTCTCCGAACCTTCAACTTATCATTAACTCCTCCCGAGTCTCGTCAACATATCTACTATCTATCTTACATATCTTAATTTGGTATCAACTGAAAACTAAATATTCTTACTCGTCCCTACCGTATCTCGTAAATACCTGATGCTAACGTGACATAAATTTTGAAGATGCCTATATGGTTATTTTAAAAGTTGGACACTTCAAAACACAATGAAGACAAATTTTACTCAGGCGCGTATTTGGCAAGCAAAATTACTCAGGAGCCTTTTGATTTGGCTAACCATTTATCAATAACAAAATGCTACTGCCAAACGTCTGATGCTCCAAAATTAGCTTTTCAGCTTAGGAAACCTGCAAGAACATGGCAGCAAGCATTCCTACAAATGTTAGATCTCCCAATTTATCTTCTGATACGCATCGATTTGAAATATATTAATAATGAAGCGTCAGCTCTTCAAAGCAGTGGCTTTTCCTATTCTGCAAAACTATGCACTTGTACTCTTCAAAAGGCTTGACTGCGCGAAATAATATATGCTACTGGTATCATTTGTTCACGTCAGGTGAGGAACCATCACTTTTTATCTGCTTTTGATCAGGCAAAGATGATTTTGCTTGAGTCTTCCCTTCACTGGAGGGATTTGCCTTGTCCTGAGTGTTAAGAGACCCTGGCTTGGTTGTTGCAGGTTCTTTCTTGCTAGCTTTGTCGATTGGTCTATCTGCAACATTGTCTGATTGTTTTTTGGTCTCAACCATAATTTCTTTCAAGGTCTCCTCCAACTTATCCAGTCTAGCTTTCACCTCGGAAAGTTGTGGATCAGTCGCTTCTTGTTTTTCCTGCTCAGCCATCAATTCCAGCTCTTTTGCTTTTGCATCTTCATCAGCTTTCTTTTTCAATTCAGCTTCCTGATTGGGAATTTTTGAACAAGATAGTCATGAAGACTGTTACTAGCAAAAGCAACAAAATGTAGAGAATATAGATGCATTGAGATGTTGTATGAGAACTCTGTGGACTTGCCTCGATCACCAAATAAGATGTGTAACTAAGGGGAAAAGATAAATAATTAATAAACAATATAATTAGAAGTCCTGGAAATAGTGTACGAGACCAGATTTAAGTAAACAAAAGAAAGTATCTGAAGTACCCGCGTAAAATAGTGTGATTTTGTAAAGAGAAATAAGACAATAAAATTTGCAAGAGACTCTAGCTTTTGGTTTAGTTATCTCTTTAGGCATTTTATTGAACTATATTTGAACTAAAAATCCAAAATAGATCCAGCTGATGTTGTACTCTGTACAATAAAACAAAGTCTTGTGGAACAATTCTGTTCCACATCTCAAAATGTAATTTCAATTTCCACTAACCTAACTGTGATATCACCCAGACAATTAGCTGAATTCAATATGTTTTTAGAGATTTAGTCACATCTTTTCTTTTTCGCAAAAGCTAAAACCGATTTAGCTTTCAAAAGAACAATGTTACTTTTTTTTTTGAGTTTCTGCATTCTAAAGCCCTAGGTATCAACGGGAATTTATGCTTCTCAATTGCTTACTCCAACTCCCATCAACAGCTTTGTTCTTCATAGGATTTATGACAATAAATCCGACTCAATCTCATAATTTGCAAAAAAATTGCATGATTGCTGATAACAAGCACTACTACTACACATTTCTTTTTGAATCAAAAGAGTTCCCTAGATAAATGCCAAAATGATTTCAAAACATTTCCAATACGAGTGTAAACTGGTATTCTCATTCCTCTATCATTCTTACCCATTTACATAAAAGAAATTTTTCCTTGCACCAAAAGTATAAGGGATACAAAAGTGATCTAATCATACTCCTATGCTATGTCATGCTCCATGTTATAGACCAATCTCTCTTTCTTTTTAGTAACAGTGGTGGGAGAACAAGCTTTCGGGCACATCGACTATTTAACTTAGTACTTGCCACCTCCCACCAGCAAAAGTACAGGGTAACTCTATCTACCAAGGTTAGGCAAATGGGAAGACATAACTCTAATGTTATTTAGTCTTTGCTGGAGGCCAGGGTTTACACCCACTTTATTGACCACTAGCCATACCTTGGCTGCAAATATTACAGAACATTCTTCCATTTCTCTATTTCAAATGGTCTGATCACAATGGCGTTGGTTTCAGAGTTGTTTTCCCTTCCTTCTGATTCTCTGCAACTCCGACTCAAAAAAATTTCAGCTACAGTTCTTAGCAGCACCGCACAACATCAAATATCTAGCAAAGGAAATCTCATGACAGGTAGTAATTCTGCAGCGCAACAAAATAGCCTTGTATTCTACACGCTCCGGCGCGCAATGCAAACTCATCAGAATCTTTTTCTCTTCCTTAATTTATTAGATATTAAGATTATACTTCCATGCTGCCTACCATGCAAAGAAAGCAACCTTCTTTGACACCATCATTTCATATTCCATAGTCTTCCAAAACTTTACTTTACCCACATAAGATTATCCCATGTGGTATGATTTAATGGAGTACACCCTTGGGTCTGACCACCTGCACACCATCCTATCTTCTCTCTTTTCATCTATTTTTTTACTGTAAGTTGGAAGAACGTCTAGACTTCATTTCACTAACAAGACTGGATAGCTTATCAAAAAACATTTACCTACATTACCTTATCCAAAAACAAGTCCAGGATATCTTTCTAAAATCCATTACCCCCCCACCCCCCAACCCCACCACCACCAACCAACCAAAAAAAAATAAAAAAATCCACTATCATTGTACACTTTGTTTTTTTGGTTTAGCTTTGGGATAAATTAGTTCAGTTATTATTATTTTGGTGGGAAAAATCACTAGGTCCCTAAAACATTTTTGGATGGTAATTTCAGCAGAATGAAGAGTTAAAACCCAAATAAATATCTTATTTACTAAACTAAACATATGTTGGAAAATGTGAAGATTGTTGAACAACGAAACAATTTCGTGTCCAAAAAAAAAAAAAAAAAAAAAGAAGAGAGGGATCATGACTGCAAATCTGGATAGCATAGAAGTGCTTAAGGTTACTTTACACACTATGGCCAAGATAGGGTCCACCCTTTTGTGGTTCAAGACCACCATTTGGATTGTCTTTTCTTTCTCTTATTGGTGTTGTTTTCCCGTTGTTGACATTATTTCAAATTCTTTCAATAATAAATTTGAGTACCTACCAAAGTGAAAGGCAAGCAATATAAAACGGTTGTAAGACCATTAAGTGTTTATATGAGTGAATGTTGGGCCTCTTATGGTTTAATGCATCCTCAAAATGAGAGTCACAAAAATGAGGCTGTTAACATAGATGAGTGAACATAAGATAAGACAAGATCAGAAATGACCATGTTACAATAGGTGCAAGTGACACATAAAGACGGTAAAATGAGAGATCGCTTGAAATGGTTTAGTCATGCCTTACGTAAATCTCTAGATGCATTAATGCACAGGTATAAAACTATGGTAGTTGAAGATGTGAAAAAGAGACTGGGTAAAATTTAAAAATTTTCTCGAAAGACCTACAGTCTGTTGGAACTTATGCAGACTTAGCAAAACATAGCCACAATAGAAGAAGAAGATTCATCTAGGAGAAACCAATTAGATGAGATTAAGCTTAGTTTTGCTGCTGCACTCACATTAGTCCAATATTTTCTAGGGATCTTTTTAATCTTGCCAGAGAACCTAATATATTGAATACTGGGATGAGGGATCTAAATGAATGAAATGGGTGGTAGTGAGAATTCATACAGTCAATCCAATCGGCTTGGGATTAAGGCATTGTTTGTTGTCATTATTGTTGGTGTTGTTTTCCAATTGGAAACAAAATCTCTAGTTTATTTTTGGAAATAATGAAATTGATTTTGTTTTTGGAAAGGAACAACATCTCTTGTTTGAGAACCTACTAAGAAATAGATACCGGAGATTTTAACCCCAATAATAAACTAATGTAGTTCAACTAGAAGAGAAGAATGTTGGTGAGATCAAACCAAAATTCCTCTGAAAAATTTTACAGACGAAAAGAAATTTTGATGATAAATGATCTTGAGGATGAAAGCTTCAACATTAACTTTTTGTATCCCAGGATGAACATTAATGTAGGGTAGACTGAATATTAGATGCCAAAAAAATTAAATATCTTTTTATACATGTTTAAAAATAACTAGATCCATTTCATCTAGAACTCACTCCTCCATGCATGTCAAATACTCGGAGGCAGAAACCTGCGGCCTCTATTTGCACACAAGCAGAAGCATCCCATGAATATGATTTATCTAAAAAAGAATATTTAAGTACCCCATGAATATGTAAGACCATGGAATATAATTTGGATCACACGAAGATATTATGTGAAAGAAAAATGGCTTCATAAAATGAAAATCAACAACTGGTTAATATCCTCAAATATGTTAAGGTGGCCAAAAAAAGAAAAAAAAATCAGAGAAGGAGAAGTTTCTATTACCGCCTCCATTCTTCTGATTTCATAACGAGCATACTGAGCCACCAAATAAACAGCTGTACAAGAAAAATCGTTTTAGACAGAAGCACAGCGCCAGAAAGCAAGGTACTTCAAAGATGAAATCGCATTTGATAAAAATGAAAGAAGAGGTACCCAGTGAAGGCAAGCAAGCAGAGAAGAACTGTACCAGATGAAAATCAAGCCTGGTCATGCAAGAAGAGTAGAAACATGTCAATCAACTGAATAAGGAAGGAAAATACCACCCCAAAGGAGGTGAAGAATTCAATATTCATGATGATGCAACTTATAGGTTGAAAAGAGGAGGTGAGTCAACTTTGAGGGCGTAAAAATAAGTGAAATGTGTTATGCTATTGTGTAAGAGAACATAAAAGAAAATGAACTTAACCCTTCAAAGTGTTTTTGGTGATTATACACCAAAACATATGTCAGTCTGGAACCCAGCAATAATTAAAAAAAAAAAAAAAAATTCAACATAAAAAATGGCAGCACGGTGCACCAAAACTACCGCTATGCGCTGTGTTCGGGGAAGGGCCCCACCACAAGGGTGTATCGTACGCAGCCTTACCTTGCCCGAGGCTGTTTCCAAGGCTTGAACACGTGACCTCCTGGTCAAATGGCAACAACTTTACCAGTTACTCCAAGGCTCCCCTTCAATTTATTTCAACATAAAACTTAGTGAAATGCGATGTGGGTCAGAAGCTGTCAAGGGAATCGATCCCCTCCATCTTGTTTCTCTGGTGCAATGGGCATAAGCATGTTGAAATTTGGTCACAAATTCACAGTAGATAAGTAGGTTCGAACTGAAAGAAAGTATCATATAAGCATTCTTTAGCACATTTATCAAAAACATGCAAAAAGGGAAGATACTACCACAGTAGTTAAGCTTTTTAAAGAAGAAATGTATGTTCAACTGCCCTAATTCTATGTGAAGACTAAATACAAATAAAATGGATTATGTGTCCCTCCACCAAAGACCACCGCAGCATACTCAGTGATAAGTGGCCGTGATATGATGAAAACGAATACAATGGTAAATTCATTCAGACATGAAAGAAAAGTCAAAATATTCTAGAACTAGAGGGAAATGAAGATCGGAAACAGCCTCTCTACCTCTTGAGAGGTAGTGGTATGGACTACGTACACACTACCCTCCCCAGACCCCACTATGTGGGAATATACTGGGTTTGTTGTTGTTGTTGTTGTTGTAGAGGGAAATGAAGGTATGTTTTTTCTTTTTATTGGTTTCTGGTAAATGTGTCTTTTCTTGATTGAATTCCTTAGTCGCATCCTCTTGTCAGTGATGTTGTCTCTGTCAATCTTCTTGTTAAGTTGCAGAATGTGCAAGGAAGATGTTTCATGAGAACATGGGACAATTAAATCTGAGGCAACCAGTTCCGTGTTTTCTCTAACCTCAAACCTAACAATTTTTTTGTCAAACGACAGATAAATGGAGTCTTTCTCGACAAGTCTAGCTTTCATCTATCAAAGCAGCCTCATGCCAACATCTCTATAAGAGTTGGTCTTCAGAAACATACGCAGGGTAATACTTCGTACAATAGACCGTTGTGGTCCAGCATTTCCCAGACACATGGTGATACAAGAAAGACCAAGAAGACACTAAAACATACACCAAAACAGTTCACAAATCTTGGAAACCGGGGACCTCTTTGGTGACCACTTGGATTCACTAATTAGACAAGAATAAAAAGATTACAAGGTGTTTATCACACCAAGGCAGCCAACCCAAACTAGATTAACACAAGAAGATGAAGAACAAGATAACAATAAAAACAACACACGGTTACAATGACAAAAACACAAACAGAATATACTAGAATAAGAACAAACGATCACAAGGAAGTAAAGATAGGAAGATAGTCAAATGAAGGTATAATCTTAAGAACCCAAGAACTTGTGATATTCTTGGACCCTTAACACCACACACTACAATCACCTATCTCTTACAATGACACAAGAAAGGCTTCCACCATCCAAGCACCAACGTATCAAACAAATGCAACACACAAGTGATTCCACCCTTGTGCTATGCCCTAGTTTCGGTTTAGGACTCTCTCTTTATCTAAGAGAAGTGTTCTTTCAATAACAAACATAAACTAAGGAAATAAACCCTACAAGGTTCTATTTATACAACATTACAAATAATAGAGAAATGACAAAAGAGCCCTTTCATTAAAGGGCTCCAAAAGCAGCCCCTTAAGTGCACCAAAAGGATGGTTTTGGGCCTCCTTCACACTTGGGCTTATGCACTCGTCTAAGTGGTCTTCAAAATACTCAAAAAGTGTCCAAGGTCATGATCGTACTCGTATCATCCTCTCCCATCTCGAGAGGAATTTGCCCACAAATTCACGACCTCACCTCTTTTACAATGGCACTTCATAATTTCCTTCACACGGCCACACATCTTTTACATCTTCCTCGCCTTGCATTTTAACCTCTTCTTGCTCTCCATCTTGAGGCTTGCCATCAACCTTAGCCGATTCAATTACTACTTCATCCCCAAGATAGTACAATTTTCCCTCCCTTAGGATCACATTCCTCTAGTTTGGGCACTCACTAGCTTTGTGCCCCCACCCTTGGCATTTGAAGCATTGAAATCTCTTGGAATTGGAAGTGAAAATTGGTTTACCTTCATACTTAGTGGACTGTTTTGGGGCAGCCTTGGTGCTCTTGGTTTGGACCACCATGGATAAGCCCTCTTTGAGCTCCCTTTCAACCTCCAATGCCGCTTGGAAGATGCCATCAGTGGTGTCTAACTTATGAAGTGTCATGCGAGTGGAGATGTCCTTGTTCAACCCGACTTTGAAGCGCACGATGTCATAACTCACTTGTTCTCCCCGGTGATCTAGTTTCAACATCAATTGTTGAAATTCGTCATAGTAAGCCATGACACTCTTGCTCCTTGCCAATCCCTTGCCTCAAATTGTACAATTTGGCAAGGAGCTCATGTCTGTAAGTCTCGGGCAAGTATCTTTGTCGCATAAGGTTCTTCAACCGAAACCAAGGAGGAGGTTGTCCCCCAATCATCTCATTCCAAAATTGTTTACCATACTCCCACCATTTATTAGCATACTCTTCAAAGTGAGCTATAGCATAGCAACTTTTCTTTTCTTTGGTGAATCATTAAGTTGGAAGATCTTGTTACAAGACGACTCCCATGCAAGGTAGGCTTCGGGATCACTCTCACCTTTGAAAACGGGAAGGCTCACTTTGATGGAATTGAGACCTACATCTCGGTTTGGATGGCCATCTCTCACCTCTCGGCCTAACTCCCCATGTCTACCTCTCATTCTTTCTTCCCTCAAGTAAACATCATCATATGACCCATAACCATCATGTTGTCTTCCCCCGCCATAGCCATTAACATAGAAGGGTCTATTAGGGTTAAGTGGAGCTTGTAGTGGTGGGATTGAATTTGGATAGTGAGGTCTTTGGTCAAGTGGAGTTTGGATGGGAGGGTTCGGGTTTGGAGGTGGTATTTGGGTTTAAAGTCCTTCTTGTTGGACTTGGTGGAGTGGAGGATGGTTTGCTCTATCTTGTTCTCGACTTCGAGAGTAAAGATTGGTCGGATTTGTGGCAATTGGTGGATATAGCAGTTGGTGCACGATCTCGAGAGTATTAGTTGGGGAATTGTTTTGAGGGGTGGAAGGTCGAATCTTTTGGCTTTCCACACGTTCTAATCTCCCACTCATTGATACCACATCCGTATCTAAGTTCTCAAGACCCACATTCAACATAGCCACATCTCGGGACATAGTTTCAAGGTGAGCCAAAATGAGATTGATGGCATTATTGTCCATTGTTTGAGCATTTGAAGCCTCGAGTTCCATTGTGGTTGTACCGAAAATAACCCTTCAAGTTACGGTCCAACAAGACACCCAATCAGTCCACAATGTCACACACAACAATACAATACAAATCCTACAAAACAATACACACGTTAGTTCAAAACAACCTCCCATAATGAGATTCCACTTTCAAGTTTCTTCAAACTCAAGCTCAACAATGGTAGATGGCTCAAATAACCTCCAATTTAGCTCAAATTCGAACCCTATACTCATATAGTGTTAGAGAACACAAATCTAATACTAAAAACACAAAATGAAAACTCAAAATTTGACCTAGGGTCTAAAACGGGTTTAGTATTTTTTGGGGGGGATTTTCGATTTTGACACTTCTTTTTTGTTGGGATTTTCAATTTCTAGACTCTAATAGTGTTAGGGAACAAGGATCTAACATTAGAAACACACAAAACACACAAAAATCAAGTTTTTTTGAAAGACCCTAAAAACGTGACTTTTTTCTTTTTCTTTTTTTTTTCACTTTTTTTTTAAATTTTCAAGATAACAATCCCAAGATTGATTTTGTAGGAACAAAATCAAACCTTGCTTCGATACCAAATGATACAAGATAGACCAAGAAAACACTAAAACATACACCAAAACAGTCCACAAGTCTAAGAAACTGAGGACCTCTTTAGTGACTACTCTCGAATTCACTAACTAGACAAGAATAAAGAGATTACAAGGTGTTTATCACACCAAGGCAGCCAACCCAAACTAGATTAACACAAGAAGATGAAGAATAAGATAACAATAACAACAACACAGTTACAATGACAAGAACACAAACGGATTATATTAGAATAAGAACAAACGATCACAAGGAAGTAAAGATAGGAAGATAGACAAATGAAGGTATAGTCTTAAGAACCCAAGAAATTGTGATATTCTTGGACCTTTAATACCACATACTACAATCACCTATCTCTTACAATGACACAAAAGAGGCTTCCACCACCCAAGCACTAACGTATCAAATAGATGCAACACACAAGTGATTCCACCCTTGTGCTATGCCCTAGTTTCGGTTTAGGACTCTCTCTTTATCTAAGAGAAGTGTTCTTTCAATAACAAACATAAACTAAGTAAATAAACCCTACAAGGTTCTATTTATACAACATTACAAATAATAGAGAAATGACAAAACAGCCCTTTCATTAAAGGGCTCCAAAAGCAGCCCCTTAAGTGCACCAAAAGGATGATTTTGGGCCTCCTTCACACTTGGGCTTATGCACTGTTCTAAGTGGTCTTCAAAATACTCAAAAAGTGTCCAAGGCCATGATCGTACTCGCATCACATGGATAGCTGGAGCTTTAGTGCACGGAGCTGCCTTTTATTAGCGACATATTGTTGGCACGAAGCTGCTTTGATAGATGAAAACTAGACTTGTCTAGGAAGACTCCATTTTTCAATCTTCTGACAAGAATTTGTTTGGTTTGAAGATACAGAATATTGGGACCGCATGTAACTTCACCCAAACTCCGTATTAGTATGATATTGTCCGTTTTGGGCCAAGCCTTCACGGATTTGTTTATGGGCACCTCCTAAAAGGCCCCATACTAATGAAGTTGGGTAAGACTTTAACTATTGGACATGCTTTCTCTATTTCTCCGGTGTGGGATTACTTTGCTTCCCAACAATGATACCAATTAATGGAAATAAACCCCGTTGAATTTTGCTACCTCGTACTTTACTCCGTATATTTTTACCGAGTATAGTACCACCAACCACTAATATTATTTTCGTTAATGAGCAGAACCTGCTCTCTGAAACCAGTTGTTGGGAATAAACCCCGCCACAATAATAATATTGCGGTAATAAAGAACAATTAATATGACAACAATAATATGGTTAATCAACAAAAACAATAAAAGCGATAATGACACCAAGATTTTTACGTGGAAAACCCTTCTAAATAAGGAAAAAAAACATGGACCAAGAGGAGCAACTAATATTACTATTTGTGACTACGGTGTAAAAGTTCCTTACTATAGTAACATTAGTTGCTCCTTTTGGTCCGTGGTTTTTTCCCTTATTTAGAAGGGTTTTTCAAGTAAAAATCTTGGTGTCATTATCGCTCTTATTGTTATTGTTGATTAACCATATTATTGTTGTCATATTAATTGCTCTTTATTACTGTAATATTATTATCGTGACGGGGTTTATTCCCAACAACTGGTATCAAAGAGCAGATTCTGCTCATTCACGAAAATAATATAAGTGGATGGTGGTACTATACTCTGTAAAAATAAATGTACGGAGTAAAATACGAGGTAGCAAAACTCAACGAGATTTATTTCCAACAACTGGTATCATTATTGGGAAGCAAAGCAACCCCACACCAGAGAAATACAGAAAGCATGTCCAATATTTAAAGTCACACTCAACTCCATTAGTATGAGGACTTTTGGGAAGTGCCTAAAAACAAATCCGTGGGGGCTTGGCCCAAAGCGGACAATATCATACTAGTGCGAAGTTTGGGTGAAGTTACACGCGGTCCCAACAAGCAATTTGTTAGGATCGAGAACCCGGTTATAGCGGAATTTAGCCAAACAATGTTATAATGACAATAACAAAGACAATAACAAGTTGATAATAACGGTAAATTAAAAAAAAAATTGTAGCAGACACAAATTTAATGTGACTCGGTCAGTTTGACCTACGTCCACAAGCGGAGAAGAACAATTTCACTATATCAACAAGAGTACAACAGAGAAATTACAAAATTAGAGCAGTCACTCTAATTAACCCAAATATCCCAAGTGAAGAACCTCACAAGATCACTTCAAAAGAAAGGACTCACAAAAGTGTTTCCCAACACCCACTCTCTAACTAAATACTCTAATAGGAAGGGAGAATAGATACAAGAGAATGAAAGAAAACTCTTAAAAATTGATATATTACAAATG
>NC_061113.1:258598166-258638473 GCF_002878395.1 Capsicum annuum
CCAAATACCCAAGAGAATAACCTCACAAATATCACTTCAAAGAAGAGGTTCACTTAAAGTATTTCCCAACACAACTCTCTCACAAATACTCTCTACAAAGAAGAAAACAAACACAACTACATCTTCTCAAATGTTGGTGTTCTTCCCAAAATGGTGTTGGTGTACTGAACAAAGGAGCTGAGGGCTCCTTATATAGGCAGGTTTTGTGCCTATTATACGCAAGCAATGACATATAACAATTGCAATGTCAAATATTGCAATTGACAGGCAAAAAAAAAATTTGACAACAATAAACATGCAGTAATCTTGACTTTGAAAATTCTGCATATGGGGCTGGACCCCACAAATCTCCCCCTCCAGTCCCATGCATCTGAAGGAGGTATCTCCATCTTTTTAGAGAGATTTAGTATAATACTAGATCTCGCCTTTTAATAAAGGCTATCAAACTAATTTCTCAACGTAAGTCTTTGTTGTAGTCATTTTGGCTACTGAAAAAACTTGGTTAGATCCGGCTCTAATACCAATTTGTTAGGATTGAGAATCCCGGATAGTGCGGAATTAAACAAAGTAATCAATTAAAGACGATAACAAAGACGATAACAAAGACGATAATAACGATGAGTTGAGAAAATAAAGGAAACACAAGTTTAACGTGGTTCAGTTAACTTGACCTACGTCCACAACCAAAAGGAGGAGCAACTTTACTAAACACCAACGGAACAAAAGAGAGTACAAAGACACAAAAGAGAGTACAAAGACACAAAAGAGAGTACAAAATTAGAGTAATTGAATACTCTAATATCCCAAATACCCAAGAGAATAACCTCACAAATACCACTCCAAAGAAGAGGTTCACTCAAAGTATTGTCCAACACAACTATCTCACAAATACTCTCTACAAAGAAGAAAACAAACACAACTACATCTTCTCAAATGTTGGTGTTCTTCTCAAAATGGTGTATTCTTCTAAAATGGTGTGTTCTTCAATTGAGCTGAAGCTCTCAATTTATAGGAAAGAATTGCTCCCATTAATGTCATCAATGACAGCAAAGAACCATGCAATGTCATTGCTTACCTATTTTTGAATTTGCAATTCAATATTGGCAACTAGAGAAGATAATGTGCAGATTTTCTCTTCTGCCAAAGGTTGAGAAAGTCTTGTCATACTTTTGAAAAAATTAGTCATAGCCTTATAGGGATGGACCCCACAAATCTCCTCATCCAGTCCCATATATCAGAGAGAGGTATCTCCGTCTTTTTAGAGAGATTTAGTATAATACTAGATCTCGCCTTTTAATCAAAGTTATCAAACTCCTCATCTGTCATTTTTTTCTAAAATTTTCTCCTTTCCTTGCAGTGCAATATCTGAACCATCCTGAACAAGGATAGCTTCCATTTTCAACTACCACATACCAAAGTTTGAAATCAAGACAAAATCGGGATTGACCGCTCTGATACCAATTTGTTAGGATCGAGAATCCCGAATAGTGCGAAATCAATCAAAGTAATCAATTAAAGATGATAACAAAGACAATAATAACGATAAATTGAGAAAATAGAGGAGGCACAAATTTAACGTGGTTCGGTCAACTTCACCTACGTCCACAACCAAAAAGAGGAACAACTTTACTAAACACCAATGGAAAAAAAAAGAGTAAAAAGACACAAAAGAGAGTACAAATTAGAGTAATTAAATACTCTAATATCCCAAATACCCAAGAGAATAACCTCACAATTATCACTCCAAAGAAGAGGTTCAATCAAAGTATTTCCCAACACAACTCTCTCACAAATACTCTCTACAAAGAAGAAAACAAACACAACTAAATCTTCTCAAATGTTGGTGTTCTTCTCAAAATGGTGTTGGTGTACTAAACAAAGGAGCTGAGGGGCTCCTTATATGGGCAAATTTTGTGCCTATTATATGCCAGCAATGACATATAACAATTGCAATGTCAAATATTGCAATTGGCAGGCCAACAAAATTTGACAACAATAAACATGCAGTAATTCTTGACTTTGAAAATTCTGCATATGGGGCTGGACCCCACAAATTTCCCCCTCAAATCCATGCATCTGAAGGAGGTATCTCTATCTTTTTAGAGAGATTTAGCATAATACTACATCTCGCCTTTTAATCAAGGCTATCAAACTAATTTCTCAACGTAAGTCTTTGTTATAGTCATTTTGGCTACTGAAAAAACCTGGTTAGATCCGGCTCTGATACCAATTTGTTAGGATCAAGAATCCTGGATAGTGCGGAATTAAATAAAGTAATCAATTAAAGACGATAACAAAGACGATAATAACGATAAGTTGAGAAACAAAGAAAAGCATAAGGAAAACAAAAATGAGTACAAATGAGTACAAAAATGCTAACTCCGCCGAAGCAAGTGTAACTGTTGATGAGTCTGAGGGAACACTATTTTTAGAAACTAATAATAGTTTAAAATCTAACGATGAGTGGATTTTGGATTCGGGTTGTTCTTATCATATGTGTCCCAATAGGGATTTGTTTACCACATTTGAATGTGTTGGAGGTGGAGTTGTCTTGATGGGCAACAATTCTCATTGCAAAGTTTTTGGTAAAGGTACAGTCCGAATTAGACTGCACGATGGTGTGGTGAGAACTCTCACCAATATTAGATATGTTCCTGACTTGAAGAAAAATCTCATTTCATCGGGCACTCTAAAATCTCTTGGGTGTAAAACACAGGTGAATATGGAGTTTTGAAAGTCTCTCTAGGCGCTCTTGTGATCATGAAAGCACACAGATCAGGTACGTTGTACACTTTATTGGGATCCACTGTTGTAGGTGCTGTTGCAGTTTCCACTTCAAATCAATCTGATTCCGACATCAACAAATTGTAGCATATGCGATTGGGGCATATGAGTGAAAAAGGTCTTTCCATCCTCAGCAAAAGAGGTCTACTGTGTGGACAAAGTATCGAAAAAATGGAGTTCTGCGAACACTGTGTGTTTGGAAAGCAGAAAAGAGTCAGCTTCAAATCTCCAGCAAATCTCCAGCAGTTCATCGAACAAAAGGTACTTTGGACTACATTCATTTAGATCTTTGGGGTCCTTCTCGTACCCCATCGAAAAGGTGGTGCTAGGCATATGTTAACTTTCATTGATGATTATTCAAGGAAGGTTTGGGTTTATTTCCTGAAAAACAAAAGTGATGTTTTCTTAACTTTCAAACAATGGAAAGTTTTGATTGAGAAACAAACAGGAAAACAGGTCAAGCAGCTTAGAACTGATAATGGCTAGGAATTTTGTAATGACGAGTTCAACGAATTTTGCAAAAATGAAGGAATTGCTCGACATCGAACTGTGAGGATGACACTTCAACAAAATGGTGTTGCAGAAAGGATGAACAGGACTTTCTTGGAAAGAACCTGTTGCATGATTTCAAATGTTGGGTTGACAAATGCTTTTTGGGCAGAGGCTATCTCTACAGCTTGTTATATTATCAACCGTGCTCCTTCTACACCTTTGAACTTCAAGACTCCAGAGGAAATATGGTCAGATACACCTGATAATTATTCTAACTTAAAAGTTTTTGGTTGTCCTGCTTACATGCATGTAAATGATGGAAAATTAAAGCCAAGAGCTAAAAAGTGTATTTTCCTTGGATATGCAACTGGGGTAAAAGGATACAGATTTTGGTGCCCTGATCCTAAGTCACCAAAATTTATAATTAGCAGAGATGTAACCTTTGATGAATCCTCCATGTTACATTCCAGAAAAGAGTCTTTTAGCTCTTGTACCAAGAACAAAGAGCATGATATGTATGAACAAGTGGAGGTTGAGCTTGACATACCTTCTGAGCCAAGCTCATCAACTGCGAAACAAAATACCATTGAAACTCCAGACGTTGAGCCAGAAGTTGACTTTTGAAGTTGAACCACATGAGTGTTCCATAGCAACAAATAGACCAAGTAGACAAATTCACAAACCAAAAAGGCATTGAGATTATGTTGCATTTGTTTTTTCAGTTGCACAGGAAACTGAAGAAATTGGAGAACCATCAAATTATTCAGAAGCAGTTTCTGGCGCTGATTCAGCCAAGTGGATGATTGCAATGAATGAAGAAATTGAATCTCTCCATAAGAATGGTACTTGGTCTCTTGTGATGCCGCCTTAAGGAAGCAGAATCATTGGTTGCAAATGGGTCTTCAAGAAAAAAGGATGGAATTCCAGGGGTTGAAGATGCAAGGTATAAGGCACGATTAGTTGCAAAGGGCTATAGTCAGGTACAAGGAGTTGATTTTAATGATATTTTCTTACATGTTGTTAAACATAGCTCTATTCGTGTCTTGCTTGCCTTAGTTGCCATGCATGATTTGGAATTAGAACAGCTTGATGTTAAGACAGCTTTCTTACATGGCGAACTTGAGGAACAAATATACATGCAACAACCTAAAGGATTTAAAATTGAAGGAAAGGAGAAAATTTCCAAAAAAAAAAAATGACAGACGAGGTGATACAAGAATGACAAGGAACACGAAACAAACAACCC
The DNA here is from genome assembly GCF_002878395.1 of Capsicum annuum. Classification (NCBI taxonomy): domain Eukaryota; kingdom Viridiplantae; phylum Streptophyta; class Magnoliopsida; order Solanales; family Solanaceae; genus Capsicum; species Capsicum annuum. Next base: position 258,602,689 of record NC_061113.1, read on the forward strand.
AAAACAGTCCACAAATCACAAGATCTGAGGACTAAGATGGAGACCACTCTCGGATTTAACAACTACAACAAGAATACAAGATATGAGGGTGTATTTTAACACCCAAAACAGCCAACAACACTACAATAACGTGAAGAACAAAATGAACAACAATAACATAAGTTTTAAGATTCAAGAAAGGACCCAAATCAGTCCACTACACAACAACAACAAGACGACAACAACAAAATGTAAAGATAGGTAGTGTGATATAGATTACTACAATAACTAAGAACCTAAGTATAGATCCAACACTAAGACCCTTAATACATGTAATAACAATACCGACACTCTGACGTGGACACAAGAGAAACGTCAATCTCCCCAAGCACCTACGTTTCCAAGCCTTGAATGCAACACAAGTGAAATCCACACTTGTATCACCCTAGTTTCGGGTTGGTGGTCTTCTCTCCTTAGAGAGGAAATGTTTCAAGTGTAGTACACTCATAATATTCATCAAAATCTGATTACTAAAAAACTACATTATTCTATTTATAGTAGGTTACAAACCCCTTAGTCAAATGCTTCAATAGGTGCCCTTGGAGTGCTATGTATGGACGGTTTTGGTGTCCATTTAGGTGCTCCTTTGCACTTCATTTGCACACACCAAGTCACGGGTCTAACATACACCCTCATAAGTCCACGTACGTGATCGTACTCGTATCACGAGGAGTTTGATAGCCTTGATTAAAAGGCGAGATCTAGTATTATACTAAATCTCTCTGAGAAGGTGGAGTTGTACTAGTAGGCAACAATTTTGCAAAATTGTTGGAAAAGGTATTGTTCGAATTAAAATGCACAATGGTATTGTAAGAACTCTCAGAAATGTTAGATGTGTTCCTGAGTTGAAGAAAAATCTCATCTCTTTAGGCACTCTAGAATCTCTTGGGTGCAAATACACAGGTGAAGGTGGAGTTCTTGAAGTCTCTCGAGGTGGTCTTGTGGTTATAAAGGCACGCAAGTCTGAGACATTGTACGCACAGTTGGGATCTACTATTACAGGTGTTCCTACCGTTTCAATTTCCGATGGAGACTCATCTGATTTTGATATCATGGAATTTTGAAAGCCCCTTGAGGCTTTGTGAAGAAGGTGAAGTAAATTTACTATATTAACCAAACTCAGGCCAAGGTGGATATTTGTAATGTGGCCTTTGTTTATGCTTTGATTCACACTTGCTTTGTCAAAGAAAGTTGCTACAAAAGATTATTGGAAGATTATTTTTGGATTAGTCAAATAAAGTTGCTACCAATGACTTTTTTGGAAGATTATCTTTGGATTTGTCAAACAAAGTTGCTACCAAAGATTTTGTTGTAAATTTCACCCATTCACATGCAAATGTTGAAATTTACATCTTCCGTTAACATCATGGATGACATAAACAAGCTCATTTTCATCTCTATAAATAGGGGAGAGTTCTTTCACTTTGATTAAAAAACAAACCATCAACATTTGAGAAGATGTAGTTGCGTTTGTTTTCTTCTTTGTAGAGAGTATTTGAGAGAGAGTTGTGTTGGGAAATACTTTGAGTGAACCTCTTCTTTGGAGTGATATTTGTGAGGTTATTCTCTTGGGTGTTTGGAATATAAGAGTATTTAATTACTCTAATTTGTACTCTCTTTTGTGTCTTTGTACTCTCTTTTATTCCGTTGGTGTTTAGTAAAGTTTCTCCTCCTTTTGGTTGTGGACGTGGACGTAGGTCAAGTTGACCGAACCATGTTAAATTTGTGTCTCCTTTATTTTCTAACTTTTCGTTATTATCGTCTTTGTTATTATCTTTAATTGATTACTTTATTTAATTCCGTACTATTTGGGAAACAGCCTCTCTACTCCTTCGGGGTAGTGGTATGGACTGCGTACATTTTACCCTCCCCAGACCCCACTATGTGGGGAATATGACCCCACTATGTGGGAATATGACCCCACTATGTGGGAATATACTGGGTTTGTTGTTGTTGTTGTAATTCCGCACTATTTGGGATTCTCGATCCTAACACAGAAAGCACAAAAGAGGTCGCCTCAGCTATAATACTGGCTTACTTAATTCAAAATCAGGAGCAAAAGTGAACTTAAAGCATGTCAATGTACAAAACAGGAATGTAACATGAAATAGATATGCATACAAGTAGGCACACTGTTCGATAAAATGTCAATGAGAAACCTTTATAAAAGTACCCGAATTTCTTCTTCTTCGGTGGCTCCGTAAAAAGCATTTTGGCAGCAGTCATAAAGTCAAGGGTCTCCAGTTGCTTGTACGCATCCTTCCGACTTAAAGCTACGGCGTTTTCAACTTCCTTGTTACTATTACTACTAACCTTGCCGTTGTTGCTACAGCTGGTAATTGCCTTGTGGTTACTGCAAAGTGTTCGGATTGTAGATCGTCTGGAAAGACGGACCAAAATTCTTCTACCGCTAAACATCACATTTCACCGATCAAAAGAGAAGCCAGAAGCCGGCGGCGTGACGGCGGCACGGACTAAATTTCTTTTGAAAAATGAACCGGGATTAAACCGGACTTGCTATTCGGTTCTCAAGCCGACGGTCCAGTGGGGTCCGATGTTATATTTGGCTCTTGAATTAACTCAGGGTGTGTTTGGTATGATGGAAAATATTTTCATTGGAAAAAGTTTTCCCGGAAAATAAGTTAGTTTTCTACTTATTTTTTTATGTTTGGTTGGTGAGTGAAAAATATTTTATGGTGTTTGATTGGTGGGTAGAGAATATTTTTTAGAAAAATATTCTCTAGTGTTTGATTGGTGAGTAAAAATATATTTTTTAGAAATATCAGTGTCTCTAACAACTCAACAATTTGTAAGAAATAATTTAAGCATAACAAATAATATCAATATCAAATACTAAAATACTACAATCGCTAAATTTAAGCAACTATTAATTAACAAATATAGGTGATACTTTTCAACATTTTGTCCGGACAATCTCAAGATACTACAATCAATAGAAATATAACGGAACGGCAAGCTTATTCAACCTCGTGAAACATGTTACATCGATAACAAGATGAAATATGCAATTAGCAAAAGTAACATAGGTAAATCTTCCTCTATGAATATGAAAATAACAATACATTCAGCGAACATTGGAAATGAGAAAAATTCGAGCTTCACTACTTTTTATTTCAAGTAGTGAAAAATTGAAGCAAAGTACAGTGAAAAATATTTTCAAGTAATGTAAATTTTTTAGAAATATGAATTTTTTTGAGTCATGTAAATATAAGTGTTGTTAGGGTGGAAAGAGAGGTGGGGTAGGGGTCATAAATCAAGGAAGTCATTTTCTGGAAAATGACTTCTCTTGGCCCACGAGGGAAATCATTTTCTATCAAATTGAGAAAAATGAGTTGATGTGGAAAATATTTTTCCAACATTTCATTGCAATCAAACAAAGGAAAATAGGAAAATCTTTTCCAGAAAACATTTTCCATCATACCAAACACACCCTCAATTAATGAAGGTTTTTTTTTTGTCTGGATAATCTTATTTAAGTAAAATTGGACAGAATTTGAAATAAAATTGAGATTGATTAATTAAGCTTTTTAATTCAAACAATGTAATATATTTATTTGTACTTTGTAGAAATGGGTTAATCATAGTATGGGGATTATAATTAATCGAAAATTGATATAGTCTAAATCTAAAATTGATATAGTCTTAGTAAAACAATTGTTTGTCATAATAAGTTAGTCAAAATTAATAAATATAATGTGATTAATAATTGTAGACTTATTTTAAAATTCAAATATTATATCAACATATTATAGGATATTTACAAAATGAAATGGCAAAATTATCAAAGTATTTTTTGGAAAATGATTTCAAACTTCAAAGAATTATTTATCTTACATTATTTGAAATATAAAAAGCTTAAATAGTTAATTTAAATATGGAGAGCAAAAATTGATTAGCAATATGAATCGTTATTATTCTTCCTCGTGTTCTAATTTATTGAAGAATTCAAAAATTCTCCTCCATGAAATTATTAGGATTAGTTATGATTATGATGAGCTTTGTTCATGAAGATTTGCTAAGAAGTAAGAACATCATGAATTTTGATAAATATCCTCATGCTTCATGAAATGTCCAATTGATCACTCGTCAAGTTTTGATTAGATTAATATTATGCATTTTCTTTAAGACTACAGACATTATGCCATAACGATATGATTTTTAATTTAAACCAGTCCTACAAACTATGACATATGACTTTACATGATTTTACAAGATAATGTACATGACTTGAATAATATTTTATGGGCTTTCAAGCCATGAAGCCAACCACGATCTTTGAGCTTTTTAGATTAAGGTTGACTTGTGATTATGAACTTTTGGATGGAACTATATGAACATGAAATAAAGAGTGTAAAATGGTTAATCGAAAAGTTATAAGTCTCTATGACAAGCGTATGAAACTATATTTGCTGACATAGGATTTGGATCGTATAATTGAGTCGGGTGTATTCTCTATAGTCTATATTGCTCAACGAGGCGTTATTATGGATAACTTGATTGCACGGCTATGTTATGGATGTCTATTACCCAACAAGCTATGTAGTGTCTTAGTTTGATTATGGTTGAAGTTGAAGTTAGATTTTATGTGCTCACGTGATGGATTATAAAGATTATACTAATAAATTTTCAGAATGAACTGATGAATGATAAATACAAACGTAATGTCAACCTAATGATTGCTATGCCTTTTTGTCTTTCACCATTGCTATAATTTTGATTTTTCTTAGTTGCTCTCTTTTTATTCATGTTCATTCTACCTTTGCATATGTATAATTTCATATGCACTCGCATATCTTTACTTTGGGTGTTGCATTTCACAAATGCAGATTCAGGTGCTCAAACAAGCAATCAGATTGACGTTAAGATCTACATACTTAGCTTTTGGTAAGCTTCTCTTTCCTTATGGGACACAACATCTCATCTTGCTTTGTTTAGTTATGATCATGTCGGAGATTTTGTCCTGGTAAATTGCTTTGGAGAAAGATTAAGAATGTCCATTAAAAGGAGCAGACCGATGGGGTCTTAGTCCCTAAGTTATCGCGTTATTCCAATTTCAGTCCCTGGGATATCTAACTAAACATTTTTAACTTTCACTTAAGTAGTGTGTTATTTTAATCTTTGGGTAACAAATTTCATCAAATTAAATGGAATGATAACTATCAACAAGACACTGTGGACATAGTATATTCAAGTTTTCATTTAAACATTAGTTGTTTGAATAATAAATAGATAATTGAAGGTTAAAAGTGTCTTATTAAAAGTTATCACTTAGTTTAATTTGATGAGATATGTTAGTCAAGAGTCAAAATAGCACGCTTTGCTTAATTGAAGATTAACCGTGCTTAGTCGAATATCATAGAAACTAGATTTGAAATAACACGATAAAACAAGGCTAAAAATGTCATTCCCTCAATTTATTTAGTTGTGATCAAAGGTATAGATAGACGAGTCTAACATGCTCCTATGTTTTGCATTTCAACTTTGATCTTGGAGTCATTACATAAATAGTGAGTTATTGATACTTATTTATAATTTAATGAAGAATGTTTTGTAGGTCGTATATTTTGAAATTCTTTCATTTGTAAGAATGCTTTATATATCATGTCATGATAGTGGCCCGCTTGGACAAGTTAAGGCACCGAGTGTTGATTTTGTTCAGAATCCAGGCTCGTAGCTAGTGTGGCAATGATCCTACAAAGAAAATTGCACGTGTTATACTTCAAATGAGCCGATCTTTAATTTTTGCCTTTTACAAGGACTAATCTTTAGTATTTTGCCTTCAACAATCAAACTTATGCATGGACTAATCTTTAATATTTTGCTTTCAACAATCAAACTTATGCATAATGAGACGTAAGTCTTTAAAAAGTTTGGCCCGTATATATATTTGTTATTAAAGATAAAAATTAAAGACCAACACAAAATAAGATTAAAAAATGCAAATGAATAACTCCTCATGTAGATTGCAGATCGCGTTAACCGATCTACATGGGGATCACGGAAGATTAAATCTGTGACAGTAGATAATTATACATATAATCATTGCTCCTCTCAGTAAAGTAACTTTTTCACACCAATTTGTTACCCCATTTTGAGACATCAAACAATTATTATTATCATCAAATAGTTTAATCCACTAATTTTAAGATGACCATAATAATTTTTTTAATCTATTTGTTTATTAAAGAATGAATTCAAAGTTTCAACTATTCGCTTGACCTCTTCGAAAAGAAATACAAAATTAAGAGTAGTGATTAAGAAAGGCAGTTGACTTAATTAGGATAAAAAAGGTAAACGAACTATAAAGAAAATTTTTACTTTGCTTTTTTCTTGTATCTCTTCATTCTCAGATTCTTCTTGTTGGGGAAACTATAATTGCTTCAAAAAATATCCTCTATGTTTAAGAGACATAAATAAATAAACTACCCAAAAGAATTTAATTTCAATATTTTTTTTTTCCTATAACAAGGAAGAAAGAGATAATCAAAATTACTTTTTTCAATAATCTGTTCTTTTTACTCTCGAGCTACTTTTTTGATTTTCTTTATAGTTCTTGTTGAAAATTAAATATCAGAATTTGTTAAATACTTAATGGAGATGAAAAAAAAATACTCACTTTTATAGTCTCATGTTTGGACATGAAAACAAAAAGAAAAAAAAAATTATCAAAAAGAATTTAAAATAGCATATGATTATACATTAGACTATTTTTTTTAATAATTAAAAAAAATTAAAGATGAATTTCAAGTTTTTAAAAAGGATTCTGATTGTCATTAAATAACTAAAATTGTTTAAATTAAAATTCATGTAAGTGATTATTTAGATCTAATCTCAAATATGAAAGACCATTTTTATCATTTTCCAGATTCAATAGTATTGTAATTTCCATATTAGTAATCTCACTCTTTGAAGGTAGTTATATTATTATCCAAGATGACATGATATCGTAAGAGTTCTTGTAAATCCTCACGAAAGAAAAAAAAAAAGTTCTTGTAAGCAATCATTCAACTAGGGCTTTCTTTATCAAAGAAGTTTATTTTTATGTGTATAATTTAATAGGAAGTCATTTACGATAAAAATTCATTTCTAAAAGAATGAAGTACGCGAGAAAGATGAGAAATTTGGAATCACTAAAAAAAGAAGACGACAGAGGAGTGAAATAGTTTTTTTTTGTAATTGTATTGGGATTTCAATTCTTCCAATTTTTAAAGTCGGTTAATTTTTTTCTTACTATATATTTTATTATTGTCGACATTGATATGTAGAACGAGATTCTATCTTTATTCTCGTTCGATTAATCAGTTGATCTTCAAAAATCCATCAAACTATGGAGTAAATGATTTCAATGAATATTCGATTCTTTCTTCAGTGTGGCCATAATGTGATACCTAAACCAGTAAACCGAATACCTATTACAAGCAGAGCAATCAGAAAATGTGTAACAAACGAGAGTCGATCAAACTCATATTAAAGATCATGATCGATTACGATATTATAAGTTTTTCTTCTTGACCGAATGTATAATCTTCATTAATTGCTTCATTTTTTATATGAATTTACTAGCAAGTTTAATACAAATAGACACATAAAAGACTTTTTTCACAAAAATTTATAACAAAGTACTATACTTTGCTAATATTAGGATAAACAAAGTTTCTTTATATTAAGAATAATTGAAGATAAAGTTTCCATAATCATTCCATAACACTAATGAAAGTCCCCACCAAAGATTTGGTGAGTGAATGCCATATCGCCCCTTCCTTCATATAATTAGTAGTTTTTGATTTTGAGTCTTGAATATGAAATTTTTTTTGGAAGGAATACTTTCTTAGAATGAGCTTTATGTGATGCAAAATCAAACTAACTAGATTTCAATATTGATATCGAATATCAAATGCAAAATTCCCATCCCAAAGCAGTAATGATTGTCGTCATCAAAGGATATCGTGTTGTGAGTTGTTTTTTTTTTAATTAGAATTTTTTGATTTTAAACCTCGAATATAGAAATTTTTTGAAGAAAATGCTTCTTCTAAATGAATCCAATATGACGCGAATCCAAATTAACCGAACTTCAATACCGATAACTAACATTGAACACAAAACCAAACACATAAAAAAATGAAATCTCCATCCCAAAATATTATCATAAGGAACATACTCCAGCGCTTCCCACTGGATATCATAATGAGTGTACGTTACTTTCTCCCAGAAAAATCGATTTTTCAAATTTTAAATTCACTAATTATATGAAAAAAAAAAAAAAATAAATAACTAGATCACCCTACAGCTCAGATTCCTAAGTTTCCAATCTTTATTTTTAAGCTTTCCCCAAATTCCCTCTCAAATTTTTATATATATAGAAAAAAGGCCTCTTTCTTTTTATGTACTTTCTGCATTTGATATTAGTATAAAAAATCTCACTTTCCTCCAAAAAATTTTACGGCGCTGCACCTTAACGCCGCTGCTAATATTAACCCATAGTTCTCCTTTAAGATGCCTGAATTTTGTTAATTAGTAAAATTCAATGTGGCTGTTTTTTTTTTTTTTGTTAAATTTTTTTTTTTTTAGCTATGTTATAGAGTGAATATTTGGGTTATGTGCGAAGATGTTGTGCAGAAAGAATTCAGTTAATTGTGGCCGTGGATCGGTGCCCGTGTATCTAAACGTATACGATTTAACTTCTATTAATGGTTATGCTTATTGGTTTGGTCTTGGTGTTTACCATTCTGGTGTTCAAGGTCAGTAATTGCTTTTGTTGTTGTTGAATTGTACCTGAAATTTTTATAGATCTAGGCGAGCTAAATTTGAATAGGAGGTGTAAATAATTTTTTGAGGAATTGGATTTGATTTATTTATTTTTGTTAGTTCATGGAGTAGAGTACGCATTTGGAGCTCATGAGTATCCAACGACGGGCATTTTCGAAGGGGAACCGAAACAGTGCGAAGGATTTACGTTTAGGAAGGCGATTTTGATTGGATGGACAGAGATGAGTGATGGAGAAGTGAGAAGAGTAATGGAAGAGCTTGCTGAGAAGTATAAGGGAAATGCTTATAATCTTATAAGCAAGAATTGCAACCATTTCTGCAATGATGCTTGTCTCAAACTGACTGATAATCCGATTCCTAGTTGGATAAATCGACTCGCACGAATCGGTGAGTTTCTTAATCGATCAATTAATAGTTAGCTATGTTTATGTTGGATTTTTTGTTTTCTTTTGAGTTTTATTGTTCTCTTTTGCAGCTCAATTATCTTTGTTAATTAATCAGTTTTTTCACACTGAAAAATAGCTTAATTGGAAATTGTTACAACCTCATTTATGTTAGGAATATTATTTAATTTCATTGCATTTTTTTTGTGGTTATTGTTCCTTTTTAGTATGCTCGTCGTGCTTTTTTTAGTATTTTCCCACCTTAATTTATATGGTATCATTTAACTTGATACAAAATTTAAGAGAAAAGACTTTTGAAATTTATGGTATAAAACACTTTTTGACTGCTTGTATAACTATAAATTATTTCATTAAAGATAAAAAAAGAAAATTAAAATTAAATTATTTCCAATTATAAAAATGTGACATTTTCATGGGACGGAGAAGTTAGAAAGTGTGTCTCATAAATTGGAATAAAGAGAGTATTATTGATCCGTTTGGCCATGAAAATAAAAAACGTATTCACTTTATTTGATATTTTTGAAGTTAAAAATAGAGTTGAAGTTGTGTTTGGTCATAGTATTTTCAAAAATATTTTAGACTTTGAATATACTTTTTTATAACGTGATAGGAAAAATTGTGTGCAAAAAAAGTGAAAACACCTCAAGAGGTGCTTTTCAAAAGACCAAAAATTGTGGAATCGTATTCCGGAATACGTTTTTGGTTTTCAAGGCCAAACAAGTATATTTCGGAATAAAGTGAAAATGTATTCCAAAATATTGTGAATAATATTTATAGCGAAACGCCTACTGTGTAAGGCTTCTTCCCTCCCTCCCTACCTCCCTTTATTTTATTTTTTCCAACTTGCTTTGTAATGCTTTTACTTGGATCGAGGGTCTATCGAAAAGCAATCTCCATCGCTCTGTATACACACTATCCTTTCTAGATTACACTAGGGGAATTACACCGGGTATAGTGTTGTTGTTAGGAATTAGTGCCACCATGAGTTTATGTGGACCCAAATATACCTTGGTAGCTATTCAAGTAGTAGAGTGTATTAAACGTCCTATTCCCAATTGAAAAGTTTCTTCTAATTAAAGCATGTATGTTAAGGAATTACTTATCCAAAAAGTTTACTTCATGCTTGCTTTATGTGATTAAAGTATTGTTCTGATTCTTTACAAATTTGGTCAGCTTCTGATTTCTACAAGCATAAGATCTATGAGAAAATGTGCTTAATTTGAGAACCAATGGCGTCTTAATTCTTGCTGGTAGGTGTACTTTGCAATTGCTTAGTTCCAGCGAGCTTGAACCAGACCAAAGTTGGCCACAATCGTATCGAAGGCAAGCCAGGTGAGGGGGAAAAGAAGAAACTTAGAAGCCGCTCTAGAAGGCTGACTCAATCATCTCCATCTTCCTCGTGTTCTCCTCCGCTTGTCACAACTACAAGCAACAGAAGCCGAAGCAAAAGCCCGGTGCCTTCATCTGCACCATTGATATCCAATTCAATATAGATTTCTTCATGAAGAAGAAGACGGCTGCTTTGCATGTTTTGTTTCTGTTGTACAATTGATTCTTTTGCACCTTACTTCATAAACACTTAAAGCTGTTCAGGAAGCCCTGAAAATTCTGTGCATGAATTGGGTATAAACTTCTTTGCTTATTATGATAGCTGCCAATTTTGGACCCAAGCAAACATAATATAAAATGCTGCAGCATCTCATCAGCTTAATGAATTTGTTTGGTTTATATTACAAGTCACAAGGTCTTAAGAGTATGAGTGCATCAAAATTCAACGAGAGTTTTTGACATAAAATTATTAAGCTATAAGGGATCGTTCGGTATACGAGCGATCAGGGATAATAATCCCGAAACAAAGTGCAAAACTATTTTATCCTATGTTCGATTAGGAGTATTAATTAATTTCGAAATTATTTATCCCATCATTTAAATAACATAAGATATTCCAATCTATGAAATGACTTTTCTTTTATCTCATTCCACATGGCAAACAACCCCATAATAGTTCAACAATCCTCTTGATTCTAGAGCACTGCTTTTTCTTAGAAGTTCTAGGGGTTAGTGAAACACAGTTCAAAATTCAATGACCCTTCTACCATTTTCCACTTAAATATTAGAGTTTTGTCTGCGGTGGAGTTCAGACCCATACCTAACTTACACATCACACATTGTATGATCTAGTGCTGCCTCCTGACCAAGCAACACTTGAAAACAGAAGGTCCTACTTTGGTTTGTAAGCTTGAAAACTAAAGGGATTCATGGTCAAGGGGACTAGGAATCCATTGTGTGCTTTTCCTTTCACAGAATAATAATTATATGCCTTTCTGCAGCTTTCGGCAAATTATCAAGCCTCCTTTTTCTTTGGTTATACCAAATACATCCCCAATTTGTCAACCAATGGCTTTATTCCCTCGCCCCCATATTAGTCTTAAAGTCTTAATGTTTTACCTGAAATTGGACCCACAATCTTACCGACCCATCACAAATTGGTACTTAAAAAGGTCATTAGTCATGACACTATCTACCAAAACCTACCAACGAATATGGTTACAATAGATTCGTGAGTTGAACCAAACCCACACTTTTATACTGAAAGGAAGATACCAATAACAGTAACTTTGACCTATATGCTATTCCTGTTGAACACGAGTAGTTATCTGAAAGAATAGATCTGCTTATCATTCTATATCTTAGCATACAAGTTGTGGCGGGGAACATAAAAAGGAGTAAGAGAAAGAAGAAAAGAGCATTTTCAGAACAATGGTATGCGCAGCTTGATGTGCAGCTTGAAAGACTCCTGCATGGGAATGATACCGTATATTATCAGCAAACCCGTCTCGAATAAATTTCAAGATTCATTCTCTGTTTGGAAGCAGAAACCATACTTCGCATTAACAAATAATATTTGGTGCATACGGTGACATGCTGAACAGCAGTGCTCTTAGCCCTGCTTTGCTCTCATAGACTCGACAAAGTTATCCAGGATCAGTGGCCACGCAAGGTTCGAGTCATAATTGCTCAAGTCTGGAAAACTTATCTGTTACGCGCAAAAACATCAAGATAGAAGATTAAAGAGTTTAATCTTAACATTCAGACATCAAACTCACTAAAAGGCTACAACCAGATTGCTCGTGTAAGATGATGATACAAAATAGGACATTCCAAGAAATTAGCTAAGTGAACTGAAGATTTACCTCGTTAACAAACCTAAAAAATCCCATCCATTGATCCATGTTTATAACCTTGTAATCAGTCTGCGTCTGCATCAGTAACCAAGCATGTAAGAGTACTGCATTATTAGTATAATTTAGAAGGATCTACTCTGACTCTTCTTAACTTTTTGGGGTTTTAAAATATGAAACAGTGACTAAAAGCAGCATGATTTTTAACGGGACAATCCCCTTTTACAGGGAGGTCAATGAGCATCCACTATAGAAAAGAAGCCATAGATTGCAGCTGCAAGGTTTCAGTCAAACTAATGGTTTTCACCATAAAAAGAGCTCCAAAAGTATCCTAAAGGGCATTGTCAGATTCACCCAGTAAAACTAACAATTGTATTGTTCATGTACCCTGCCGACCAAATGGACATTTTAAGTGAACTAAAATAGGAGTATAAAATAGCAAGAGGAGCACAGAGTAAAACTCACCCTCAAATACTGAACAAGACTGTCAACTTGGGGCCGAAATTGAGACCCTAAAACGAGATCCAGCAGCAGACAAATGCTCTCAATGTCTATGCTCTTCTGCTTCTCCTCTAGGAGAGAGTGAAGAAAAAAAAGGAAACTGGTAATCAGAAGAAAAGAAGACAGTGAAAGATGCAATTTAATTTCCCAACTTTCATAGCCAGCCTCCGGAACTTGCAACAAATGGGATAACAATTTAAGAAATAGGTACTACATGGAAGCAAAAACGAAACCAGCATAAGAGGACATTCTGTTCTTCCCAGCTCCATAGCCTTATATTTAATCATATGTTTTAAAATGTTATAAAGCTATTCTATTCTGTCTCATCTTTGTTCTCTTTCAGTCCAAAACTGACCAATTAATCTTCCCCTCCGTGAATTAACACAAGTTAATGTTACATAACAGGTGACAGTGGTAGCACCATACCTGTCAAGCAGTACTGAAATGCGTAGGAGTAAAAATCCACAAAATTTGATGGCCTTCTAACCTTTTAGAGAAAGGAAAAAGTGGATCTTAGTAGGAGTAGAACAACAACCCTTCTCACAGCAGAAGGGCACCCAAAAATTCACTTAGCATGCGCAGAAGTTGAAATATGATACGTACCTCCCTCTCAAGTTCTGGAAGTGCTTTCTTCAATTTCTGAATCGTGTCGGCTCTTAATGCTTTGAGGCCCTTCCGCCACTCGTTCTAGTAGCCAAAGCAATGGTGAGTTAATGTCAAGAAGCATACAAGCAAATATAAACTAAATAAGATATCAAGCTGAAAAGTAGAGGGCAACTGCATAACAAAACAACAATTTAATGGGTTCAAATCATTATTTCAGATTTCCAGAAGAATGAGCAGGAAAATTTTTGTTGATCATGCCAAATCACACATTCTACAATGACCAAAAAACTGAAATAGCCGCACTCCCAGGAAAAGCTGATACATGTATCCTTCTTGCATTTTAATAAGTGACGGGCTTCTACTGTTAGCTCAATGGAGTACAAATGCCATAGCCTAACCTCACTTTGGCACAAATAGATCTGTGTGCTAACTAAAACTGATTGGACCAACAACAACTCGAGCATACAAATAAATAAACGTAAAGATCCAAATAACATACCATGAGTGATGCTACACTACAATATCAAATCAATGCATGACTTTCAATAGTGTAACAGATTTAACTTTAACTAATATTCAACTTGATTTTCCTACAATAAGCAGCTTTTTTTTATGAGGATGGTGTCTGGTCCAACTTGCAGGTACCTCGAGAAAAGCTGGGTATTAGAAAAACAAATGACCATCGCATTACAATGCGGTGCATCATGGATTCAATCATTAAGTGAGATAAGCAAACTTTATAGGAAGTGGAAGCTCGTCTCAGGGGTGTTGTGTGATAAGAGGGTGCCGCCTAAGCTTAAAGGCAAATTCTACAGGGTGGCCGGCCATGTTGTATGGAGCGGAATGTTGGCCAGTCAAGAACTCTCACATTCAAAAATTGAAGGTGGCGGAAATGCGGATGTTGCGTTGGATGTGTGGGCTTAATAAGGGTGATAGAGTTCAAAACGAGACTATTCGGGAAAAGGTTGGAGTGGCTTCGGTGGAGGACAAGATGCGGAAAGTCCGATTGAGATGGTTCGGGCATGTGATGAGGAGGGGCACGGATGCCCCGATTCGTAGGTGTGAGAAGCTTGCTTTGGATGGTTTCAGGCGAGGTAGGGGTAGGCCGAAGAAATACTGGAGAGAGGTGATCACGCGGGACATGGAGCAGTTACAGCTCACTGAGGACATGACCCTAGATAGAAAGATCTGGAGGACGCAGATTAGGATAGAAGGCTAGTGCCAATTTGAGTCGTTGGGGTAGGGCATTACTTGGTAGATGTATTATTCTTGCTAGGACACTTTGTTGCATGCTTTATTACGAATTTGTTTACTATTCTTTGTTTATTATTCCTTATGGGTGACGTATTTATGTCTTGACATCTTGTTCCATGCTTTATTAAGTATTTGTTTATTATTCCTTGTCTTGAGCCAGGGGTTTATCGGAAACAACCTTTCTACTTCTCCTGAAGTAGTGGTATGGACTGCATACATCTTAACCCCCCAGACCCCACTATGTGAGAATACACTGGGTTTGTTATTGGTGATTCACTTAATCTTGTTAAATAGGTGCTTTTATAGTCTACTTTAAAATCATCAGTTCTGCACCCGTATAAATCTAATTCCAAAAATTAAAAAGTGGTAAATGCACAGTATGTAAAACTCACCTGAAGATCTGATTCAAATACAATATACTACACAAAAGAGTATCTCTGCATATAAAGGTCTGAACATGCTCAGATAGGCATATTGAAGTCACAGGTGGCAAAAGCATAACTCTAAATTCCAATTACGATCATCCCAAGAAAGAAGATGAAAAACCGCCTATCAATTCCTCCATTTAACTCACTAAGTTTCCTGGGAACGGCTCAGCCAGGGAAAAACTGTGACTGTAAACCTGCCTAACCATTGCCCATTTCCTATTTTCTTACTCTGCTTATCAGGGTTAAGAGTGGTTTAGCATTAAAAAAACTTGAGACTTAAATCAATTTTTCAGCACCCTCCACCCTTTGGTACAAACTTCCTAAGATAACAAGCCCAGTCATATGCCTGGAAAACAAATGCCAGCCTTCTTTGACAACAACAATGTACCCACTAGTGGGGTAACCAGCCTTATTTGATAGTTACAGTAATTGAATTAGCAGCCATAACAGAAAAGACGAATTTGCCATTTCCAAGTATAGAAAAAATAGAAATACATGAAAGGAAGGAACAAAAGCTACCCGTGAAGCATTGAAGAGGATGATAGAAACAGCAAAAACAGTGTAGAAAAAAGCTAAAGTAATATACCAAACCAAATACATACCAGGGAAAAGTATCCTTGTTTTTCGGACTGCATTTTCCTAAAATTCAAAGTTACTGTTATTAAACCTCTGAAGATCCATGATACTTCATACAAACTAACAAGTTTGAGCATAAGGAATTTTACCATGCAAGCATCAATACCCTGACATCGGTATGCTCGACTTCCAAATCGGAACAAAGAAACTCAATTCCTTCAGGGCTGGCCATAAAATATATAAAGCACGTTAATCGATTGTCATACAAGGAACTTAAATAAGGCGGTTAATCTGCATTAAAGGTTGAAAGAGTTGGATGACAAATTTAGAGGGGATCCAGAAGTCATTGAACCCACTTACCATTGAGTTAGTGGGATCAAAAAATCTATATTTGTCCATATTTAGCAGATTTCTTAGTATACAATATACATACATGGTTTGATCCAAAGCTAGTGCATACAGTTGAACCCATACCTTATATTGTAGATCCACAAATATCCATAATTTTCTTCTTTGTTTTTTTCACGCATAATCTTCTTGCATAAAAATCTTAGATTTCCTTCCGGGGAGCTATGTTGCTCTGTGCAACCCAGAATTTGAAGACCGCAGGGGCACCATTATTTAACATAGATGCTAGCGAAACTTCCAATGACGATGGTGGGATGATGCCGTACTGGACTGCTCACGAATGACGTGAACAGTGCCGAAAATACAAGTATATAGGTCAAATATGGACAGTCTAATACTGAGACTTCGTCATCGTTGAAACAATTGAGAGTGATATCTCAATGGTCAAGGATGTGCAAATTGCACAAATTGTTGCAAGTTCCATTCTCGGGTACAAAATTCGCCCCTTACTACTTTTCTTAACAAAATAGGTCCAAAAATGGATGATGTCATTCAAATAAGGAACATCTATTGGAAAGTGACATTAGGGAATCGATCGAGGGTCACAACGGATGGAGGTCACGGCTTCAATCAGTGCACCAAATCCACTTATGTTTATTAGGGTGCACATTTAAAAATATATTAACTTCTCAAGATTACTACATATGCAGATTTTTTTTTCAAAGTTAACGGGTGCACGTGACCCCCCAGCTTATACGTGAGTCCTCCACTGCATCTCAGATCCTCTAGAATACACTACTTTTGGAGGATCCCGCATGTACCTGACAACATTCTTAAAGAGTCCGAACAATATAGCCGTGAAAGATAGATTATTAGAAGTGCAAACAACAAAAGATGACTTGTGATACTGGGAATATATAGAATATGAACTACACTGACTGGGAAATAAAAATGGTAATGCATACTTACTCAATCATACCAGACGAAGCACTGGCATATACATAAAATAATTGATCGATACGTTCCATCTCCTTACTTGCTGCTTTACTCGATGCTGAAGCAAATTGAAAACAAAGTGAGAATGCAGCTACAGTGCATGTGCTATATTTCAATCATAGAATATAAATGAAAAAAAGAACATTGATGCCCAAGAGGTCTGAATGAATAAGTAGAATAGTTCTGAAGCACTATGAAAATGCTTCAGCCGATAAAAGACAAACACCAAATCAAATGGGCCACCAAATTGATTTTATTGAAGATTTAAATACAACAGAAAAATAAATTCAAAAGCATCTAGATGTAGACAATGAATATGTAGATACACCAAAAAAAATTTCTTTTAGATGGCCAAAAATCAGTCTGGATCCAACCTTAAGGACCAACCACAGCCTCTGAAACTCAAGGATAATGAGCCTACCCCTCTAACCGCCTCCACTTAAAAACCAGGCTTAGCTTGCATGACTCGAACTCGCGACTAAGCCACAAGTCCCTCCACCTTTGCCACTTGAACTGATCCAGCCATAAGCCACACGTGAGAAAAAAATTACCAATACCTCGACTAAATTTGAATCAAAATCTCTTACTGTTTCACCTATTTCATTAATTGTTAAGACCAATTACACAAGAAACTGAGTGTTTTATTTGCTAGCATTTTTAATCTTTTTCTATTAGCACTACTCAATCTTTTTAATTACAATATTTTAGATAGTGAATTGTAGACATTTGGAGGTAAAAGTGATAATATATGAGAAATAGCATAATACATAAGCATGGCCTTTAACTTGGCTTCAGTTGATATCTACGGCCCCCAACTTTGGATGTGCACAAATAGATTTAATACTACGGCATAACTATAGTTGTTTGATTCCCATGAAGACATGTCTCAAAAACTCTTGACACTTCACTCCAGCGTGAAGTACCTTCCCCTCAACCGAGAACATTTCTAGAATTTGGAACTACTATTAATCATATCCAACAACAATAAGAACAACATACCCAGTATATTCCCACCAAGTGGGTTCTGGGGAGGGTAAGTGTACGCAGTGCATACCACTACCTCACAAATGAGATAGAGAGGTTGTTTCCGATAGACCCCCGGGTCAAAATAAAACAATCTAGACTAAGAATAATAGAAGGGCAAAATCAACATATCCATATCCAATAATACCATATACAAGATACACCAAGTAGTACACTAAAAGAAACAACATCCTAAACTCATGCTACCCTTCTACCCTAATCCACCTCCTCCGCAATTTCCTATCTAGGGTCATGTCCTCGGCAAGCTGGAGCTGCTCCATGTCCTGTCTAATCACCCTCCTCTCAATATTTCTTCGGTCTACCTCCAATATTAATCATCCAAACGTTCACAAAAATGAAAACAAAATCAAACTAAAACCAAACAAGACCAACTACATTGGCATCAAATATTACACCAGCCGGATTGACGGAAAGTGGATGATATCTTGGGGTGACCTTAATGATTACTACAGAATATGAGAGAAAACAAACTTCTACAAACAGGGTCCATTTTCTTCATATAATCTTCTTTTCGGTTTTGGGGAAGAGGGAGGTTAATGAAGATTCTTCATGATCACAATAAACTTGGCAGTTACACTATTCAACCAGTGTGATTCATCGTGTTTCAAGATTGTTACAATAACCAGACTCTAGCAGCATACTCATCACACCAGATAATTACTGCTAGTACTTACACAATCACCTTACTACCAACAATTCAATAATTCTCATCTCTAATCAAACAGCATTCAGGAAAAAATAATCAGACAACGCATTTCAAGCGCTCAATAAATCATCAGAAAAGCAATTTTCTCTATTGGGATTCTCGGTTAGCTGACTAGAAGTCGAATTATCTTGGTGGTCTAATAAAACCACTTCTTCTGTGGCTGTCTAATTTGGTGCTGCCTTTCCCACTTCACTAAGAAAGAATCTCAACATGTGGCTTTACCAGATTCTGATAAATGGACAAGTTATTACAGTAAACCCTCCGATCATGAACAGTTCACCCAACTCCCTGTAAATTTTACTGTACATGTCCCAAGATTTGGAAGCGACTAATCTGAATTGAATCATTAATTATCAATTATCTCACTCCAAATTCCACATGGTCTACAGAACTCTCTTTAGCTTTAAAGAGTGGAAGAACAATCCAGAATCACATAGGAATTCCTCAAAGATTAGATAAAATTAAATTAAAATTGTAAAGAATAGGGAAGAGGAAGAATGATGAACGATTACCAGAACGAAACAAATCGGCAGCAGGATTTGTGGAGGCAGCAGAACCAGTTAAGCCTTTCTTGGAAGAAGTCCGAGGCATATCTTGACAAAAATAATACTACTGAGTAGAGAAGGTGATGATGAAGATGATGATCCTCTCGGAGTGGACGGTGCAAAGGGACTCGAGAGAAGTGGCAACTGTAGAAGCTTAATGTATATATTTATGCGTAAAAGGCACTCTCTCAAAATACGAAGGCGGCGTACGTGTAGATGTGTGTCAGTGGAAAAAAGGAAGCTTCGCTGGCGATTGGGATCCCACCAATTGCAACTTTCACCTCAACACACGCCACCAATTTACGGTTCGTTGGTTGGTTGATTGGTTAATTGAATTTTTACCTGAATTTTCATAAGGTAAAGAAAAAAAGGAAAATTATTCTCAGTCACCAACTGCGTGCCAGCAGTTAAATTAAATACTCCCTCCGAAAATGTGTCAGATTTTTTCTTTTTAATTCATTAATAAAATATTATCTTACTTAATTAAAAATAATTTAACTGTATCCTTAATAAAATAATTTATAGTCGCATAAATATTGAAGAATTATTTTAAATCATAAATTTCATAGGTGTTTCTTTTATTTCATTGAATATCATGTTAAGTCAAAGAATGCCACATAAAATGAGAGATGAAGGAGCCAGGTTTACGGGTAAATATAAGTTACTTCATTGATGTGGCTTACTTTATATTGGCATACAAATTTCTTTTAAGTTTATTATTAAAAGTTATTTAATTTTAATGCTCATGTTTTGACCTTACTGGTGTAATTCAAGACACATCAATCTTTCATCTAAAATGAAGGACACGTGAAGTACGGTTACATAAAACGGGATGGAAAAACACTAAACAACATCAAATTTTTCTATTTCAATTGTGGGAGGTAAACTGAAATAGCTAGACGAACATCAGGTAAATGATTTTATTAATACGACAAACAAATTTTTGGATGCAAGTTGAGATCCTCTATGACATACTCGATTTATCGTACAAATTAGTTGTTCGTAGTGCAGTAAAATAAACTAAGAATTAACAAGTTATTCATCAAATGTAAAACGTAACTTCTTGCCCAACAAAACTCTTCTATTTTTTCTTTTTCCTTTTTAACAGCCAAAGCGCTAATGAGGCAACATATCATGTTCTGCCTTACATCATGTACGATGCTTCAAAACCATCTGAGTCTCACAATCTCGCACCACAAGCTCGTAGTTAGCTGCAGCACAGTTGGTAATGCAAAAGGTGATTCACGCACTCGCCCAGAGTTCTTACGCTCATGACATTTAGAAACAGATATTATCCTTCTCTTCCTCAAGTTTAAACAGTAAGAATCGCGTCCCCTACTCACAACCATGCAAAAAGATAGAACACACACTTCTTCGCGTCCGAGGCAGACATGCTAAGGCGAGTGAGACAAAGCCCCGCGAGCAAAGGAAAGCTCAAACTACGCCAGCCAAAAATTCATATGCTTTCTTGGATGGATAACTTTGGAAACACATAAATGTTGTCAATCATAACCTTTTGTCAAGCCAAACAACCAAAATTTTCTGGCTGGAGTACCACAAGCATGTAACATAATGAGTTATTGCAGAAGGTCGATTCATTGAACTGCCAAAATATGCAACTACAATCAACCCAAATCAGGTCGCCGAGACATTGAAGAATGTCAATCCATTAAACTGCAATGCCAACTTGTCCAACAAAACCCAAACTTTTACAAGTACAGGATTTACTTGTAAACTAATACACAAATTACCAAAGGTAACAGAAGTCCTCGGGGAGAGTGATTATAACATAATGAGTTATTGCTACAAATGGTCACATTTTTATGACGTATAAACATAAAATTTGTTGTTAAAATAGAGATATGGGGCTTGACAAAAGAGAACTATGACGGCACCTCAGAAAGGTAAGATGTAAAAAGAGACACAGCATCCTGCAAATGATATGAACGGGTCTCTTCAGGTATGGGTGCCTTGAATATGGTATTATAGCAGCTTATCTGAACCTCATTTGATGAACTTCCACCGCTATCAGAAAGCAACAAATTGCATATCTCCTCAGCCATCTTCGAATAAACCACCCTAGAGACAAGAAACATACACTAGCTCAAACTTGTTGCTTTAGGAGCTCAAGCATACAATTAATGGACTTCAAGCATTCAAGGATCATGTCAACTTTTCATGCTTTATGGGATACTCTAAATCATCAGTATAAACCAGTTGACATAAAGCTCTACCGATTTAATCGTACATGAGAAGATTTTAAGTGACCAAGGGCCATAACACGCTCTCAAGGGCAGTAGGAACTTAAAGAACAAAAATGTGAAAACATAGGTTACTAAATGCAACAATTCTCTCTCTATAACATCCATTTATTGTACTACTTATTTTAATATATAAAAGGACGAATAGCCAAATAGACACCTTCACTTGCATTGATTTGTATTCCCAGCCCCTCTATTCACCCAGATACTTCAACTTGATCAAAACAAGTCCTTGTGACCGTTGACGAGTTATGTGTGGCATTAATTTGGCTGAGTTGGACAAAGTGACTGTCAAACTCTCTAATTGTAACTCTTCAGTCCTTCACCCAACTCCTCGGTTGCCCTTCAATTCCATTTTCTCTCCTTTGCCAGAAATCACCACAAACGATGACTGTTATGTTATGGGTTGTTGTTGATGGTGGAGATTGAATCATTCAACGGCTAAGATAGGTTTGGTTCTTGGCTTGATTTTGAAATTTGAAGTGGTTATGATGCAGGAAAGGAAGAGAAGATTGCAGGTTTATGTAAAGGTGAAGGCTGCAGAATTGAAGGCACGTATTGGATAGCAAGCCAAAGACCCAGATGAGTCAAAGCTTAAAATGAACATGGGAAGTAAGTCAGAAATGCAAGAATTTCTGCGTAAACCCAAAGTGAAGGAATTTTCACAAGGGTATGTTTGGTTTTGTATGAAAGTAAAATCTGAACTGATGGTAACCGGCGGCGACTTTTTCTGTGTTTCCGGTGACAAAATTATTAGGAAAATTCTGCTAAATACTCGATGACACATTGAAGTAGAAGAAATGGGGAAAACGGCAAGAGGACGAGGGGATCTAGGGCATGGAAATTTGTTTGTTTGGTTTTAGTTGAAATTTTTGTATTTGTTGGTTGTTAAATGTGATGATTAGTTTTTTTCTGGCTGATGTTAATATAGGGGGACATGTACAGCGGAAGTGAAGGAGGAGGATTTGTTTGGCTTAGTTGAAGAAGATGACGTGTCAGGAGTTCGTCTGATGTGGATATGATGAGTTATCCACCTCAAGGTAAATGCAGAACTCTCAAGGTAAGAGGCATTTGAAAGACTTGATTTGATCAAGTTGAAGTGCTTGGATGAAATCCCATAGAATAGGGGAGCAGAAAACCAAATCGGTGCAAGTCTAGCGTATCTATTTGGCCTTTCGACCTTTACAAAAGATACGATGCACCTATTATGAGTTCCGCTAAACTTAGAAAATGGGAAAGGCTGGGTACATTAATATGAATCCTTGGAATACTTATGCATGAATAGATTGGAAATGATATAAGGGATTCATTCAGCCAACAAAGGATTCGTGTAGCAACTCCTTTTTAGTTTGGGATTGAAGTGTAGTTAAGATGACACTAGCTAATAAACAGGGTTAAAGTTTTTTGTTGAAATAAGATATATTCATAAAGGGGGCATTACAAACAGGGTTTTTACCAGCTAGATATGACCTTAGGGATGAGTAACATCGTTTATCACTGTCCCCAAAATTTTTGTATCCATTTGTATGTGACGATTTATCTATGCAGTTTGTTTCCAGGATCCATGTAAAAGACCAGAAAAATCTAAGAGATTGAACAAATTTGTTTGTTTGTACTCTTTATAGCTAGGTGGGGTTAAGAGAGAAATTCAGCTCGTATAGATGACACTCGTATGTTTTGCATAGATTTAGAAGGTGCAACTAAATATAAAAATGACACAGAAAACAAAGAGCATTTCCACTCTATAGTATTCCCAACCCCATCTTAATTCACTACATATGAAGTGTAACAAATGACTTCTTACCTCACATTCTGGATTTATTCAGCATAAAAAAATACCATAATATTAAGAAGGGAAAAAAAAAAAGAACAAATGACTTCTTACCTCACATTCTGGATTTATTCATTATTAAAAAAAATAACAAGGGAATATTAATGCACTTTTTTAACTAAGTAAAATAAATATTAATCCCATATTTATTAATCTTTTAATAAGTAAATGTTCTTAATCGTTAGTGACCATCTTTACTATTCTTAGTAACAAACCTCTCACACTTAGGTAGGAGAAATAAGGGTTCAATGAGACGGTAGGACAAGGGAGGGAGGGGGTAGCAGGAAGCAGTTAACTTCTCAAACCACATGCTTCAGTAATAACAAATTAATGTCAAGTACCTCGCTTCGACAGGCAATTTGCTAGTCCAAACAGCCAAAGAGTTGTTTAAGCGGCTGATGAAGTCTGCACAAGCACTGTCTTTGTTTTCTAGTGTGTCCTGCCAATAAAAATGTGCTTTGTGAATCTCCTAAAAGATATTAGAATAACTAGGAGATATGTCCATAAGCTTCAACCAATTATCTTGAACAGGTATTTGCTCTACTTATTACTAAGCAGAAAAAAGACAGGTAATCAATTCCTCATGAGATTGACCAGTCTCAATTGAGCAACCATAGAGGTTAGGATCCAGCTCATGAACTGTGCTCCAACTATAGGATGAACTCCTTTTTTCCAGAAGCCGTTTTCTAGTGCATCTACAAGTTGATCATTGATCAAGCTGAACAGCTAAAATTTCATTTCCATTCCAGTTTTCTCTATCATTAAATACATGGGCTTTCCACATCCACCAGAAAAAAAAATATTTTGTACCATGATGCATGTGACCTCCCAATTGTAATGGTTACCTAGGGAGGTCAAAACTTTCAGCGTGCAAATATTGATGCAAGAACTTCATTCATCCAACCATCGCATAAGCACATTTTGATCTAACGAGTTTAACAGCTCAAGGACATTGGAGTAGGATTTGAACATAAATAAGTAGATTATAGAGAAATTTCATACTGCTTGATTCATAGTGTCACTGTCCTCCTGCAACGAACTTCTCAACAAATAAAAAGATATATATATTCCAGCTCCCAGATCCCAATCTTCAATTTCTGATTTGTGATCCTCCATAGAAGCTGCTAGCCTCCATATTTCTGAGTGTTCCTCTGTGCATAAACAATGTTGGAACGATTTAGCACATCAATTTTTATCGAAATTCAAGGTTGAAAATTGAGATACTTCTAGGGCAACACAATGTAGCCAAGAGCTTCAGCAACATATCATATTTAATCCTTGCAGTTACCCAAACCTGATTAGCAGTTATTACATTGAAGTGGGTGGTTTATCCCGCTCATGATAACTTCATTGTATATACCACGATTTTCTTAAATATGCTGATGTGTGATTAACAGTTATTACCTTGAAGCGTGTGGTTTAAGAGAAAATGGCCATTCTCTCTCTCTCTCTCTCTTTCTTTGGTAAGTAAGAAAATGATAATATATTCAGTGGGATAAAGGTAAATCTGTCAACAAGCCTACAACTCAAATAGGTAATGCATTTCACAGTACATGAGAAAAACAAATTGTGTAGTGAGACATTTAAACTTGAAGGCGACTCAGACCACCATAGATAGACAACTTTTATGGTGTTTCATTAATCCTATTCCAAAATATTTAACAAGGTTGACGTAAGAAAGAGATTGATGACGGAAGAAGATAAGAGAGAGCTAGTTTCAAAAGAAGATAAGAGGAGAGCAAAAGTCAGTAGAAAAGCATCCCAATGGAACTGAACTTACCATAATGCAAATTTTAATGTTTTACAACTTTTGGGAATAAAAGGTCAGAGATTATAGGCATCACTACAACAAATATTAAACATATAAGCCTTTAGGTACTTTTTTTTCTTTTTTGAGAAGGAAATCTTTAGGTACATATTCTGCATAATGAAATAGCAAGATATAAAGATGAAACTAGAGATTAGCAAACCTATACCTGATAGAAAAAGAGAATGAGCAACTGAAGTCATAAAAATAGTGTGCGCTTTCTGCCACTTTCCGCATTCCAAAAAGTGTTCTAGGGCTTTTGGGAATTCAGAGTAATAATTAAAATATGTTGCCTGCAATAGAGTAAAACAAGGATGAAAAATAAGAAGCAAGAAGAAAAGTGATCCCACACCAGCGACAATCAAGTGCATGCAAAGGACTAATTTGATGTAGAAGTACTAGCATTCAACTACATCAATTCCAAAGAAAATATACACTGGAAACTTCCCTCCACAATTTCACAATAATGTTGAACCATCTTGTCAGAAACAGCATGCAAAAATGTCATAGTAACATAGATTTGCTTTGATTTGCCAGAAAGTGGAAAGCAGGAAGCATGGATTAATGAAAAACTGAAATCAAATAAGGCCACCAACTCACCAAAGCCTCGTTCAACCATGCTGATGGAATACCTAGATCCTCAATAAATTGCCGCTGCAACTCCTTAGAACTCCAAGTTTCACAGTACAGGAAGAGTATTTCCCTTACAAGAGCAGCTTGCAAATAAGGACAATCTTCACGGTGAGGCATGTGAAGCACTACATAGACAGCCCAATGACATTGACCAAGACATAGCAGCTGAGAAATGAAACTAATGTCTAGCACATGAAGATCATTAGAACTGAAAGCACCAATGGCCTCTAAAACAGCTCGCTGATGCCAGATCATGTGGTAGTCAAGCGGATCATTTGTTGAAGCAAAGGCACTGAACATCGTCTTTAGAGCACTGAAATCAATTTCTTGATTGGCATGAAGAAGCATGAGATAGTAACCGAGATCAAAATGTTTTACTGCATGCCAATTCATTGACACTTCTATAGGTCCTTCATCGATATAAACAGGAACTGGAGATGGAGCTTTTCCATCATTAAGAAGACGTTGATATGTGCGGAACAAAACAGGCAATTCAGTTTCCGGTGGAAGCTGATACCACATCAACAACCCCAGAAACCTTTTCCAGTCAATGTCTACATCATGCAATGCTCTATGAATGTTTCCAGCAACCAATTCAAGAACCCTAATTCTCTCTGTCTCAACAAATTTGAAGTCCAACCCATTTACTCTCCAAATATCAAGCTGCCTGGCAACATCAGCACGATTAACCATCGAACCACCAGCTTGGCTAAGAAGACATGCAAGTCGCACATCTCCCCTAGAAGCCGCCAGTTCAACAGCAGCATCCAGCTGCCGACCAGTTAGAAGTAAAAACATATGTTGAAGATCACTTGAATCGTTCAAAGAACTTACTTCTTCCTGTACTCTGTGACAAACACTCTCTTGCAACCAAAAGCTGAATTCTGCTCTCCTTATCAATGGAAGTGCTTCTGAATCAACATCTGAAGCAGTTTCTCTCGCATCAGGTATCATATCTTCCTCATCCTCATCTTCAAGAGATTTTAGTTTCCCACTCAATTGTCTAGACGAAAAAAGCACTTTTATTAATTCCCAAATCATTGCTTGGTGCATCAAAAGAACACGCGATGCTGAAGATAAGTCAGGGACCTCCAATTGCCTCTCAATGACACCAATATAACTCCGACATACATCTGAAAGCGTTAGACGATCACACACAACTCTTTGAAGCTTTAACGCGAAGGGTCCCTCCCCAAATTCTTTGGTTTCATGAGTAAGTTCCTTGTGAAGTTGAAGGGCTGAATCAAAACACAAATCAACAAGTTCCTCCCTGAACTTTTTATTTTCATCTCTAGCTACTTGGTCAAATGCAACCTTCTCCAAGTTGATTATTGAGGACAAACTTTGATTATCTTTACTACCAACTGGAGCGCCAGAATGAATAAGAACACCATTAGGCCCCCAGCCAACTCCAAATGATCTACCCATGAACAATCCTGCATCAACAACATTACAGGAGTAACTTCCACTAACAGGTGTTTGCTGCCTGACATCCAGCTTGAAACCCTCAGTCTTTGTTGTCTTTAGAAGCACACCCTTATTTTGTTGGGTCAACAAAATGGACCCAGGTGAGTCTGAGCCAAAACTACCATGTTTATATTCAATCAAAGCCAATGGAGTCTTGCGAGTTATAGGTGGACTAAGTCTCGGGTATTTATGCTGCAAAGGGGATTTTGAAGATTCTTTACTGAATTGTGGTTTTCTATCAAAAAGAACATCATGATAATCATCTATATCCTTTTCTTCTGATGGAAACATTAGCATTCTCATTTCTTGCATCTTTACAGGATCTAACCCAAGATGAGCAGGAAGGGAATGTGAAAGATCAGTTGTATTGACTAAGGCGGTTTCTTCATCAATGTCCGAAGCATCTCTACCGTTCATATCCACCGGATCTTGAACTTCTGGAGACGCATCATCAACTATCATATCTTCATCCTCTTCCTCATTAAAACCAAATCTGCTGAAATGCTGAACGAAGAATTTCCATTCTCCATTCGATGGATCAAATGAGATAAAACGCGCTCCTTGACTCTCCGTTCTAAGTCTTAATTTCTCCACCATTTCTCTCGAAGAATCCACATCACAGTGTTTCAACAATCGTATCTCCAGTATCAAAGTTACTTCAGCAGGCTTGTTAAGCCCCATACCAACTGGAGGCTTGTCATTCTCATCTTCATATACAATCACCTCATGTCTTCTAAACTTAATAATCCGATCCAAATCCAACCCCCTAACATCCGTTTCCCCAGAAAACTTAACAAACCCATAACCAAACCTCCCAACAGTGAAATTCTCAACTTTCCTACAATACCCTTCACTCGTAACCTCCCGAATCTCCAATTCACTCAAACATGGCTCAGTAAAATAATCAGGAGATCGCAACGTAGGTAAATCAGCTCCATTCTCATCCACAATCTTATCTAAAGCTGAAAGTTTTCTTCTTTTACATTGAGATTGAGAAACAATAAGTTGTTCAGGTGTCCCTAAATCAACTTCCATTACTAGGCTACTTCTTCCAAACCACAACAAGTATCGTTATAAGTGCCTGATAATCAAATTAAAATGCAGATATCAAACTTAAATGGGCAACGCAACAGTAGCATGCTTATGAGTAGCTCCCAAAACCCTAACAACTGCAAATCAAAATCTACCTAAGGAAAGCGAGGAATTAACTTACCTTATACTAAGAATACACAATAATTAAGGGCTTGTAAGCTTCACTACTTTTCGGAGTTCGTCTTCACTACTTTTCTGAGTTCGTTACAAGTGCCTGATGAACAAATTCAAAATGAAATGCACATATTAAACTTATATGGATAACGCAACAGTAACAAAAAAAGGGCATGTGCTATAACATCAGCTTCCAAAACCCTAACAAGTCCGAATCAATACCTACTTAAGGAAAATAGTAATGAATAATTGGAATTAACTTACCTTATACTCAGTATATACGGCAATTGGGCTTCTTCTTCTTCTTCTTCTTAGCTTCGCTAATTCTCGGAGTTGGTATTCTCCGAGGGTTTTTTGGTTTGCTTTTCTCAATTTCCCAATCTCCCGCCCCTACTACCTCTGCCAAACGCCGGGACTAGAAACACGTGCGAGCACGTGATGAATCAAGGGTAAAACGGGAACTTAATAAACTTTTTTGATTAATTTATCTATATTTATATTTATATTTATATATATATATATATATAATATATTAAAAGTGTGAAGGTCTTAGAAATATTGATTGAATTTTTTGTCCTTCATTAAAAGTCTTTGGTTTAGACAAAATCATCTTTTTATAATCTTTCTAATATTTAAGAGTTAAAAAATAATTAAATATATTTATAGTAAAATTTTTCTTTGTAGTATTAAATATATTTGTTTGTATTACCGTAATATTTAAATTAGGTACAATCCTATTTTACTACAATTAGCCGGTTTATTTTTAGGTTTTTAAAGTTCGAGTTAAAAACAAACATTAAATTCTCACCATAATTAGTAGTATCAAATTATATTTCTATTCCACATGAATTAAAAACAATTACCACCGTTCATTCCTATTGAATTATGAAGAATTGGAGATCATACGGCAAAGAGAAGTCCTAATAGATCATGTGGGTTGCAAGTCTATATATATGCCTATTATTTGTTTGTTTGTCTTATTATTTTTTAAAAAAGCTTCAATAGGATTCTATAGTTACTGTACATTAAATTTGCAGCAATTTTTCTTTTGAAAGCACAATTTGTTAACCTTTATTTTGTAGCTCTTTATTATAGTTAAAGTTAGTTTCATTGTTAATACTAATAAATTGTCCTTTTTATTTTTAAGCAACGTTTGTTATTGAGCTTCTAACATAATTTTTTTGTTAAATTTTCAGGTTCTGATTTTCTTTTCTATTACATGGTTTTATTTATTAAGAGCAACAAAACATTTTTTGTGATTTTTAAGTTTAATTTTAGGTTTTCTTTTTTATTACAGTGAATTTGTTTATCATTATCTTTATTATGAGTGTAATATTATATCCGCTATATCATGCTAATTTGTGGAAATTAAATTTATATTCATATTTATTTGCTCAATTATAAAAGTTTGAGATCACCTGCTTTAATGGACACATTAAAAATTCATTTTCTTGATTAGGCAAAATGTATAAAATCTGCTTTGGTTAGGTGCAAGTTTGATTCAAAAATATAAAAATATGTGTGTTTTTACGTATTCTTCTTCATCTTTTTTTGTTTTTGTATTAATTATTTTGTTTTTGTATTGATTATATATATCTTCTCTCCTTTTTCTTTCTCTATTTGTGGGTTCCAGAAATATGTAATTTCTTAATAATTTATTTTCAAGTATTTTCACTTATATTTGCAATAAAATTTGTATTATTAGGCTATTACTTTATGATTTTATTGTTGATTAGATTAATGTCCTTTTTTTTTTCTTTTTGCTAAATTCAGTATTGATCCAAGTTAATCATCCTATTTTCTTAATTACATAACAAACTAATACTAATATATTAAAAAGTGAAAAAAGGGAGTTGATAGTATGGAATAACAGTGCGCATGATGTTGTCGAAAGTGAATGAAAGAAAAAACTCAACGTTACCAATATCTACTTCACAATTAAGATAAATCTACTTTGAACTCGAGCATTGCATTTAATATAGTTTTATACATTTGGACCGGAAGTAATTTGAAAATTTCTCTACCAACATATGTTTTATACGTAAGTTGAATTTTTATATCTATCTAAAATACTTTTTATTGAATAGTAATGCACATTTGTATAATTATAAGTCTGAATAAGTAGGAATTTCATAATGTCATATGAACCAATTAAAATTCCTTCAATATATTGTTACTAATATTACTGGTTAGAATACGTTGAGGTGGGAGGGAAGAATAATTGTTATATTTATTTTAATAATTTTGATACTTTAATATAAACTGCCTCTTTGTAAAATATTGATTGATTCACACTAATATTTTTAAATTTCACTCAACGTTTACGATTAGAAAAAATGTCAATCACTCCAGCTAATTTCTACTAAAAATTCATTAACTTTGTCCTTTTAGAGCACTTTTCTTCTCTATTTCTACTTCTATATAATAGAAGAGGTGGTTTCGACCACCTCTTCATTTACTATATTACCCCAAATCATTTACTATATTACATCTTAATTGCTCCGTAATTAATAATATTTTTTTAATATATAACCCTTAATTAATTATTATAATTCATTATATATTAGAATTAATAATATTTAATTAAAAATAGATATTTATAACGTTTGTTTCAGCTGCTTTAACTGCATATTACACCCTAATTGCTCTGTGATTTACTATAGTATCCCTAATTAATTATTACAAGTCATTTATATATTAGAATTAATAATATTATTTATTATATTACCCCTAATTAATTATTATAAGTTATTTATATATTAGAATTAATAATATTTAATTAAAAAATAGATATTTATAATATTTGTTTCAATTGCTTTAACCGTAATTTTACTATATCATCCTAATTAATTATTATAAGTCATTGATGTATTAAAAAACTAATAATATTTAATTCAAAAAAATAGATTACTACATTACCCCCTATCATTTACTATATTTACTATATTACCCTCAATCATTTACTATATTACACCCTAATTGCTCCGTAATTTACTATATTATCCATAATATATTATTACAAGTCATTTAAATTTTAGAATTAATAATATTTTTTATTATATTACCCCTAATTAATTATTATAAGTCATTTATATATTAGAATTAATAATATTTAATTAAAAATAGATATTTATAACATTTGTTTCAGCTGCTTTAACCGTATATTACGCCCTAATTGCTTCGTGATTTACCATATTATCCCTAATTAATTATTATAAGTCATATATATATTAGAATTTATAATATTTTTTATAATATTACCCCTAATTAATTATTATAAGTCATTTATATATTAGAATTAATAATATTTAATTAAAAATAGATATTTATAATGTTTTTTTCAGCTGCTTTAACCGTGATTTTACTATATCATCCCTAATTAATTATTATAGGTCATTTATGTATTAAAAAATTAATAATATTTAATTAAAAAATTAGATTACTATATTAACCCCTACCATTTACGATATTTATAATATTACCCACAATCATTTACTGTATTACACCCTAATTGTCCCACTGCTTCGTCATTTACTATATTACCCTAATTAGTCCATTATTTACTATATTGCCCCTATTTAATTATTATAAGTCAATGATATATTAGAATTAATAATATATTTTTTATTATATTGCCCCTAATTAATTATTATAAGTCATTTATATATTAGAATTAATAATATTTAATTAAAAAAATAGATATTTATGACGTTTGTTTCAACTGCTTTAACCGTGATTTTTACTATATCATCCCTAATTAATTATTATAAGTCATTTATGTATTAAAAAATTAATAATATTTAATTAAAACATAGATGACATGGTTGTCTATATTACCACTAATTGCTCCGTGATTTACTATATTACCCTAATTGATTATTACAAGTCATTTATATATTACAATTAATAATATTTTTTTATTATATTATCTCTAATTAATTATTATAAATTATTTATTTATTAGAATTAATAATATTTATTTTAAAAAAAAGTTGTTTATGACGTTTGTTTAATCTGATTTAACCGTGATTTTACTACATCATCCCTAATTAATTATTATAAGTTATTTATGTATTAAAAATTAATAATATTTAATTAAAAAAATAGATGACATGCCTGCCTATATTACCCCTAATTGCTCCGTGATTTACTATATTAGAATTAATAATATTTAATTATAAAATAGATATTTATAATGTTTGTTTCAACTGCTTTAACAGTATATTACACCTTAATTGCTTCGTTATTTACTATATTATCGCTAATTAATTATTATAAGTCATTTATATATTAGAATTAACAATATTCTTTTTATTATATTACCCCTATTAATTATTATAAGTCATTTATATATTAGAATTAATTTTATTTAATTAAAAATATAGATATTGATAACGTTTGTTTCAGCTGCTTTAACCGTGATTTTACTATATCATCCCTAATTAATTGTTATAGGTCATTTATATATTAAAAAATAATAATATTTAATTCAAAAAATACATTGTTATATTACCCCCTATCATTTACTATATTACCCGTAATTGTTTCGTGATTTACTATATTATCCCTAATTAATTATTATAAGTCATTTATATATTAAAATTAATAATATTTTTTATCATATTATCCTTAATTAATTATTATAAGTCATTTATATATTAGAATTACAATATTTAATTAAAAAATAGATATTTATGACATTTGTTTCAGCTGCTTTAACCGTGATTTTACTATATCATCCCTAATTAATTATTATAAGTCATTTATGTATTAAAAATTAATAATATTTAATTAAAAAAATAAATGACATGTCTGCCTTCACTGGTTTCGACCAGTGCTTCGTCATTTACTATATTATCCCTATTTGTTCCGTGATTTACTATATCACCCTAATTAATTATTATAAGTCATTTATATATTAGAATTAATAATACTTTTTTATTTTATTACCCCTAATTAATTATTATAAGTCATCTATATATTAGAATTAATAATATTTAATTAAAAAATAGATATTTTTTACGTTCGTTTCAACTACTTTAATCGCTATTTTACTATATCATCCCTAATTAATTATTTTAAGTTATTTATGTATTAAAAAATTAATAATATTTAATTAAAAAATAGATGACATGTCTGTCTATATTATCCCTAATTGCTCTGTAATTTACTATATTACCCCTAATTAATTATTATAAGTCATTTATATATTAGAATTAGTAATATTTTTTAACTATATTACCCCTAATTAATTATTATAAGTCATTTGATTTCGACCACTGCTTCATCATTTACTATATTACCCTAATTGCTCCATGATTTACTATATTACCCCTAATTAATTATTATAAATGATTGATATATTAGAATTAATAATATTTTTTTATTATATTACCCCATTTAATTATTATAAGTCATTTATATATTAGAAATAATAATATTTAATTAAAAAATTAGATATTTATGACGTTTGTTTCAACTGCTTTAACCGTGATTTTACTATATCATCCCTATTAATTATTATAAGTCATTTATGTATTAAAAAATTAATAATATTTAATTAAAAAATAGATGACATGGCTGGCTGCCTATATTACCCCTAATTGCTCCGTGATTTACTATATTTCCCCTAATTAATTATTATAAGTCATTTATATATTAGAATTAATAATATTTTTTTCTTATATTACTCCTAATTAATTATTATAAGTCATTTATATATCAGAATTAATAATATTTAATTTAAAAAATAGTTATTTATGACATTTGTTTCAGCTACTTTAATCGTGATTTTACTATATCATTCCTAATCAATTATTATAAGTCATTTATGTATTAAAAAATTAATAATATTTAATTAAAAAAATGGATGACATGCCTGCCTATATTGCCACTAATT
Source organism: Capsicum annuum (assembly GCF_002878395.1). Lineage (NCBI taxonomy): Eukaryota > Viridiplantae > Streptophyta > Magnoliopsida > Solanales > Solanaceae > Capsicum > Capsicum annuum. The sequence goes on from NC_061113.1 coordinate 258,637,209, forward strand.
GTTCCGTGATTTACTATATTAGCCCTAATTAATTATAAGTCATTTATATATTATAATTAATAATATATTTTTATTATATTATCCCTAATTAATTATTATAAGTCATTTATATATTAGAGTTAATAATATTTAATTAAATCAATGTACATTTATGGTTGTATCTCATCAATATCGAATTTTAGTGCTAAAAAATATTTATAGTGTCGGGCTCGTGCTGACACGAGCCATGCACCTCTAGTATACAAAGAAGAACTTGTAGTTTAAAATAAGGTTGACAAGTTTGTTTCACCACAAAAATGTTAATGTTTTATATTTCAGTTGCAATCAAACATGTAACTAGAGGTTAAAAATAATGCATATTTATTTCATATCTATATCTATAATCTATTTTATAATAATATATTAAAAGTGTGAAAGCCCTTAGAAATATTGTTTGAACTTTTTGCCCTTAACTAAAAGTCTTTGCTTTAGACAAAATAGTCGTTTCATTATTTTTTCTAATATTTAAGAGTTGAAAAATAATTAAAAGTATCTATAATCTATATCTATAATCTATATCTATGTTCATAATCTATAATCTATATCTATAATATATTAAAAGTGTGAAGGGCCTTGAAAACATTGATTGAACATTTACCCTTCATTAAAAGACCCACTTTAGACAAAATCGTCTTTTCACTTTTTGTCTTCAATTATTATATCATTATTTTTATAAAATTGATAATAATTTAAGGAGTCCTAAAAATATATGGTAAGATGTATTAGGAGAACTCAATAATTAAAGAGTCCTAAAAATATGGTAAGAGAATAATACAATTTAAAAATTAAGAAATCCCAAACATATGATAATAGTTAATTTCTAAAATATATGGTAAGAAGAATATAATTTACAAATTAATAAGTCCAAATTAATATGGTAAGAGTTTCAAATTTTCTCTCTTCCGCATGTATGTATTCTTCTTTTTATTAAAGTTGATTAAATTTTTTATATAAATATTTGTCTTATTTACATTGTATGTATGTATTTTTCTTTTTATTAAAGTTGATTAAATTTTTTATATAATATTTGTCTTATTTACATTGTATACCATAATTAGAGTACTTTTCAATGTTTTTAACTTATATAAGTACTTTTAAATTCAACTAATTTAAATCACATTAAACACATTTGATTGATTATTTAAATTTTAGAGAAATTGTGAGCCCATTAAAAGTACCTTTTCCAAAAAATCAATCCCTTTTTGACCGGATTGATTAATTTAATA
>NC_061113.1:258641473-258674111 GCF_002878395.1 Capsicum annuum
ATATATATATATATATATATATATATATAAAGTGAAAAATAATTTCAAAAAAAAAAAATCAAGAAATTTCATAGTTAAATGAGTTCTAGATCTTCTTAATATCTTTTTAAATTTTACCTTTTTTTTTCTTCATAATTGTGTTGAGACTTGAGGTAAGTAGTAAAATGGTAAAAAACACTTCAAAGTTTAAACTCCTACTTACCAATGTCATTCTCACCTTCTCTTCACCTTTCCTTGTTTATTCATTCTTTGAACACAGTTGAAGAATAAATAGACTCAACCCAATTTAATACAAAAACCAAACGCAAAAAATGACGATCCATTAACCACTTAAAATTTTTAGTAGTAAAATATACATGTGCTTATTATAAAATATATGTTATGTTTAACAGTGTGAAAGATCTTTGACAAGTGATTTGAACGTTTTGCACTTTAATTTATTTAATTTTAAATAATGAAAAGTTACACGTGCGATAAAACTAGTAATATATTAAAAGTGTGAAGACTTAGAAAAGTGATTTGAACTTTTTACCCTTCATTAAAAAACTTTATTTTAGATAAAATTTTCTTTTCACTATTTTCTTTAATTTATTATTTAATTAATTTTATATTATAGAAATCCTAAAATATATGAAAGGAGAATCAATTAATATTTTTCCTTGTACAAATCAATTAGAAATATACTCCTAAAATAGGATAAAAAAATATTCCAAAAATAGAACTCTATTAAGGAAATACTCCTATAAATATTGAGATGCGCGTTAAACTGGAGAATAAACTGTTTACTTATTGGGATGATTGATGCTCATCTAACTTGATTCGGTTGCGTCTCTAGATTGGTAGATGGTTAATTTTCTAACCCTCAACCTCTTCACTATTTTTGTCAACATAATAGAATTCAATGTCTGTGTGTATATATCTTCTTTGTTTTCATTCAAGTCAATCTTTAGTGTCAAAATTTTTGCTCAGACAAAAATTATTTTCATCAAAACTTTGGTTTTGTGATCACTATTGTATTATTTTATTGTAATTTACAGGTCGTAAATGAATTTACAGGTAGTAGATGAATGTCGGTCGGCTTTGAAAATTTTTTTTAGGTAAAGGTTAGGTTTATTTGTATTGTTTTTATATCTCTATTGTGGTATTATTTTGTTATAGCTTACATGTGGTGGATGAGTGTCGGACGACTTTGGAGAATTTTTTGTGTAAAAGTTAGATTTAATTATATTGTTTTGATGTCTCTATCATCGTATTGTTTTATTGCAGTTTATGGTAGATGAATGTTGATCGACTTTAAGATTTTTTTTTAGTAAAGGTTAGATTTAATTAAATCAATTCTCCAAAAGATGTTGAATTTAAATATTGTATTCATCTTTATTATTTAAACAAATATCCTATTTAGTTTAACGTTTGAACTTAATAAAGTGAGGTATATGCACGAGGCGCGTACACCTAAACTAATTATACAAAATAACATAAACATACACCTTAACTTATCACTAGACTCATTTGGCCCGTAATAAGTCCAGATCCAAACTATAATAATATTTACATTTAGGCAAAATGGTTCGATGGATCCTTGTACTATGTTCGTTTTGTAATATGGATACTCTCACTTACATATTTATCATTTGGACCCTTGAACCCACTAAAAAACAACATTTTAAACCCTTTTTCGGTGAGTATAATACCCTCACCCTACGTCAGCTGCCATGTCATCTTTCACGTCATTTTTAAGTATAAAAAATATTAAATATTAAAATAAATAAAATCCAACCCCCCCCCTTTTCCCCCCCCCCCCCCCCCCCCCCCCTTTTTATTAATCTTCTTCTTGCCTTTTTTTTTTTCCATATACTTCTCCCTCCTCTTCTGATTCTTCTTATTCTTTTTGCTCTTTGAAAAAATTGAGAAGTGAGAATTGAAGAAGTTGATTGTGTTGATTTGTTTGTTTCTTGTTGTTTGTTTGAAAAAAATGAGAAGTGAGAATCGAAGAAGTTGATTGTGTTTATTTATTTGTTTCTTGTTGATTCTTGTTGTTTGTTTGGAAAGATTGAGAAGCGAGAATCGAAGAAGTTGATTTTGTCTTGGATTAAGAGAGTGTTCACAACTTCTTTCCGACTCATGTATTGTCGAAGATACTGCTCTATCCGATTTTGCACCTGAAATTCAAGACAACCATCATTTTTTTTTCACACAACTGTGTGCAGCCAGATCTCAGGATTACTCAATTTGTAGCAGCTGATGATTATGAGAACTCATCTAAGTAGGACATCCAAGCTTTTATGTTTTATGGGGAGTAGTTGGAGGTTAAGCTACAGAGAAGCATAGTGAGATCACAATGCTAGAGTATACAGTATTGGTTGAAGTCGACGTTATTAGATTCTTGTTGTTTGTTTGAAAAAAATGAGAAATGAGAATCGAAGAAGAAAGAAAATCACATAATTTGTTAGTTTGTTTCTTGTTGATTCTTCATCTTCATCTTCATCTTTTGATTCTTGTTGGTTGTGTTGATTTGTTTGGAAAAAAATTGCTCAAGTTCTATTCATTGTGTTGATTTGTTTGTTTTTATGTTGTGAATTGTTGTACTTTAGGCTTGAGAAGTTGCACTTTGCAATTGCAATTGTGATTTTACAATGGCCATGGCATTCGGTGGGGGACTGGTGGACAGCGGTGGGGTGGGGTGGGGGTGCTGGACGGGGGAGGGGTCTTTTTTATTTTTTCTTAAAAATTATTATTTTTTAACTTTTAAAAATATGTTTAAATTTAAAAAGTTGTAGTTGGAGGATTTTTTTAAAATTTTTAAAATTATTTTAATATAATATAACCAAAAATTGACCCCCACTCGCACGCGCCTTGTCCTAGTCAACTATTTTAATGCCACATAGGTCTGGTCGACGGTCAAATGGTTTAAAATGTTGCTTTTTAGTGAGTTCAAGGGTCCAGATGACAAACATGTAAGTGGAGTATCCACATTACAAAACGGACATAATACAAGGATCCATCGAACCATTTTACCTTATATTTATAAAGATCATTTTATTTTTTTGTTATTCTGCTTTTTGTTTATTTTTGTATAATATTATATTAATTAAAAATAGTTCAATAATTTCTCAATATTTCTAAAATATTATATCACATATTTATTATTATTGTTTGTCCTATTTTCTTTAGTTCGCTTCATTTCATAAAAAATGTTTCTTTTCTTTCTTAGAAACTGCTCAGGACTGCAAGATTAAAAAAAATAGTGTGGTCTTCTCTACATATCTTTAATTTAAAATCATAAAATTAAAAAATATTTGTTATTTTTAAAAATTTCATGCTAAGTCAAAATCAGATAAATAAATTAAAATAAAGGGAGTAAAAGTTTTTGTAAGTTAAAAAATAACTTTTTCAAACAAATGCATGCGTTAAAACTCTTTTTTTTTTTACTGGAAATTTTTGAATTAAAGCCTTTAACAATCTAAATTGAGTTTTGCCCTATGTTGAATCAACTTCTTTTAATTTTTTCCTCAACTAAATTTATATTGGCTAACACATTTTTTAAATAAAAAAGTATAAAAAATACTCGATGCTACAAATTATTGTATGACCACGTCACTAAAGTTAATTTATAAATATATATAACATTGAATTGAATAATTATAAATCTAATTCAATACATTACTTTTGTAGATGTTTCTTCAATTGGTGAAAGCTTATAAGGTTATTGAAACTTCAATTAGGGGTAAAAGGCAAAATAAAGTTTCTTGTGAGGATTTAAAAATTAATTATTCTCTCTTATTATTATTTTCAAATAAAAGAACTTTGAATAACTCTTAATTTTTTATTTGGTTCGATAAATAGATCTTGTGTGGTGTCATTATCACCTTATTTTTTTGTATAAGTAACATAAATCTCAACTCTTTTATAATTATTTACATTACTTCCCGCTTCTTTAATTACTTTACTCTCTCTTCCGATTCTTATACGTAAGACAACCAACACATACATAAAAACCTTTGTATATGTGAATTTGTTACCGCCTTTAAAAATGATAATAACAGATTTCCCTGTCATTAAGGACGTAATTATCGTAACTAATTTAATAAGTGGATTACTGCATCCCTTACAACTAATGAAATTCAAATTTTAAAAACAACAAATAAATAAAAATCAAATCAGACGAAAAAAATAAATCAAAAATAATTTGATCACTGATTTTTTTATCATTTTTGAAGAAGAAGAAAATTAATTGAATTTCAAGAAGATGAATATTGATATTCTTTTGAGGTACTCTGCTCAATGGAGAACCGAAACCGAATATGTTAATTATAAAAGTGAAGGGATTGTTGTCGCTGAATTAATAAATTATTTGAGGTTGATTTCGCCAATTGCTGCCGAATTAAGCATTGACTAAACTCAAAAAATATTGATGTACGTTATGTTGTCGATGACAATGAATAACCTTTTCATATCCGGAACTGATCTTAATGTAGTGTTAATTGTAGCATTTTTATTATTATGATATGCAACACAAATTTAAACATAAAAAAAAATTCTTAAGTTTGAACTTTGAATTTAAATGATCCTTATTTGTTAACAATATGAAATATTAATAATGTACGACATGAGTCAATTAAAACTAAAGGACTTGAATCAATTAAGTAAACTATGAAATTAATTAAAACTAAAAAAGCATAAGAGAAAATGACTCAAGAACGGATCGACAACCATATAAGAATAATAGTACTAGTTATAAATTAATTTTAAAAATAAAAAAAGGCAATTACGAATCAAAGAAACGAAACTAGAGTTTATAACTTTCACATGTTTTTCTACTCCTATCTAGATAGAATAGAGTAGGTGCCCGCACGATCCAGTTAGTTAGTTGGTACTAAGAAAAGGGAATGAAAAGATTAGGAATACTGATGTTAAGCCTGTAAAAAGAAAAACGGAAAGAAATTTATCTTCTAGTTCGATACTAGTCTGCAGTATAGCACACCACTTAATACTAATGAATCAACAAAGCAAAGTAGAAAAAAACCTTAATTTCCTCTAATTGTCATCTTCACTTTTGATTAGGAGAGGATTGAAGATGACGTGGAAAAAATAAAAAAGAAGTGAGGCAATCGTGAATACTCCACAAGCGGATGTAACAGTGGCTCCTAATACTATTGAGCAGTAAATTGGAACAAAACGGCAAATTAATAGGTCTCGAATGCTGCAGCGCAACTTGCAATAAGTGTCATTGTAATAACCTACACATATATAAAAAAAAATAGAGAGTAATATAAGCTTTAATCATGGAAAAATTAATATAAACACTACCGCCAAAAAATATATTTAGCAGCAATAACTTAACTAATGTTAAAATATGTCTTTTCTTTTAGTGCAATTATTAATAACAACTGCATTTTACATTTTTTTTAAAAATGTTTCTAAAGTCTAGAACACATTGATTCAATGACAATTAAGTAATATCGATAAAAATTTTAACATTTTTTATTCAAGTGCAAATTTATTACTACTAAAAGTGTTTTTGTTGTAGTGAAAGGTGCATGGTTAAATGAATAATGATATGTTAATTAACATAATTATTTATTTATATACTTAATATATGAAATCTTGAAGAATGAAAAGAATTTTGTTATACAAATTACAAAGTACTTGTTATTTTATCCAACTAAGTAACTCAACATTATTTCTAATTAATTAATATCTTTCTGCAAAACATTTTCATGAAAACATCTCCGATTTGGTGAAAAAAGCCAAATAATTGGTATTATTATTTAAATATCTTAAATCAATTCTTTATATTGTTACTCAACTTAAGAAAATGTCCCTCTAAAGTCATTTTTTTTTTTTGTTCCAATAATATCATTCTGCATTTTTTTTTACAAACTAATAATTTCTAAAAGTGACTCAAAAATGAGAAAAAAACTACCAAAATAGTCTAGGAAGTTCGAAATTCGAATTTAAATAGTTCTTATTTTTTACATGAAATATTAATAGGGCTCAAATTATTTTTACTTTTACTTCTTACATTAAATTTTAATATATTTTATCAATAAGTGCATAATATAATTTAAAAATACACAAATATTAAAAATAAATTAAAAAGACAACGAATGTTAATTTAGAGCTTAAAATAGGTAGCTATATTTTAAATGAAATAAATGAGAAGTAAATTTATTGTCCAAATTGGAATATGTATTCAATTTTTACGGCCAAGTTGATGAGGCGATATAATTTCTCTGAATAATGTCACAAGATTGATAAAAATAATATCGAAACCTTAAAGCATTTTTAAGTTACAAAATGGTTATATAAAATTACCTAATTTTATTTGATAGTGAATGATTGATGCTATTATCATGGTATCTATTAATATGCATTGTTTTTTACAATAAAAATCCTTTAAAATATTTATATATGGTTCTTCTACTAGCTAGAGACTCCATTTTTTTTTTTTTTTTGATTTATAGGAATTCATAAGAATTGTAATTTTTTTGACAATAATTTTGGAGTAAAAGAAACTAACAACTAATTTGAACTATTTCACAAAAATAAAGATTAATCCTAAAATGAATAAATATAGAAGATTATTTTATTATTGAACTCCTAAGTTTTCAAATAAATACAGTACATATAAGTTTATTTCTAACAATTTATTTATAATATTTGGTGGAAGTCGTTAAATTTAATTTAACATCGCAGTTAGAAGCTGAAAGAAAATTGCACTTATCAAGTTTTATAGCTGAAAGGTTAATAATATTTCATATTGTTAACTAACAAGGTTAAGGGGCTTTTTTGATTATTCTTTTTAGTCACTTTTAATAATTATTAATTTTTAAGAAAAATGCATTAAGTTGAGTGACATTATTGAATCAAAGAAAAGATAAATGAATTTAGTGAAATATTTTTTTAAGTTGAATCACAATATGAGGAATTTACTCTTATTTTTTCCAAAGAAAAGAACAGTAAATAAGAGAAGTAGATTACCGTATCCAAAACAACGACCAACTTCCATAGACGACTTCCATCAGGAAGAATCATAACTAGAAGGTTGAAAGCAGCTCCAATAAAATTTACAGCTATAAAGAACCTGATCATCAAATTAAAATTATTATAAAGTTGTTAATTAAATTTAAGTATTGACACCTTTGTTTTTCGTGAAATAAATATTTTAAAATAATACATTAAGTGGGAGTTTGGCCAATAAATCAAAAAATTTTGAAGTTGAAATTAGAGTTGTGTTTGTTCATGAATATAATTGGAGTTGTTTTTTAATTTCTGTGAGAGAAGAAGGATGAAAAAAAGTGAAAATAAGTTTTTCTTGTTTTTACTTTTTCAAATACAACTTCAAATTGTATTTGAAATTCTCATGGCCAAATATGAACTTAAAGTTGAATTTGACATAAAGTAAAAATTATTTTCGAAAAAATAAAAAAAATTTATGGCCGAACAGGCCCTAAGAATCTTTCAGAAGCATATATCTTTAATAGAGTAGCATATTTGACATTCAAAGCGGTATTGATTATTTTATGGTCTCATATATATATAACCGACAAGTCCGTCCGAACCAAGCATAAAGAAAGATTTATTTTTACTAACTATATACAATTAAAAAAAAAGGGGAAATATAAGTTTTTGATCACTTAATAGTAATTGAAAAAGAAAATAGTCATTTCAGATCTCTTACATATAAATATAAAAATAAAAATAAAAATATTTAAGTGTAAAAAGACATAAAACTAATATATATATACAATAATAATATATTGAGTGTATTTTCACGTAGTGAGATTTGAGGAGGGTAGAGTATACACAGACAATATAATATAGGTTGTTTTCGATAAACCCCGGCTTAGAGCCAATGACAATATAACAAACACAACATAAATACATATAAACTTGTACAGTATGCAAAATAAACTAACAACGCTAGTCACAAGATCATACTAGAGCCACACGATAATACTAAATTCTCTCTCTCTCTCTCTCTCTCTCTCTCTCTATATATATATATATATATATATATATATATATATTCTAATATATAGAAGTGTGAAGGGAAGCAGGTGACCGTCGTGCATGCTTCTTCCGTTATTTTACTGTATCACTCCTAATTAATTATTATGTCATTTAAGTATTAAAAATTAATAATATTTAACAAAAAATATAAAATAATATTTATGACATGTTTGTTTCAGTTGCTAATTTTATTATTTCATCCATAATTAATTGCTATAAGTTATTTAAATATTAAAAAAATTAATAATATTTAATAAAAAAGATAAAATAAACACAAAAAATGGTAAACAAACTATTGAAGTTTTAAATTAGAGAAAAGACATTCCCCCCCCCCCCCCCCCCCGATCTTGTCCTCCAAACTCACTTTAGTACTTAAATCTAACTTTCGTTTATTTACCCCCTTAACATCTTTAAAGTGAATTATTTCCCCCACCCTCAAATGCTGATGTGGCATTTAAAAAAAAAGGGCGCGTTTCAGATTTTTCTTCTTCTTTTCTCACTTATTTTACATATATATATAAAAGAAAATACTCCTTTCTTCTTCAATACCCCCGACCCCCCTTCACCTCTCATCCCCACCCCACACCCACACCATTTTATTCTCCACTACATCAACAAACACCAACACTCATTTTCTACAATAATAAATTTTTACATTAACAACCTCAAACACATCCTCCAACAACACTTTCCTCCATTTTATTTTTTTTCCATTAATACATTCTCCAACAAAGAAATTGAAGACATTAAATTGCTTCATTAATTCAGTTCGAAGAATAACAAAATTGAAAGAAATTTTCGTAACTTTTATTTTTAAAGTTCATTGTTCCTTCTCTATTCTTTATTTATGTTTACATCTTCAAGGGTGAATTTGGTGGTTGAAAACTTGAAAAAGTTTGATTGAAGGTTGAGATGGTGTTTAATGGAAGAAAAAATTTAATTTGATATTTTTGTAATTGTTCTCTAATGATGTTAATTAAGGAAAGTGAAAAAAAAAAATGGAGGTAGGGAAAGGGGTTGGTTGGAATAAGAGAAAGAAATAGAGGGGGCGGGGGCGGAGGTGGAGACGGGGTTGGGTGGTTTGAAAAAGAAGAAAAATGAGGGATGGGGTGGACGAAAATTGAAATTGAAGGTGGGGTGGGAGGTTGTTAATGGAGGAAAATTGAAAAACAATGGAGATGAAGTGGGTTTGAGGGAGGAGGAGAGCTGGTGGGGGACGTAAAGAGGGGCAGGGCGGGCAGGATGGGGTGGGGGTGTGAAGAAGAAAGAAAATGGGGGTGGGGATGCACTTTTTATTTAATATATATAAATATGTATATATAAATATAAATAAATATATATATTTATATAAAAAAAATAATATATATTTGTTATTTTTTTAAAAAAAATATATAAAAATAATGTGGGAGGGATTATTTTTTTTTTTTAAAATAGTAATTTCTTATGTGGCAATGACGTGGCTCCAACGTGGTATTAACATGCATTGATGTGTAAGCGAGCGTAACACACTCTCCGTTGTGAGAGTGGTATTCAATTTTGAGGGGTGAAAACAATTTACTTTAAAGATGTTAAAGGGGTAAATAAATGAAAGTTAAATTTAAGTGCTAAAGTGAGTTTTGAAGACAAGTTCAGGGGGAAAAGATGTCTTCTCTCTTTAAATTAACTTGACATCTTATATAAGGCCCGCCTAATTTTTTTTCACAATTATTTTTTATATTAATTTTGTTATACCACTTCTAATAAGTTATTTCCTAATAGATTATTATATGTCATTTACATATTAAAAAATTAATAATATTTAATAAAAAAAGTAAAATAAACATTTATGATATGTTTGTTTCAGCTGTTTCAACTGTAATTTTACTATTTCATCCTTAATTAATTATTATGAGTCATCTAAATATTAAAAAAAAATATTTAATAAAAAAAATGAAAAAAATGATAAATTAACTATTAATGTTTTAAAAATTAACTTGACATCTTATATGATATCCGCTTAAATTTTTTTCACAACTATTTTTATAGTAATTTTATTGTATTACTTCTAATAAGTTATTATGAGTCATTTAAGACATGTCTACTTCGAGACTTCAATCGTGATATTTGATGAGTCTCGAAATTATATCAGAGTCACTTAAATTGAAATGGAAGAAAAAGTAATATAAATTTCAATAATTAAAAACTTAAATTATTCTAAAAAAATATAATAGACTATCAATGCTACAAAAACTTTGGACAAGGAGAGTATTATAAATTATAATGACTAACAACTTAAAATAATAAATTACAATGTCAAAAAACTATTATAAATTACAATAGCTAACAATTTAAAATATTTAAAAGATATATAAAATATAATTAATTATCAAAATTTTAGACGGACCCGTGCTAGCATATAAGTGGCCTACATAACCAATTCTCTCGATAATTTCTTAGGTCTATAAGTAAACCACATATCTTGATATAAATAATATCAATATTATATGTTTAACTAACAATAGTTTAACTTGGAATGGTAAGTCATTTACCATTTTTATCATCAATGAATGTTTATGATAATTTTTTTTAACATTATACATAAGATCCACGCATGGAACTTAATTGAACCCTATGACTTAAGTCTCAAAGCCAAATAGAGACCAATCTAAAATTTAAGAAGAGATATAATAACAAACATATAATATGAAATAAAAAAATCTTACTTAAAGCTGTTCCAATTTTTGTATGTTGCTTTGAATGGGTAACCATTGTTGGAATTCTTGTAAGGTGGTAAAATATAATATCCATCTTTTATATAGACTGTTTGTCTGCTAGACAACATGGTAAGTGCGGCTGCTAATGTTATAACAAAGATTATGAATCTTACTCCCATCGAAACTTTTGTCTTTGCCATTCTTGCAAACTTGTATCCCTGCAGAAGTAAAAAGACAAGCAAATCAGATCAAACTAACGAAAGTTCGAAAGTAAAGTACCTTTGCAACAAAAACATACCTAGAATAATCACACAAAGTAGGATTTATTTAGGGTAGAATGTATGCAAACCTTTAGAGATAATTTTTCCAAAGCATGCAAAACATATATTGTATGAAAGACACTCACCGATGCCGAAATACTTTTAATTTTACAAAACTTGGGAGAAAAAAAGTAACCTTGATTCAATGAAATTGAGAAGAAGCAACAGTTTTTGTTTAACAAAGCAGATAATTTAGTAAAGGAACGAAGAAATGACTGAGAGGAGGGGGAGGCTTTAGGAAGAAGGAATTTCTAATAGAAGAAAATCAGACCACGCAACATATATTTAAGGTTTTGTGTAATAATACACAAAGACACTTATTATTATTTACCAAATATAGTTTTATAAGGTTTTGTGTTATAATACATAAAGACACTTATTATTATTTACCAAATGTAGTTTTATAAGGTTTTGTGTTATAATACATAAAGACACTTATTATTATTTACCAAATGTAGTTTTATAAGGTTTTGTGTTATTATACATAAAGACACTTATTATTATTTACGAAGTATAGTTTTATGTCACAAAACGTAGCACATCTGAATTGTAATTTTTTTTTTTATAAATAACACAAATCACAACCCTTTCTTGAATTACTTTACTCTCTCCCAATTCATATAAATAAGACAGCCGTCATATACATTGAAACCTTTGTATTTGCAAATTTATTATGACTTTAAAAATGAAAATAACGGAAACCTTTGTATATACGAATTTAATACGTCTTTAAAAATGAAAATAACGAATTCCCCTGCCATTAAGGACGCGCCCCATTTTATCTTGTGAAAAACAAAATTCGACATGACTACTATTCTAGGAGATTGTTTAAAGAATGTAAAGAGTCAAAACCTAACGTATTAAGATGAGTTAGGACAGCATTCTAGACTACTACGAACCTATTATTGATTATCTTAGTCTTAATTCACCAGAAATTCGAGTAAAAGTTTAAATTACCTCGAAAGGAAGGTGTTAAACATATTTCGAGATTCAAAAAGATGATTCTCAACTAATCAGTATTTTACGTGAGATTTCTATGTGATAAACAAAGACCACTTATTTCATAAAGTTAATGTTAGCTATGTGATAAAATAATGAATAAAACAAAACATGTTATTTAATTATTTTTAATCACCAAGTGACGATAAAAACAAGATAAGAAATAATAAAAAGCAGATAAGCAAGAAACCAGAAATGACATAATTTATGACAAAATATTTCTATTAAATTAAAGAGCCTAACTACCCCAAACAAATAAACATATAAATAAAGTAAATAAAAGACCAAATTTGAAAAGTCAGGCCAAGAAATTATTTTTGATTTTATTCGAATCAATAGCCAACTTGTTGATCATTACCAAACCCACTAGCCAGTAACCGAATTCTAAACAAGTGACAATTCGTACCGTCTATGATAACTGTTAATTTATTATATAAAAGATAATTAAATATGCTGTAAATTAACAAAAATGCTGAAAATTAATTTGAGTGCTAGAAAATTAATTTTATGTGCTGAAAAATTTTTTATGGCTGAAAAATAATTTTAATATACTCAATATATGCTGAAAGATAATTTTATGTGCTGAAAAAAAAAATTTATGGCTGAAAAATAATTTTAATATACTCAACATATGCTGAAAGTTAATTTTATATGCTGGAAAAAGTGTTTAATTGCCAAAACCTATTTTAAAGGGCGAAAAAATGTTCAATTACTAAAGATTATTTTAGTGAACTGATAAATAATGTTTAATTGCGAGAAATTGATTTTCATGCCTGAAATTGTCTCGGAGGAATGTTAGTTAAACAATCCAAATAATAAGATTAGATGTTGAAAAATGAATTAAATGCGTAATAAGCCAATTTGACGTATTTAAAGTGATGTTGATTTATAAAGTGAATTATTAATCCTAATCATGCTTTCTACGCAACAAACAAGTAAATTAGTAAATTCTAAATTACATTTGTTTGCCTAAGTGGTTCACATAGCATAGAAAGCACATAAGTTCCCGGCCCCCCAAGCAGTCCACTATAATTTTATTAGTATACCAATGTTTACAAAAATTATTACAATATAATGAATTAAAATAAAGGAAAAGGAATGGACAATTCCTTTCCAATATCAAGGAGACTCTTCAAATTCCCGAAATTATCTACGAGACAATACAAGCGAAAATATAAAGTAATATATCTATGAGACAATACAAGCGAAAATATAAAGTAACAAAGATATAGTAAGCAAACACCAAATAATTTCTATAGATATGTTTATTAGCATCATCATATAAGGTATTGAAATTGCATCAATAAAGACTTACCGATTGATAGTAATGAAAGTCAAGCAGCGCGAACCCCAAGTGCAGCACTTTCATGAAGTAGAGATTTTCAGTTTTGAGAATATTTTATGTAATCAATCAATGAAACTTTTCCGTAAATATCAAAACCACACTTATATCAGTCAAATAAGTGAAAGAAAAAATATTTCAGAGTCAATTAATCAAATTATAAAGTGAAAATTGTATAATAATTTACCATAAATAGACATATACCAAAATAACAAAGGCGGCAAATGTTGATATGGACAGCTTAATTTATTTACAAAAAGTCGGACATTAGGATTAAGATAAAACTTGCATAAGGGTTTTTACATATAACAAACTAGAGATGAACATGAACACGTAATTAAACGAATTGAATCAAAATTTGGAGTCAAATATCACGAATTTTAGATCTAAGAGGTTTAATTTAAGGCAATTCGCAACCAAAGAAAACAAACATGCAAGTTAAACCAAAGCAAACAAACATGCAATTAAGGGATTGAGAAATCAAACCGGACAACACTTGGATTCCTTAAAAACCGCGCCGGTCATCAATTCGGGCAAGGATGTGACCGGTGAAAGGGAAGAGAGGCTGAATCACGGCTAGTGATTGCACCGGAGACGGCGACTGAGATGGCGGCTGCATGGATTAGCGGCGGCGGTTGCCCGCTTCTCCGGTGGAGGCGGCGTTGGCTGGTAGTTCGCCGGTCGCTGTGCAGCGACGTTGGCGGTTGATGGTCGCGGCTGGCGGGTCCTGCAGGTGGGTGACGGGTGAAGGACGCCGGCGGAGAAGTGGCAGCGACGGTTTTGGCTGGTTCGCCGTTGTTGGACGGAGATATAGGAGAGACGGCGGTGATGGCGGATTTAGAGAGAGAAAGTGGTAGAGATTGATGTGGGCGGCTGTTTTTGAGTAAATGAGGATTAGAATTTGTTTGGATGGTGATTTTTTGTGGTGTGATACGATATGGTTATCAAGAAAATCATGTTTATTTTGATTATTTTCTATTAGACTTATGATATGATAATTTTTCATGATTTGTAATCATGAAATTGTTCAATTTTTAGAATCATAGTTTTTCATGATTTTTTATTTTTTACTTTTAATTATGTTCTCATATAATGTTATCTAATCCTCAGATGAACCCACTGTACCAACTCCTACTGCAGTTTCATCATCACCAACTGGGGCATGGAATAGATGTGCTAGCATGTTTAACGCACATAAAATCAAATCACTTTGAATATAAATCATAAATTGTTATCTCCTCTCTCCATATTTATACGATATTATTTCAGTTTTACAACTCCAGAATGTTTAATTCGGTTCAACAATAAGTAATATTTTCCCACAAATGTGTTTTCAATCCAAAATCATCTAACTGTATCTACGTTACCAAAAGAATTTAAGTTATAGGCACTATATAGTGTGTAGATCTACCTAGTTAATTTCAACCTCTCATATCATCAATTAATGTTTATTCACTCTTATCTATAATAATTGTGGTGTCGATTCACATCAACTTGTATATACCTCAACTAATTTCATGATTTATCTGTCACCTCTCATCATTTCACCATCTATAAGTACACAATAAGTTTGTCCACCAAGACTAGAAGGATACGTGAAAATAAATCACCTAGTATCTTTATTCTCCTCTGGTTATTGACTTAAAAATTTCTCATACTATTTTTAATGAGATGATTTCAAATTCATTCATAAACTTCGAAATCAGTCAAATAATATCACCTAAACAGGGACATAAATAAGGAAAAATTTCATAAATAGCAACTCTGTAGTCTTAATTATAACTTTTATAACAACAGTTTCATAATTATGAAAAATAGCAAATTGTATTTGTATTTAAGTAAAATGTTGTTATATAAATACATATACAAATATATATGTATTACTCATAAATACATATGCACAACTGAAAAATACATATTCTTCTATTACTATAAAGTGGGTAAAATATTGCTACTTTTGCTATAAATTGTAATTTTGAAAAAGTGTTGCTATTTATTGTAATTATAGTTTTAAGGATGCTAGTTTCTGTAATTTTTCATATAAATAAACACACATAAAGTAAAAAATACGACTAAGGAATAACAAAAATATTTTTTTCTAAAAAAAGGAAGAAGAAGAAGTACCGATTTGAAGTTCAATATTAACAGGATACTAATCCATATCAACAGATTATGTATCCTACTTTACCACTCTACAAGTTGTTAAGTAAAGTTTTGTTAGAGGTTTGGTGGTAGATGCTCTTTGAATGTGTTTTTATAAGCCAGTGATAACACAAAGAAAATCCTGCTCATAGTTAATAAGAAAATACCCCTAATTATTTTAAATTTTAAATTTATAATATTTAAGGGTATTTTAGTAAATTTACCCGTTATGATACAGTACCGTACCATCAAATAAAAGAAAAGCTGTTATTAAATAGCAGTGAATGATACAATCTATCCAAACATTGTATTATACTATACTACACAATACCATACCATACTGTACCGTACATTATAAAATCATGACAAACCACCATCCAAACAGATTGTTAGGGTTCTTCCCTTTTCTATAAAAGGAAAGAGGCCAAGGTTTAATCTCAGTCATTGGATTACTTTTGATAAACGGCTGGGATTAAAATTATTTAAAAATAGGTTAGCAATTGAAATTTGACATGAGACCAAAGATTAAAGTTAAATTAAGGCTAAAATTGATATCAATGAGATTAAAATTGGCTAAAAATTAAATGCAAAAAGAGAAAAATTGATGAAAAAAAGATGCTAGTTTAATAATAATAATAATAATAATAATAATAATAATAATAATTATTATTATTATTATTATTATTATTATTATTAATAATAATAGACCAAATGTTTGTAAGAAATTATAAGTACGAACAAATTATGTGTAATGTTATATTTAAATTATCAATTTATATGAAAAATATGAAGTAAAAGTCATAAAATAAAATGTATATTTTCGGATTGTGAATGTGACACGTCAAAATTTTATTTGATATCAAAATAATGCGTGAAAATATTAATATTTAAAATTCATAATTTTGATAAAATAACAACTTACGGAGCATCGGGAGGTCAAAATTAGGTGTCAACAGCTTTCCTTTTGTTGCTTGAGAATGATGAAAGAATTATCGAGCAACAAAAGTTTACGTAGTAGCCAATTTTGTCCGATCGAAAAGAGGATTTGTTGGAATGGGAGCGACAGGAGGAGGTTTAAAAATAGTGTGGCCGAGACTTTGATTTTAAGTCGCCTACATATCTCTGATTTTATGAGAATCATGCCGTGTGTGGTTGTACATTTAGGGACGAACGATATTCCTAAAGAATGTGAATGATAAGGGATAGGGGTGTCAATAATGATATCACGGTTGGTGAGATTAAAGTGAATAAAATTTTGAAACAACGACGGGCTAAGAGGTATGAAAATAAAAGGTAGGAATAAAGTGATTTCAATGTGGAACATGAATACGACTTAAGACATGAAAAACGAAGGAAAAGACTTATGTTTCAAATGAGAGAGAGAGAGAATCATCGAAAATTCCATAATAGCTCAATTTAAAGTTCAACGAAGAACCCAAAGTCATCCTTAAGGTTCTACAAAGAACCAAAAACTGTTCAATGAAGATTCTACATGAACCCATGTTGTTGTTGGGGCTTTACAAGTAACTCGATATTGTTCAATTAAGGTTCTACAGAAATCTATTATTATCCAATTAATGTTCTACAGGAACCCAATATTGTCTAATAAGGTCCTACAGGAACCCATTATTGTTTGTTAAGATTCTTATAGGAATCGAATATTATTTATTAAGGTTCTACAGAAACCCATTATTGTCTATTAAGGTTTTTACAGGAACCCAATATTGTCAATTAAGGTTCTACAGAAATTCATTATTGTCTATTAAGGTTTTACAGAAATCCATTATTGTCTATTAAGGCTTAATGAAACCCAATATTGTCTATTGAGGTTCTACGGGAACCCATTATTGTCTATTAAGGTTTTACGGGAACTCAATATTGTTTATTAAGGCTCTATAGAAATCCATTATTGTCCATTAAGGTTTTACAGAAATCTAATAGTATTTATTAAGGTTTTACAGAAACTCATTATTGTCTATTAAGGTTCTATATGAACTCATTATTGTCTATTAAGGTTCTACAGGAATCCAATATTGTTTATTAAGGTTCCACAAAAATTCATTATTGTCTATGAAGGTTCTTACAGGAACTTAATATTGTCCATTAAAGAAAGTGTTGATTTATACCTTGCTCGATTTGATTTCTTGATCGTTGTTCTGCTTCGCAGATCGTTGGAATTTGTATTCCATCATGGTGAAATTTTTAAGAAATTCTAAAAAATTTCTGCCCCAATTTAGAACGAAAAACACATTTTGCATGCCAGTTTAGAATGAAAAGCACCTTTTGCCTTTAGATTTTTATATTCCTGAAGAGAAATAGTTGTCCTACCCTTGAACATGGTGATCTCAATTGTAATCTGCCTTTATATGCTCAAGAGTTGGGCCTATTAGCCTAGCACTTTGGATGTGTAAGAATTGGAAAGAGAGGGGAAAGAAAAGTTTTATTAGATTAAGACCGGACCCAGAGTGGGCTGCCTACGTATTCAAATGGAAGTCATGTCAAACATAATTCATAAGTACAAAGAAAGGTAAGTAAGACAAGAAAATTTATTCCCCATAAGACGGATCAAAAGAGATCTGTGATGAAAAATGAGAAAGGTTTGCACGTCAATTCATGTGATGTATTTTACGCTTCTTTCGCGAATGTCTTAAAAATATTTTATTGAATCACCTTGAAAAAAGATTTAGCCCGTAGTGACGGAATCATAGGTCATGTTGCTTATTGGGCCTTGTTGCACTTTTATCATTTTCTTTTCAATCGGGTTCTAAATCTTATACCTTAGTGCTAAACATTCTTCAATGTCATGACCTTAAATATTTGAGTGATAAGCATAATTTTCAGATGGATCAAAATTATGGGGTGGATGCGCAAGAATTCATCCTCTTCTCGATTGCACAATACCTTGGGCCCTCAACCTTTCAAATATGTTCGCCAAGGGCTTAGTCAAAGGAGTAAAAGTACGAGACCTAATTGTTTTCGATTGATGAAAAGCATTGTGTAATGCGTAGGGCCCTTGTTGAAAGTTGAATTGTGTTCGAGAAGCCTCATTTTGAAAATCTTGCTGGACAGAGTAGGGTTGAATCTGATAAGCCCCGCTTTGAGAATCTTATGAGTCATAAGGTTCAATATGCACCTCACAAGAACCAAAAACATGAATCTCTTCATTATTCAAAAGAAGTTTGTAGTGAAGACAAGTTATGGCAATAGATTTCAAATATTTGATGACTTTTGATTGGTATTTAGACTTGAAAAAATTACTCTAAGTTACCATGTAGCAGAGGCGGATCTAGGGTCCCGGGTGGGGGTTCCCGGGAACCTAGTAACTTTCGTACGGATCTAGTATTTATATAGAGAAATCTAGTAAATATATAAAAATTATAAGTTGGGAATCCATAAACTAAGTGTATTGTTGGCTTAGTGGAGTAAGGGGACTTCTAAAAGTTTTATTTACCTCTAGGTTGTGAGTTCAAATCCCTCTAGCTACTATTTTATTTTATTTTATTTTTATCTAAATAGGGAACCCACAAACTTTAAATTCTGGATCCGCCACTGCCATGTAGAGCTTCAAAAAACAAGTTTGAAATTTAATTCCACGATTGTCTTTACTAATAAAGAATCATGGCTTGCAAATTGAATGAATTTTTATAACTTATTTTGAATTTGATTTTTTTTTTTATCTTGTAGCTTCATGAATTTATTTTTTTTAGAGTGTGTCAAAGATCGGAACTAACATCCTACTATTTTAATTTTCATCATTATAAATATTATATCATAAAGTTGACAAGTTAATTTATATATAATCGCCCGAAGCGTGATTAAATTCACTAGTATTTGCATAAGTCTAACGCATCCCAAAACAACCTCTAATGTTAAGTTTTCATTTGATTCGTGAATGGACTTATATTGATTCTACAATGCAGAGTTTGCAATACTAGATTTTTTTTTACTATTTAATTAGTACTGATTTTTTGTTTAGTTCATTAATTTTTGTTGGTGTTATTATGCATTTTAATATTAAAATTTTCATAATTGCAATATAATTTATGGACATAAAGTAGAGAAAGTGGTGTTATTATATTTTGATAACTCATGTAACTTCCACCACTTTATTTGTCCATAATCTATCATATTATGTCTTGTAACTCATATGATCATTAGTTGTTGTAACTTCATGGTCATTAATTGAATGTAACATATGTAATAACAAGACTATTTATCTACCCACATTACTCTAATTGTTTGGTAGGATGCATGTGACCTTTAGTAATTTGTAACTTCTCTCATTACTTTTGTAACTCTCATGACTATTAGTGTCATGAGTTTCTTGTAACTATTGTAATCTAAAGACTATTGATCTTTCATCTTTTCCACCCCTCTTTATTCTTCTTATTCAATACAAGAATGAATATCTCACCTATGAATAGAAGTGGTCTTACATGTTATTGCATGTACAAAGAAATATGATAAGTGTAAAGAAGATTATAGTGTGTAGTAGTGAAAGAGAAAGTTGAGACAAAGAAAATATTTTAAGTCTACAACTATATTTATTATACAAAAGAGAGTAATTATATTAGTTAAAGAAAGAGTTGAGACAAAGAAAATATTCTAAGTCAAACTATATTCACGATACAAAGAGTAAATATACGTTGAAGAAAGATGTTCTTATGGTGGAACTTTGGACTCTTCAATAAATCCGGAGTTGTTTGAGCTGTACATTGTTGATGAGCTGTTGTATCTTGGAGGGGACAAATAAAGAGATATACTGCTGGATCGGTGTAAATTACACCGCAGTGGACTTGAATCTCCTTAAATAGAGCAAGATATTCGCGCCTAAGCCAAGAAGAAGATTATTTAATTATTTTTTATTTTTTTGTATTTTCAACTATAATTTAATTATTGTGGTAATACCAAATATTTTAAAATGAGATATATTGAATATAATACAAAAAAATATGTTTATTTTGAAATTGATTAAGTTTGGTTAAACTTTTATTTTCAGTTTCAACATTGACCTTCTTAGAAGGATTTTCAGAAAAATTGTTTTGGAGAAGAATATCTCTGTCATTTGATTATTTTAGCAGGGAATTAGCTAACCCTGATATTAATATCTATACCATAATATCCCAATCAATGTGGTACAAAATAATACCAAGGTTATGATAAAATAATCGAGATTTGTTTATTCTAAAATACCAAACATCAAATAGAACAATTGTACACTTTATTCAAGAACTATATCATTATTTGAACTTTGACTTGAAATGGGTAATTTGAAATTGGAAAACCTGAGTTGAGGAGTATTTCGAGTGAAATAATAATTGAACTCATGAAATTTCAGTTCTTTTTTTCTAATAACATATGCCCAAATACAACTGTCAAATGTCCTTCTTCAAGTACTATCTATAGCTCCAAACATTTTCTCTCTTGAATAGAGAAGGGCGGAATACAGCATTTGTTTAATTTCTCGTTTTTAGTAAAAATTTAAGTATTTTTTAATATGATCGTAAATAATGGAAGGTTAAATATAATCGATTTTGCAAAAAAAATAAAATTATTAAATAGAACAAGATAATCACATCAATAAAATGTCTTTCAAGTCCTATCTGAGCAAATACACCGATCAACAGGAGGTCTGGTAAAAGGGAAAATAGGAGGCTGCTCAATTTTGAGATTTAGAGACGATAGTAACGTATCTATCAATTGATTCAAAATTTGACGAGTAATTTCCGAAATATTATGGCCCAAACTAAAGCTAGATAAGCAAATACAGACAAAAGCACTGAGAAAAAAGTGCTAGCTGCAATCCCATAATGAAACTTTGTGCATGAGAGTCATCATTTTGCCTACGTAAAACCTGTCTTCATCATTAACTACAGCACTTTTTTTACTTGCACACCAATACACCATGCAACATGTAGTACTATTAATTAGCCACAGGAAGGGCCTACAAAAAGTACTACAAATTCATGCATGATTAGTGATTACAAGTTAAATATCTGTCCCTTTTGTTGAATCTGAAAGTTGCTTATGGTAGGCTAATCATAAGTGCGGTGGGGGGAATTAGTCAGTTCGTCAATTATAATGTTGAATCCTACATCATTAATTTAGATCAAACTATATACATGTATACTGCATTGGATAGTTTTAATTAAAATGGTAAGACAGTCATTGAGTCCACTAAACACCTCAAATATTAATTTGAAAACTTGTACTAAGCTTTAAGAGCAGAGACAGCCACCTTATGATATGCCAGTTGTTCCTATGAGAATTTTAACAAACAATTTGTGAAGTTTCATTCTGTTAAGCATCTCCATATAATTAACCGGAGCGTAATTAATGTCAACATCAAATCCATAAAAATCACATGGATGTAAAGTAACAAAGTTGAATGAATTTGATCTATATAGCAATACAAGCAACGGTTACCGGTGGCAAAATTTATCAACCTTAAAAAAATATATATATAAATAACATAAATACCAACCTTTTGGAACTAATTATACTCTCTCCCACCTTTTTAATTACTTTACTCTCTCTCCCTATTAATATACATAGTATAACCGACATATACATAACATTTTGTGTATATGTTGGAATTTTTGTAATATGTTTAGGAAGTTGGGAGTTTTTGTAATATTAGAAACATAAATTATGTATTATTTTTAGAAAAAATAATGAATTGCTCAATCCGTCCAAATTTGGGGCAGAGTTCGGCTAAGCATATTACCATGGCTGGTCAATTCGGACATATGGGCTTACTTAGACCAAACATATATGACCTAAATTGTCACAATAACTTGTCAATATATTTTTTAGAAATCATTTGATAAGTTACACAAGTTACAAGAAAAATAAACAAATTAAATAAAATTTAAATTTGGCAAGAGTTAATTACGCGAATTGGTCTATGGTCATATTTAATATATTTTGACAATAACATATTTATTAATTCAATCTATTGACCTATCCAAACAATTGTTTTAATCACTCAAAGTTTTACCTGATACAGGCAGACAGCTTGCTGAAAGTTGGTACTCTAAACATCAAAATCATCCATTGGGATCAGTAACCAATAAAACATGATCTGATACAAAAGAAAATGTCATCTCATACGTATGGTATTGCTATTTAGAGATAAAAGTCAAATATTTCAGCTACAAATTAAAATTAAGACAGTAGCATGCAGAGAGGCGCGCAGGGAGGGAGAGACGCCAGTGGCGGACCCAGGAATCAAGGTCGTGGGTGCTCAAAGAAAAATTTATAAGAAATAGTATGTTGCTGTAAGGATTCGAACCTAAAAAACTAGACATGAGAGTCACATTTTCAAGCCACTGCACCCAATCATATATTTGTTCTTTAGGTGCTTTTTAATAAATTATACCATTTATTCTATGTTTCTTATATAATTATACTTAATCTATGTTGAATTTAATGGGTGTCGGAGCATCTCAAAATTACACATGAATTCGCCCCCAGAGGGCGCGCACACTATGATAAATGCTTCGATCCCTCTCCGTGCAGAGGTGGCTTCGGGATGAAATTTGTATGGGTTTTGATTTTAGAATGACGACTTTAGTCTTTTGTTACTAGTACGTAATCAAATTTTTTTTATTCTATCGAACTTATATCCCCGAAGGCTGTCTAGGTCCTGCCTTCAAGTGTTATTTTATGTGGTGTTATATCACTTGACTGAAAATGGAGTCTAAGAAATGGAGAGAAATTTTTGAAATTTATAGATATTTTTATTGTTTAATGCATTTCATTAAGGGTCAAATAACAATTTCAATACAAATTTTGACCTCAAATGGAAAGAGATGGAGTATATCGTACTTATTAATTAATAGCTATATATATTATGGTGTAATACATGATCATTCATGTCCTAATTACTACCCAAGGGATCATAAGGTCACATTTTCTTATGTTATCCTGTCCTCAATCAACGCCCAAAAAATATGACGAATGTATTCTTGTACATATATGTACAATGCATGGTGATATATATATATATATATATATATGTTGGTAGGCCATCTCAGTGTAGTTCGTTCCTCTTCCTATTAGGAACCTAGCTTGAAAATTAAGATAGGTACATTCACCTATTCTTTGAAAATACCATTAGTATTGACGAGAGCAGCCATGTCATTATTTACATCTGTTATCTAATTTTACTCATCTACCAATAATAACCAAAAGTTGACTTAGAGAAAATGACTAACTAATGTAAAATTGTTATTCTACTTGTATTGGTATATTAATTGCGGAATTTCATATTGCCAAACATGCACACACCACACATTATTAGCTAGGCTTGTAATGATAAATAGATCGGTGCCCGCCCCGGCCCCCGTCCCCCCCAAAATAAAATAAAATAAAATAAATAAATAAATAAAATGCCAAACTCCTTTCGTTTTCTAGTTCTAATCTCTTACTTCTCTTTTGTAAAATACAATAATTTGCTTTTTACTAATGTTCGCTCGTTCTAATTTATGTGAATTTATAACTCAAATGGTTACTGAACTTATGATTTTTTTTTTTTAGAAAGTCACTCAATTTTATTTCTTATTCCAAAAGTCATTCAACTTAGGGTTGTTCTCTCAGAAAGTCACTCAACTTTGATTTTTACTTCAAAAATCACTTAAATATGAATATTTTACTTATAAATTCACTCAACCTATTTAATTATTTATTTTAATTAAAATTTGATAACTTAAAATTTTATTTAAAACCAAAATTCTAAAAAAATAAAAAAAATATTTGAACCATATTTATTACATATTCTCATGTTTACTTTATATTTAGCCCTCTGAAATTTTAAACTATCCTAAATAGTTTATATCAATTCACTTATAATGTTAATATTAATTTTTAAGATTTTTCGAATCATATTCATTTAGTTGATTAGATTTAATTAACTTTCAACGTGATACTTATTCACAGTTGAGTGACTTTTGAAGTAAATATTAAAGTTGAGTGACTTTCTGAGAAAAAAACTCATAGTTGAGTGACTTTTGAAGTAAGAATCAAAATTGAATTGACTTTCTAAAAGAAAAATTATAAGTTAAGTGACCATTTGAGTTATTAACTCAGTTTATGTCACATATTTCTTCAACTCCATTTTAAGAAAATGACATACTTCTACTTTTTGAAAATAATTAACTTTATACTCTCCTTGTTATCCTTAATGTGAATTCTGTACTATCACACAATTATTATGTTACAAATCGAAAGAGTTCTATAATTACCAAATATTACTCCTCTTAACTTCAATTTTTAAGTTTTACTTTCTTTTTCAATCCATTTAAAAAATAATATCTCTTTTTTTCGGTACCTCTTTAATTCTAACTTTATACATTATTTATTTAAAACTTTTCGTGCATTGTACATATTTTTAATTTAATACCATAAGATTTAAAAATCTCCGTTACTTTCTTAATATTCATATCAAGTTAAAATTAAAAAATCAAATTGATATGGATGGAGTGTACACATTTTAACTCAAAATCTTTTCTTAAATTACATGTGGATTCTAATTTTTAAGTATATCTATGAGATACCGTAGAGATAAAAAAGAGAAGATACTCCTTCCTTCCATTTTTACTTACAGAGTATATTAAAATAGATGTATATATAATAACTCTTATTTAATTTAAAATATTAATATATAATTTATTTATTTTTAATTTTAATATTAAATATTTTTTTTTTAAATCTTAAAATTTGTTATAGTTAAAAAAATTATATAATAAAATTATTTTTATTATTTTTAAAATATATTTGCAAGTAAAAATGGACGGATGGAGTAGCTGCAGAAAGCCTTGCGGGTCCAATCCTATAAGCTTGCAAGGCCAAAAAGAGTCGCTTACAAAAGCCCCTGAAAACCTTCTTCCTTCCTTCCCCTGCCTCTCTCATAGCCATAGGAGTATATCATATACACTATCACTGTTCACTACCCACTTTTATAATCTCTAGATTTCGCCATGGCTCCACCACAACAAAAGTATCGTGGAGTTCGCCAGCGGCATTGGGGTTCTTGGGTCTCCGAAATTCGCCATCCTTCCTTGTAATTCTCCTTACTACTGCTACTTTTGTTAATCACAGTTCTTGATTCCTGTTACTAGTACTCCATCCCTTTCAAAAATGAATGAGCTACTTTCATTCTTGGTCCGTTTAAAAAAGAATAATCTTTTTCCTTTTTAGTAACTTTTAAATTTTAACTTTTCACGTGGCATGTTTAACACCACAAAATTGAAGGATATTTTGGTATGTTTGATATATCTTTAATTCAAGACCATAAGATTCAAAAATCTTCTTTAATTTCTTAAACTCCGTGCCACGTCAAAGTAGTCATTCTTATCTTAGAAAATTAATTTTTATTTAATTATTTCAACTTCTTTTGATGAAGAAAGTGACTTTGCTGACTATAAGTTGGTGAGTGAATATCATGTGAGAAATCGGAGGCTTAACTAGTAATTGTTTGGTGTTTATAACAAAACAGGAAGACAAGGATCTGGCTAGGAACATATGAGACAGCAGAGGATGCAGCCAGAGCATACGATGAAGCAGCAAGACTCGTGTGTGGTCCAACAGCACGCACTAATTTCCCTTACAATGCCGACGACTCTCAATCATTTCTGTCTTCTGCTTTGATAGCTAAACTTCAAAGATGCCAAATGACATCTTTCACCACCATGCCCAAAAGACCTGGAACGACGAAATTGGAAGATGGTAAAAAAGAGAATCAAATCTCACCACTTATTAGGAACAGAGGAGATGGAGATCAAGGCCAGAGTACTGAGAGTGCGTCACAACAATTCAACGCACTGGAAGATGAGCATATTGATCAGATGATTGAGGAATTACTTGATTATGGTTCTATTGAGATGTCTTCTGTTCTCCAAGAATAAGACATAGCTTCAAACGGCAATCCTTCCGTCGCACTCTAGTCACTACTATCCCTCAGTCTATTTTTTTTTTTTGTCCTTTTAGAAAATGAAGAGATAATTTATTACTTAGTGTCTAATTTATTCTTATTTTATCGATCTATTATTCAGTATGCAAGTGTTGTGCGTAGCTGGTAGCTTGAAAAATACTCAAAGAGTTAATTCAATAGGTGAATTAACATACTCCCTAGAAACTCTCGACCCTTGATTCGTCAATCAGTTTCCACTGATCATGTTGGCCATTGTTTGCGTGGTGATTGTCATTGGTCTCGTCTTCGCTTGCCAGAAATTAAAGTTAAGTCATGCGAGTAGGGTAAGAACATATAATTGTTGAATTCCCGAGAAATATAGATTTAAATCTCTCAAAAAAATATGATGCTAATTATATTTGGAAAAGAGTGAAAAAAGTTCAAAATTTCTGGTTCAACAAAGTGCGAATTCGAAAGGAGCGGGTATGAACGAGTTTATAGACTATAGACGAACATTCTCATCAAGTCTGTTCCTTTACAGTGCGTTAATTAGAGGGATATGATCCTTTTTCTACAAAATTCTGAAACTTAGCAGACACGGATTCCTTGCTGTAAACTTTTTGACTATTTCACCATCCTTTTAACAGCAGTCTTTGGTTCTTTCTGGACTAGATCTGGTGAATTCACAATTAAAGATTCCATGCACAGGCTTCTTACTTTTATTTGAAATCTTGCATCGATAAATTATTTTCGTATAATAAAAAAGTTAGAAATTTGAGATATGAAATTAGTCTCTAAAATTTGCATTAGATGTCTTTTGAGGTGAAATCCTTCCTCGAACCGGCCATGCATGAATGCAGAATGCATTGTGCACGATGATGTCATGGAAATCTTACATTCACAACAAGTTCACAGCTTGATCGCTACCATATTCAACTTTTAATGCTAGTACTTGTCGTATCAATCAATTAATGTTGTACCTCCTGAATAAGTCCTTAGAGATCGGCTACTTTGTTTGCTACTGTTAGTATTTGATTGTTAGACGATGCATTTTCACTACAAATGATTGAATGTGTTGTTAGATTGGCAAGGGCGGCTCTCTACCTCCTAAAAAAAATACGCAGCCGCCTTAGGCCTCAAATTCGAGGGACCTCATTTTTCATAATAATATAAATAACTTTTAAAAAAAATTGAATATTATTTATAGAAAAAATATTTTTTTTTATATAAAAGGAAATAATTATTAGAAGAAGTTCATATATCTAGTGTACTATATCTCAAGAAAGATTAAATGTATTTATTATATTATTACTTAAAATTTTTTTTAGAAAAAATCGATTATGTAATTTTGAAAATAGAGTTACATTAAAAGAAAGTTATTTTTTTAAAAAAATTATGACTTAGGCCACAAATATGTTTGAGCGTCGTCGTAGATTAGTTAATGTTTGATGAGCAAGCATATACATTATTTGAGAAGATTGGGAACGGTCAGATCTATCTGTTAACACGAAGACAAAAAAGCCTGTAAAATAAAAATGACTAAATCAAATGAGTCTTTTCTTTCACTTCACTAGCAGTAAGTGAAATAGGAAATGCCTAATTGAATTTGACCGATACTGCGATTGGAGTTATGACATATTATAACTATTGAACTATGAGCCCGTTTCGATGGGTAGTAAAAAAGTAGTTGGAAAAAAGTTTTATAAATGTTTTTAAAAATATTAAACTTATTTTAAAAATAAGCAGTTAAATGTTTGAATATAAGTATTGAAATTAAAAAAAATTATTGATGTGTTTAATAAATAATTTTTTTAAGCTTTTTTTTTAGTCAAAATGTCTGAAATATCCTTATAACTGTTATTAATATATAGAACTGATTATTATTAATTTTTATTGTTAAAATGGTTCAAATTAAAATTAATATATATATAATATTTTCATTTGTGCTCTAAAAAATTATTTTTTTTAAGAGTTTTAAGTGTTGAATCTTGTGTTTGAAAAAGATAGTTATATATTAAAAGATTATTTGTTTCTTTATCGTTACGTTAAAATTTTATATCATTAAGGTGCAATTTGTGACGACACTTCATTTTCTTATTAATTTAAATAAACTTTTTAGTATTTTATTATATAATTTTTTTTTAAGAGTTGCCCAGATCTATGAACAACAATATCACCTCCTTCCATTTTTGCTGCAAAAAAATAAATAAACCCATTATACAATAATGGTATAATTATCCAACAGAGAAAACAACAAAGCAAAATTCAACATTGCTCCAATAAAAAATAAAAGTGTGCTGTGAAGTGTGTTGTGTAGTAGTGAAGGAGAATTAGGGTTACAAGGGTAAAGTTGAAATAAGAAAAAATTATAGAGAATACAAATGTAATTTACTTGATCAATTCTAATAGCTTATAATCTTTTAAAAAAAAACGAAATGCTAGCTTCTTATTTTTGGCTTAAAAATAGTCAAAATTTTCCTTTTTTCAACACTTATAAAATTTATCAAATACTTTTTAAAATAAAAAATAATTTATAAGTTATTTTGATCAATTTAAAAGGTAAGTCAAATACCCACTATGTGCCACTTGAAACAGTATCAAATTCGTTGAAATTTGAAATATAAAGATTCACCAAAAAAGAAATTTGAAATATACAGGTGAATACACATCAGTGAAGCTAATATGAGCTAAATGATGGAGACTTTTAATTTGTTTTGTGTGAAAATAGGACATGTGGCAAAAATGCAAATTGAAGGGAACTTAGTAGTACAAGAGTTATGGCTATTGACTAATGAACATGGCCTTTTTGGCAAGTGTTTGGCTCCCATCACGTCACTTGCACATTAATTATGACTTGACATAGTTCAAAGGTATTTTGATTGGAAAAGATTATTTTCGCCTAAAACTATATACGAAAAGTTTAGATCATATCTGAACTATTATAATATCTTATTATACACACTTAAATTATAAAAAGGTGAAATAATTTCCACCCCAAAAAACAAGAATTAATCACATGATGGAGAGTGATTTACACTCGCATCACATCATCGTCATGTCATTACCATATCATCATTAACACCATCATCATCAAACTCAAATCTTCACCACAATAATTTTAAGAATTCATCATAAATTTCATTATCGAAATTACAATACAACCATTAATATCACAAAAATTACAAACAACCACCATAAATTTGAGTTCAATGAACAACAACACTTCTTTCACTTTCTCCAAATTCTTATCTTATGTAAACAAAAAAAAAACAATACCCAAAATTTGATTTTTTAAAAAATTAAATTAATAATGTTGTATTTATGATTTTTTTTTTTTTTGCAGGTTGTTACTTTCTTGAATTCGATAGTGTTATTGAATCAGATGAACCAAGTGGTTGTGATTGCAAGTGGGTATAATTCATGTGATTACATATTTGATTCTTCTACTTCTTCAATGCAAATGGGCTGAGTGTTTGTTGGAGAAATTGAAGGATTTTGTGGATGAAGATGAGTCTTTTGAGTCCAGAAGAATCTGTTGATGGTATTGGATTTTCCTTGCTTTCTGATTCACTTTCTATGACTTTGTGTTGTATCCTCAATTACAAACAACCCAATACCCAAAATTTATGATGGATATAGTTGGAGGTAGTAGTTTGCTGTTGCTACTGCAAACATAACAATCCGTTTTTGTTAGTAAAGAAAAAATGAACAGCTACTTCATTGTGTGATGATGATTGTGGTGGCAGCGGAGGTGGTGGACGACGGTGGTGACAACTGGGGAAAAAATTGGAAAATGGAGAAGACTGAGTTTGATGAAGAAATTGTATTGTGATTCGATAATGAAATATATGGTGGATTCTTAAAATTATTGTGATGAAGATCTGAGTTTGATGATAATGGTGTCAATGTTGGTGTTTTAATGGTGATTTAGGTGAAGTAGAAGCAATTGAAAAAGGCAGGACCTACATATTAAAAAGAATAAATAAGAAAATTTAATTTTATTAATATTTTTTCAATTGAAAAAAAAATTATTAATATTTTTTCAATTGAAAAAATAATTAATCTAATTGAATTTATTAAGAAGAATATTTGGAGTACTTAATGATATAATGACAAATGAAATAGTGACGTGTATGGAAGCTGCCATTTTAAGATTTTTTTCCAACTCTCACATACCTTACAAAGGTGAGTACACCTTCTCTGCCACGTCACCTTCTAAGGAGGTAATAGTTTCACTTTTTTATAGTTTAAGTGTGTAATAGATCACTATGATGGTTTAGGTGTGACCTGAAATTTTCGTGTATAGTTTGAGGTGGAAACGATGACTTTTTTCATTTTGATTCGTTCGTATGGTTTGAATCCATATAAAAAAACATTAGTTTAGGTGTACGCGCCTTACGCGTGTACTTCACTTTAATGTAAATAATAATAAAATAATACGATAATAGAGATATCAAAATAATACAACAAAATCTAATCTTTACATTAAAAAATTCCTCAAAGCCGATCAACACACAAAAAATTCTCAAAGCCGATCGAGATTTATCTACGAACTGTAAACTACCACAAAATAACAAACTAATAGAGATATTTTATGATAATACAATCAAACCTAACCTTTACCTAACAAAAAATTTCATAGTTGACCCACATTCATCCAACATCTGTAAATTAAAATAAAATAATAAGATAATAAAAATATCAAAGTAATACAATTAAACTTAATTTTTACACAAAAAATTCTTCAAAGCCAACCGACATTCATCTACGACCTGTAAACTATAAAAAAATATATAATAGTGATCATAAAACTTCGATTTTTATCCAACTAATTCTTGTTTTAGCGAAAATTTTGATCTAAAGAATGATTTTGAATGAAAATAACATGTTGAATGAGATTATACAGACAAAAATAGTGAAGAAGTTGAGGGTTAGAAAATTAACCATCTATCAATCTAGACATGCAATCGAATCAAGTTAGATAAGCCTCAATCATATCCTCCCAATAGACAAACCGGTTTGTTCTCTAATTTAACTTACATCTCAATATTTATAGAAGTATTTCCTTAATTAATAGAGTCCTATTTTAGGAGTGTTTTTCTAATTGAACAGTAGAAAAGAAAATATTAATTAATTCTCCTACCATATATTTTAGGAAGTCTAGTAGAAAGGAAAATATTAATTAATTCTCCTATCATATATTTTAGGAGTGCCATATATTTTAGGAAGTCTAGTTAATATAATTAAAAATAATTAAATAATAAATTTAAAAAGATAGTGAAAAGACAGTTTTATCTAAAGAAGAGTCTTTTAATGAAAGGTAAAAAGCTCAAATCACTTTTCTAAAGGTATTCACACTTTTAATATATTATTATTATTGTTGTTGTTGTTGTTATTATTACAGATATAAATATAGATTATAGATATAAATATAAATTATAGATTATAGATATAAATATAAATTATAAATATAAATATAGATTATTGATTTGCATTTTTAATCATATTTTTTGTTGATTTTTAATTTATATTCTTCGTATTAAATAAATTTTTTATGCGATATAAATTTATATTTCATATCATGATGTTTCGCGAGTTATGTGGGTATGACTTTAGTTTTTAATAATTTATGTCACGTTAAACATAAGTTCAATTGCTAAAAAATAGAAATTAAAGACTAATCCGTCTAAAGAACAAAAATTAAAAATCATAAACTCCATTGAAAGGGAATACATGCCATTTTTATGTTAAAGAGAGACGAAAAGAAGCTGCAGAAAATTCTTATCCTACTAAGTACTAACATAAACATTCATACAAGACTAGTATGTTAAAATTTTACTAGTTTTTTTTTTTTTTTTTTCTGTTGATTGGAATCCTTAGATAGTTTCTCACCTAACCATTGAGAAAATGTTCTATTACACTTCTAACCTGTAATTGAAATTTCAACTACACACTCTATCTTTATAAAAGTCCCATTACCCTTTTAAATATTTTTTTACTGTATTTAGTATCCCTCCAATTGTTGAGCTGTCATGAGAGGTGAGAACACCTCCAATAGATGCATCAGCTGAGGCTTCAACCATTCAAAATCAATATTTTTAAGTGCCACATGCATAATATATTTCATTATTTTTAATTATTAAATAATATTGTCTTCTTCAACTAATAAAAGATCTTTTTTTTTTTTTTTTTTTTTTTTTTTTTTTTTTTTTTTTTT
>NC_061113.1:258677111-258703715 GCF_002878395.1 Capsicum annuum
TTGGAGTACTTAATGATATAATGACAAATGAAATAGTGACGTGTATGAAAGCTGCCATTTTAAGATTTTTTTCCAACTCTCACATACCTTACAAAGGTGAGTACACCTTCTCTGCCACGTCACCTTCTAAGGAGGTAATAGTTTCACTTTTTTATAGTTTATACCACTCTAATGATTTCTTCTTCACTGTGCAACACAAAATCCACCATTAAACCATCATTTTACCGTCATTACATCAAATTCATAACTCCACCAGAAAAAAATCATCACCACCCATTATCAAACACACTATTAGAATCTTACTGCAACTTGTTAGTATCAAATTTATCATTAAATCATCATCATTGTAGTCTATCACTAAATTCATATCATAAAAATTTCACCCACCACTAAATCCACAATCAAAATTACAACACAACGTTATCACCATAAAAAAATTACAATCATCATTGACGAGCTTCAACTTTTTCGGATCGTTAAAGACCTTTTGTTTCAACTTCTTCCTCATCTCCAATTTCATTATCTTTCTTATCTTTCTTGAACTCATTAATGGTGTTTCCTCATCTTCTTTTATCTCTAATTCATTATCTTTCTCATCCAAGAACTTGGCAATAGGCTCAAAGCGTAAGGCTAAAGCCATCAATGAAGTGAAATGGAGCAAATTATACATGATTCATTACTCCAACTTATACAAAACTAAGGGCAACAGAGTCCAGAAAAACAAAATTAGAAGAAGCAAGAATTGAACTTTCCACGTACCAAGCGGCAAGCACATAAACAAACATTTTCCTCTATGAATTGTCTATGTGTCTTTTTTTAGCAGAAAACTCTTCCCTTTATCATTAACAAACAAAATATTTCTCCCTTTAATTGTTCTCAGAGATCAACACTAACGTTATTAAAAAGCTCAAATGCCAAGATTAAGGTGAATTCTTGGAACCATTTGAAGCTTTGATTCTAATTGGAGAAGTCCTAAATCGGGAGGTCGTAGAACCCCATGAGACGCTCAATCTGAGCCAAGAAATCAAAGAAAACTTGGTGCGAGAATTGCAAATTTGGATACCAAACCCGATGGAGCTCCAAAAGTTTGAAAATCCACAACCAAAAGTTTAAATTACAACAACAATCTCCAAAAAAAAAAAAGAGAAAATCAAATCATGGTGTTAAGAGAGAGAAGAGATGAAGAAGAAAAGTTTTTCTTGAAAATGAAAGGTTGAAAGAGGAAGGAGATGAGATAATTTTTGTAAAGAAAAATGAGAACATCAGCGTGGGCTCAGACGCGTGAAATGCACTGATGCGTTATTAAGTGGTTTATGTTGACAGGTCAACAATTGGAGGTTAATAAATTCGATAAAAAAAAAATTTTGGGGGTAATAATTCTCCTTTAAAAATTAAGTGTGTAGTTGGAATTTCGACTAAAGGTTGGGGGGTAAATGGTCATTTTCTCCCTAATCATTTGCAGTCATTCGCAATTTTGCTCCTATTTTGTGGTGGTATTTAATTTATTTTCCTAGTAATAAATAACTATTTTCCTAAGCATAAATTTTATGTTTTTATATTATAATATCTCACATGTTATGTTCGGACAAAATTTTAATTTTAAAAAACTCATGCGTCGCTTGGCATAAATTCGATTGTTAAATGCAAAGTTAAAAGTAAAACTTACATAAATCTCAACAAGTTTACCCCTAATTACTAATGATCCCTACTCTTTGCTAAATTACAAATATCCCTTATTTTACAATTTTTGAATACATAATTTTAAAGTTGAGATACATAATTTTAAACTTAAGAATGTAACAATTAATTACTTCATTTTTGTTCAGATACATAATTAGCTAGATACATAATACTGAAGTTGAGATGCATAATTTTGATTACTGAGATACATTCATTTTTGAAATTATTTGATCGAGATCCATATTACATTAACTAAGCCAGAGGGAGATATTTGAAAAATTTATGAATTTGTGGATGTATTCATGATTTTTTTTTTTGTTTAAAAAAGAAATTTAAGTAATTAATAAAAAAAATAGGAATTTTACGTAGTTTAGTAAAGATTTTTTTCCAAATTAAAACCAACTTATTTAAGGACAAACGTGTAAATTTCTGAATTTCAATTGTCTATTTTAAATGCAAATTAAATTCTATCTATTTCTCAACCTTTTAATCTCTTGTTGGACCTGAGATACCCCAAGATACTGGGCTGATCTATCACTTAAACCTTGGGCCAAGTTACATTCAGCCCATATTTTGTTATCAAGTCCAATTAAAACTAGGAAATCCATTTACTAACTATGCAGAAAAGTATCTGATCTGCGTCACTCAATTATGAATATTCTATCAAAAGGTACAAATTCAAGATAGTAATTACGTACTTACATATCTAACCTACAAAGATCCTCTTAAATGTTTAATTAATACTCCCATTAGTTTGGTAGAATTGAAGTTGCAGTCACTACGTACTTGTGCAAGTCCACCCTACGCACCCAATAATACATTCTATTTAGGATGATAATTATTTTTCAGAATTTTCAACCAAATACTATCATAAAATAGAACATAACAAATGCTAGAACAAACTAGCAAATATATATTATACACAAATAAGGAGAAAAGGGGTGTTATGTTAGTTAAGTTTTAGAGAAGGATTCACTAGTCTCAATACTAAAATTTAGTTTTGTAGTCCACACGTATCATTTTTTTATTTTTTTCAGAATACAGTTAAGAATAACAAAATATGTAAGATATTTATAAATAGGGTAGAGCCAATTTTGTGGTTACGAATTCAGCTAAACCTAATAGTGTATGTTAAAATTCTATACCTATGTCAAAAAATCATTTAACATGCATAAATAATTTATTCAAAATAAGTAAACAAAAAAGAGTTACAATTCAAAACCTATAAACAAAAAATCCCGACCCTCCATCCGTTTATAAGATTTTCTTTTCTTTTCAAAATTGTGAGTATAGTATATGATGTAGATATAGAGAAGGGTGGGTATATATGTGTACTAATTCTAAAATACAAAGCTACCACTAATTTATTGTTAGTTTAGAATACTTGGCTGGGAGTAAGTAACTCTCACTCAATGGGTAACCTAATTACCTAGTAAAACTTAGTTGAATTATGGGAGTCCTCGTACTATAATAATACTTAGTTACTTTGTTCAATTCAAACCTCAATCTAATCTATAATTACGCTAAATTAAATTAAAAAGGTCTAGTCATATCTGGATTAAGTTTGACATGTTTCATTTATCGATCTAGCTAGTCATCTGCACAATGCTAATCATGATTTCATGAACAATTAATCTCTGAATAATTTTTGTGTTTGTGTGTGTGTGTGTATTAGTGGTAGCTTATAGAGAGTAAATTAAATTAAAGATGGCGGATCAGAAGGCAACCGTCAGCTTGGATGATATCAAGAAGGAGAACGTTGATCTCGTATGTATCATCACGTTTTTTTCTAATTTGATGTTCTTTTACATGCATCATCTGATATGAACTTCGTTTCAATTTATGTGACGCATTTTAGATTTTAAGATCCGAATGAGTTTCTTTTTAACCACATTTTTTTTCTTTTGATTGATTTGAATGTCTGTTACGGAGACTTATTTTTACGTAGTTTTGAAATGGTGCTTTTTATGTAGTTTTGAAATATGTAGATTTCATTTCCGAATACAATGTCAAATCAAAGAAACAATTTTGATAGTATGATCATTTTATGCAACAGAAAAAGTGATTGTTTTATCACTTCTGTGATGTTTAACGCAAGGGATTTATCGAAAGCTCCTTCACTACTGCAAAAAATTATACCACATATATATATATATATATATATATATAATTTCAAATTTTATGTATACATCGTTGATGTTGAATACCTTTGTGAATGTACTAATTAAGAACGGATCTTGTTCCCCTGAAAAGTTTCTAATATGCATTTCAGCCAGATGATGGAATTAGTCCATGTTTCCTTGTCATGCTCTCTGATATTTCAATTTGAATAAGGCTAAGTAGAGCTACTTGAGGAAGTTTAGAGCTGTTTATTTATGTACTTTAAACCATTTGTGGCACACAGGAAACAATACCAGTGGAGGATGTATTTAGGATATTGGTAAGTTCTAAGGAGGGATTGGCAGAAAAGGATGCAAATGGAAGGCTTACTGTCTTTGGCCCAAACAAACTTGAGGAGAAAAAGGCAAACTTTCTTTATCTTTACTGCTTTTTTGTTTGATTATCTTTTGGTCTATGGTGATTATATTAGAATAGGGACACCTAATTTTTGTGATCTGCATAATGAAACAGGAGAACAAGATCTTAAAATTCTTGGGTTTCATGTGGAACCCCTTGTCATGGGTCATGGAAGCTGCTGCTGTCATTGCCATTGTATTGGCAAATGGACAGGTTGGTTCTCTGTCTATAAAAACACACACACACACTACTCACTTGGTACACATATCTGTTACTGTATGGTTTTTACTTGGCACAAAGTTGTTTGTCTGGTGTTGACTTGGTACAACGTTTAAGAAAGTAGGTAGACTTTTGAATCTTGTGGTCTTAAACATGCCAAGTACAAAATTGGAATTGAAGAGTTGCCAAAAAAAGGAAAGAGACATTTTCTTTGAAACGGTATAAAAAGAAAGTAAGGCTGAGTTGTAGACTAGTGGTATTGTTTTTAATCTGTTTCTATCAGCAAGCTTAACTTTTTGCAATGATCGAATGCAGAATAGGCCACCAGATTGGCAAGATTTCCTTGGAATAGTAGTTTTGCTTGTCATCAACTCCACCGTCAGCTTCATCGAAGAAAACAATGCAGGCAATGCTGCAGCAGCCCTGATGGCAGGTCTTGCTCCCAAGACAAAGGTATATACTACAATATTATCAATAACAAAGTAGAAAAGTATAATCAAAGTTGAGTTTCTTGCCTTACTTTTGGTTCTTATTATCCAACTTTGTTTCCTCAAAAGGTAATAAGAGATGGGAGCTGGCAGGAGCTGGATGCAGCAGTGCTGGTGCCAGGGGATGTGATAAGTATCAAGTTGGGGGATATCATTCCGGCCGATGCTCGTCTTCTTGAGGGAGATCCCCTCAAGATTGATCAATCTGCTCTCACAGGTGAGTCATTACCCGTGACAAAGAACCCGGGCGACGGAGTGTTTTCTGGTTCCACCTGTAAACAAGGTGAAATTGAGGCTGTTGTAATTGCAACTGGAATCAGCACCTTCTTCGGAAAAGCTGCTCATCTTGTTGATAGTACGAATAATGTTGGCCACTTCCAGAAGGTAAAATTTTACATTTTCACTAAACTGAATCCTACTAGAAAAGTTGGATTTCATGTTAAGAGCTCAACAAACCAATGTTTTTAGAATTATTGCCAAATGAGTCTTGTTATGTTTTGAAAGAACAACGGAGTTGTATAAGATTTTAACTGTTCTTTTTTTTAAAAAAAAATCATCCAGCTGATTTAGATGATAATTGACAGGTGTTGACAGCAATCGGCAACTTCTGCATATGCTCCATTCTAATTGGAATCATCATAGAAATACTGGTGATGTACCCAATTCAGCACAGAAAGTACAGAGATGGAATTGATAATCTGCTTGTTCTTCTCATTGGAGGAATTCCAATAGCCATGCCTACTGTATTATCAGTCACTATGGCAATTGGATCCCACAAATTGTCAGAACAAGGTGCCATCACCAAGAGAATGACTGCTATAGAAGAGATGGCGGGAATGGATGTCCTTTGTAGTGACAAGACAGGAACTCTTACGTTAAACAAGCTTGAAGTTGACAAAAACTTGGTCGAGGTTTGTGAAAGTGAATTAACACGACATTCTAGTATTTGGAAGTGATAAGCCAAACTGTAAGCTAACTAGATTGTCTTCTTCTTTGGGGAGGGGTGGTACAGGTCTTTGCAAAGGATATGGACCAAGATACCGTTATTCTTCTTGGGGCAAGAGCTTCAAGGGTTGAAAACCAGGATGCTATTGATGCTTGCATCGTCGGAATGCTGGCAGATGCCAAGGAGGTTGTAATTAAAAGTAGTATCAATTCAACTTGATAATTGAACTCTTCAGTTACCTTAGCAAAATAATGTTGTCTTTAACTGTTACATGTTACTTTTTGCTTAACTTCTTGTGTATTGCCTGCTTGCTGCAAATTTATCCCTTCATTTATGATAGGCATCATTAGCAACTTTCATCATTAGAAAGTGCATCATCTTACTTGTACCTGAGCTCTTTTTATTTTTGTGTGCTCTCTAGGCTAGAGCTGGGATCCAAGAAGTGCATTTCCTGCCTTTTAACCCTGTCGACAAGCGCACAGCTATTACTTACATAGACTCCAATGGCAATTGGCATAGAGTTAGCAAAGGTGCACCTGAGCAGGTAACCAATAACACTTGATATTTCTTTCTGTCTATGACTGAGTTGGTTACCTACTTGATCATTTGAATTCTTTTACCAGATCGTTGATCTTTGTGGACTAAACGAGGATGTAAAGAGGAAAGTTCACTCCATCATCGACAAGTTTGCTGATCGTGGTCTTCGCTCTCTTGCAGTGGCTCAACAGGTGAAATTTAATAAAGCAAAGTCTCTAGCATTGTTTTGATTTTTTCCATCAAACTGAAGTCAGTGGATGGTTCCTTGTGAATACAGACAGTACCAGAGAAGACGAAGGAAAGTCCAGGAGGGCCTTGGGAGTTTGTAGGGCTCTTGCCTCTTTTTGACCCTCCAAGGCATGATAGTGCAGACACAATTAGGCGCGCCCTTGTCCTTGGTGTCAATGTAAAAATGATAACCGGTGATCAGCTTGCCATAGCCAAGGAGACTGGTCGTAGGCTTGGCATGGGAACAAACATGTATCCTTCTTCCTCCCTCTTGGGTCAGAACAAGGATGAAAATACTGCTAACCTCCCTGTGGATGAACTCATTGAGATGGCTGATGGCTTTGCTGGTGTCTTTCCAGGTAACTAACTACTTCCGTCCTCTTTTCCAATATATTTTTTTTTTCTGACAGTAAGCCATCCTCCTGACTTTCATTATTAACAGCCGTTATACTTATTTGCTTTTGTGCGATGTTTTGGGAATGGTGTAGAGCACAAATATGAGATCGTGAAGAAGCTCCAAGAAAGAAAGCACATTTGTGGTATGACCGGAGATGGTGTGAATGACGCCCCTGCTCTGAAGAAAGCAGATATAGGCATAGCTGTGGCTGATGCTACTGATGCTGCCCGTAGTGCATCAGACATAGTTCTCACGGAGCCAGGATTAAGTGTGATAGTAAGTGCTGTTTTGACCAGCCGAGCCATATTTCAGAGGATGAAGAATTATACCATTTATGCTGTTTCTATAACCATCCGAATTGTGCTAGGCTTCATGCTCATTGCACTAATCTGGAAGTTTGATTTCTCACCTTTCATGGTTCTTATCATTGCCATTCTCAATGATGGAACAATCATGACCATATCTAAAGACAAGGTGAAGCCGTCACCCATGCCTGATTCGTGGAAACTGAGAGAAATATTTGCCACTGGCATAGTTCTTGGCACTTACCTAGCCGTGATGACTGTTATCTTTTTTTGGGCTGCTCACCAATCAAATTTCTTTACTGTAAGTAAATTCTGCACTACTAGATAAACAAACAATATAACTGAAAATGTTGCATAGCGATCCAACTTGACACTGTATTTGCAGGACAAGTTTGGTGTAAGGTCGATCAGAGACAATATACATGAGCTTAATGCTGCACTGTATCTTCAAGTCAGCATCGTCAGTCAGGCACTCATTTTCGTAACTAGGGCAAGGAGTTGGTCTTACATAGAACGTCCTGGTCTCCTTCTGCTAGCTGCTTTCGTTATAGCACAGCTGGTAAGTTGGTTAGATTCCAGTTCCGGATTAGGAGTTAACACCAGTTCCCATATAATTGTAGTTTCCTTCACCTCTATTGACTTGTTACATCTTGCAGGTTGCCACCATAATTGCAGTATATGCAAACTGGGGTTTTGCTAGAATCCGTGGTATTGGTTGGGGTTGGGCTGGTGTTATTTGGCTTTACAGTATTATTTTCTACATACCTCTAGATTTTCTAAAATTCGCGATCAGATACATTTTGAGTGGCAGGGCCTGGAACAATATGATTGAAAACAAGGTACTTCACATCAACATTCATATCAATAAAAAAATCACCTAACATGTTACGACTATGACACTCTATCCTCCTTTTTTCACACCGTGCAGGTTGCTTTCACAAACAAGAAGGATTATGGTAGGGGAGAAAGAGAGGCACAATGGGCATTGGCTCAACGCACGTTGCATGGTCTTCAACCTCCCGATTCCTCACAGATGTATGACAACAAAAGCTATAAGGAATTGTCTGAAATAGCAGAACATGCCAAACGTCGTGCTGAAGTTGCCAGGTACTTCTGATTGATATATGCAGGTTGCAGCCTGCAGGTGTCATTTTTCAATTGCTTAGCATTTTTCTAATTCGATTATTTTGCGTTGTGTTAACAGGCTAAGAGAGCTTCATACACTTAAGGGTCATGTAGAATCAGTGGTGAAGCTCAAGGGACTGGACATTGAGACAATTCAGCAACACTACACAGTTTAGTACATCAACCGCAGAACGAAAATCAGTTGGCAAATTCCACTAGTTCAAATAAAGAGTTGGAAATAAGAAATAGAAAACTGCTTCTAGGTTCCCTCTTTCCCTTCCTTTCATTGTTGATTAGCATTTGTTATGTGCTGGGAATAATCTGGCAAAGAAGGTCGGAAAGCAGAGGTCTCGTAAGAGAGCTAGACGGTTTTAGTTTTTACCTTGTACTAGTTTTTAACTACTTTAATTGTAGCAAGCCAGATTGAGAAATTGCAGCATTTCAGTTTATGCAAAATGAGATTCACTTTGCTGAAATGTGATCCCTTTAAGACAAACATGTGGTTACTCGTGATTTGTACCAAATTTTAACAAGAATTTGAGTTTTACTTCAGAGGTTGCAACTCCATCCTGCATTACTTTAAGGGCATGGTTCAAAGATATACAATTCTCACATGATCACTGATGTCGCAACCGGATCGGAGCACGGTTAGTGAAATGGAGGCTCACCTCTTTAGTATTGTGCAATAAGAATGTGCTGCCAAGGCTTAAAGGTATGTTCTTTAGAGCGGTGGTTTGAGAGTGCTCGCCAATCAAGAACGGTTATGTACAGAAGATGGAGAGGGCGGAGATGAGGATGCTTAGATGGATATGGGATATACTAGAAGAGCTATGATTAAGAGCGATGTTATTTGGGACAAGGTGAGAGTAACCACCATGGCAAACAAGATGATGGAAGTGTGATTGGGATGGTTCGGATATGTGAAGAGGAACT
Source organism: Capsicum annuum (assembly GCF_002878395.1). NCBI lineage: Eukaryota > Viridiplantae > Streptophyta > Magnoliopsida > Solanales > Solanaceae > Capsicum > Capsicum annuum. The sequence goes on from NC_061113.1 coordinate 258,686,487, forward strand.
GCATAGATGCACTAGTCAGGAGGTGCAAGATGTTGGTTGTAGCAGGAATTAGGAGAGGTAGAGGTAAGCCAAAGAATAATTGAAGGAGGTGATTAGACATCATGACACATATTCAATGACGTGACCTTCATAGTAGATGTAAAAGATTAGGATAGAAGCTTCGTAGATAGTTGAGTGGTGTCGTACTTCTAGCTGTATGATTTAGGTATCACGTGGTTTCTTTTCTCCACCAAACCCTTTTGTGAAGCGATTACACTGAATATGTTATAATTTTTTTTGCACTAGCTAGTCTCAAAAAAAGAACAAAAAGACAATAAATTAATATAGTTCCTCATCTAAGATGGCTCATAACTGATCGATAGAATGATAATGGAAGAGAGAAATCAAAACGCAACAAGCCAAAAAGTAGTTTAAGCTCATATATAACTGGCAGCCTAATTGAAACATACCATCTTCAAACACTTTTTGTCACATAGCATTGAGATTATATTTACTGCATCATATTGCAGTTGCTGCATAAAATTAATTTACTTACAAACCTATATCTAATAAATGATTCCCGCCCCACTCCCACCCCAATTACTTGTTCAATGTATAACCAGCTTGATTTAGAAACCACAATGCCCCTTCAGCTGCATTCTCTGCTGCTGCTTTTTTCTTTGAATGTGGATTGCCCATACACTCTATAGTTGCGGTACGGGGTCCTCTCATTTCCACAATTACCTTGAAGGTGAACCTGCAGTTCAGCTTCTCCATCATTCTCACTACTCAGCATACGTTTAAAATTCATTCATAGCTCACTACTACTACTATACTATACTATACTATGAACCGGTGTTCTAAAAGGCGAGGCCGTACTTTTCAATTGGAATAGGAATGAACTTACAACTTATGGTGATCTGGACCTTCTTCTTTGCAACATTCAAACAAAGGTGCTTTCCAATGATTTACTGCACAAATCTCGTACAAACGTGATCTGGTGGAGCCCTGATTTTGAGTACCTTAAATAGTTAACCCGCAAAAAGCATAGGCTCTGTTAGAAAAGTCAGTACTTAAATACTTTTTCCACTTACTAATAACTTTGCAATAACTTACTAAAAATTCGAAGTGCATTAATAATTTTTTCTACTTCTACAAAATTAAATAGAGCCTAGAAGTCAAAAGTGTCTAAAAATAAGTCAATCCAACACCCTCTGAAATTAATATTTAAAATCAATTTTCACTAAAAACACTTAGGAGGATGTTTGAATTAGGTTTTTTTTAAGTGACTTTTAAGCTAAAAAATAAAAATCAAAAGTAGCCGCAACCAACTTTTTAGCCCTTTTTTTTTTTTGAACTTTTTAAATCTAAAATAAAGTGTTTGTCCTTCAAAAACTAAAAAGTCCATTCTAAATAAGTCATCCAAATAGGGTTTAAGTAAAATTATGCATTGTATAATTTTCTTTAATAGGCATGAAATAATGAGCTAAAACGATAGTTCTTTCAAAACAAGGGAATAATTTTTGGCAGCTTAAATTTTTTTACCTTTGCCTTTGGAGTTTCCGTCCATATCTACCTTATGAAAGCGAAGCGGGGGAACAGGATTCGGGTCGGGTCCTGTTACATTTCTACGGACAATTAGCTGAGCAGTATCCGATTCACCTTCTTCATCTTCTCCACTCTTGTCCAGTTTCTTTTCTACAGTATTCCTTCTGTATTCTCCTCTAAGCCGCTGAAGAATTTTTTCAGCTTCACAATGTTCCATTGTGTTCTACAACAATCCAAATTAATCTTGTGATTTACTCTAATTATTCATCAAATTATTAAAAAAAAATAGGGAGATGATATAATTTGTGTTAAGAGTGCCGATGATGATTACGATTAGTAGAGACAAATTTTTGTGGACTTATTTATTGATTGGTATATTTGGAGTTGTTTTCCAGAATAAATGCAAGTATTTAGGATCTTATTCAATGAACAGTTGCAGTCATAGTGTTTGGTTAACTGAATGCAAGGTAGAAAGCTGAATTAACTGCAACTAATTAAAGTTAGGCTTCTCTTGAATTTATCATAAATTGTGTCCATTGATTGAATTTATCATAAATAATGTCCATTGATTTCCGGCCGCAGCTATCACTTAGATACTCATTCCATTTATTTGACCGACTTTAATTTGATACAAGATTTAAGAAAAGAAAATAAAAATGACTTTTGAATTTTGTGGACAGTGCTAAAACGTATCAAAATGTTTTTTTTTTTTCTTAAAATGTTCATGTGAAAAATTAGAATGCAAGCTGTCAAGAAAAATAAAGGTGCATTCTTTTACAATAGACTAAATGAAACATAAGATAAACAAATCGAAATTTATGGAGTATCGAACGTAAATTTCTTATCCATTTTCTCTAATATTCCTTACCATCACAAGTCTTCAAAATTTAATGAGCGGGTAAAATCATGTTCTTCAAATCGTGCACGGTGTCTGTAGATTTCTCCAAAAATATATCTTTGACTTGACACGGAGTTTAAGAAAGTAAAAATATTGATAAAGAGTTTAAGAAAGTAAATTTTTGAATCTTAAAAATATGTCAAATGTACCAAAATGCTATTTAATCTGTGTAAAGTTGGAATTAAGAGTTGTTAAAAAAGACAAAAGAGTCGTTTAACTTCGAAACGGACTATAAAGAAATCCATGGAGTATATTTTTAGATAATCAGAATTGGAGCAGCATAGCAAACATGTACAAGACGAAATAGCAAGATTAATAAAAACAAATCACGGCATTTGCAAAAAACTAGTTATTCTTCTGAGATGCTTTCTAAACTGGGATGCCACTGATCGAAAGAGGAAAGCCTTGTGGGTGAAACTCCTGGTGATGTTTCATTGTGATCCACACTTCTTTGTTTTCTATTTAGAAAATTTGTTTCTGAGGATCCCAAGCTGTTGCTTGATGATCTTGATTCGGAACTCATATCATTATCTCTTCTACCTGATTTACTACTCTTGATCCCTGTTAACAAGCACGTAAAGCAATTATCGTCCTGCGATTGAGGGTCTCTGTTGTTTTCTTGTCTGAGATGAGAATAAGGAACCTCTGAATTTTTGGTTGAATTTCGGAACAGCCAGCAGTTGGATAAATTGGATTCTTGATGTTCTCCTATGTTTTCTTTGAGACCTGATTGTTTCTCAAGTTTATGAATGAGAGACGGAGAGGATTTCAAGGCGAGGGATTGAAGTCTTTTAATGGTGCGTATAGGGACAATGTAGAATTTTTGGCCAGGCATGAGGGTGGTTTCCGGTGGGAGAATGGCCCATGGCTGCCGGAAGACGGTAGGATGACAAATCCAACTCTTTGGGTTTCTGCTGATTATTTCTGTAGCAAGAACAGGCCTGTCGTGAAGTTCTATATGTCCTCCTGGATGAATGATTTTTACATACATGCTTTTGGTATTGCGACTGCATATCCAGTTCGAAAAGGCCATGAATTTGTAAGCATACAACCAACCCAAATTTGTTTCCTTTGCCAGGCCTAGGGGTAGAGTAGAATCAGCTGAATTAATAGTTTAAGATGGGAAGGTTAATGAAAAGGAGAGCATATTTTTATAATACTATTGTGTTTTGATGGAAACATCCTTAGATATTGCCGTGACAATAATGTGAACAATGATTCCTTGGTGTGTCGTTCACGGTCCAACAATCAGGATTTTGTCTTTGGAAGGTAGAGATATTGACAAAGGAAATAAGTGCAGTTGGGCAGTCCATATAGCGGAGTACAAAGGAAATTTAGCCGGGATAGTGTATAACGGCAGGGATAAATTTGGCTGGTTAGTACAACAACGGAGAGTAAATGTAGACAATATCCGAAAGTAGAATGGCAAATTTGACCCTTTTCCCTCTTCTTTTTTTTCGTGTTTGTGAATGAAAAACAGCTGATATACCAATGTTAGTCAAGTTGCTGTGACTGATAACTTCAAAGAAACAAGAAGTTGACACTGGTTTTCCAGAAGGAGAATCTTCAAACTAGGAAGAAACAACACATCCTTTTGTCTTTCGAATGTGAATGCTATTTCACTAAAAGATACGTTCAAATTGTACAACGTGACCGACTAAGATAATGAACTGGATATTCTTTTTATCCTATTTAAGAATGACAATTCCTTTTCACTAAACATGGCTTAAAACCTTGACATTCTAAACTAGTGTCCATCAACAACGGAGAGAAGAAAAACTGCAGCTCAGGCCCACCATAGTAGGACTTATCACAGCGATATGTCAAGGACAAAATTAGTTGCCAAAGTATGTCACTTGCCAACTAGCTACTTGACGCTAAACCTAAGTAATAACTCCATGGGAACTAATTTCTACTTGTACTTAGAGCCGGTTATACGATTGGTGAAGTCTATCAGTAGACGAGGCTCCAACCTCCAGTTGTAATCTAAGTTAAAATTCAATCTAGCAAGTGGCTGATGACAAAGTACCCTTCCTCAAAAGAGGTGGGCACTTACCATCACTTTTAGCATGGGCACATGCAATCCATTTTATGGTCCCAGATCTAAAAAAATTGTAGGACATGCTACACATGGTTGGCATTCATGACATACACTTTATCTTCTTTATTGTAAAGGTAGAAAAAGACCAAAAAGATGAAACCAAAATTAAAAAGTCAATTGCTTGAATGAGAGACTACATTTTTATCCTGTCCAAAATATACAGAAAAATCAGCACGTGAAGAAGCTCAACTAGGTGGGGGGAAAGGGGCTAAAAGGCAGGCTATAACCGTTTGACAGCAAGAAGTAGAAGTTGGAGGCTGGCCAGTTAATCATAATGGCTATTGATGGGCAAGAAATAAGGAGAGCACAAGAAAATTTTGTATGCAGAAAAATACTGGAATATTTCGTAGGTCATTCTTTACAGTAGAAGCATATTAATTTCTCTAATACATAGAACAACCATGAAAGGCCAAAAACTTGAGAAAACATGAAGTGAAATCAGAGCTTTTGCTGCCTCAAATTTACAATTATATACACACAGCATAAATTTTCTTTTGGTAAGTGGTCCTACTCTTACTTCATAGCAAAAATTGCATTCGACAAATAACAAACCAAAGATACAAAAAAAGAAGTGGAAAGGTCAAGTTGTTCATTCCATTACCAGCTTCTGTGCCCATAGTTAACTTTGAATGAAGCAATTCAATATTGTTATGTGCTAATAGATACTGCAGAATCCGCAATTCTCAAGGTCCCACCAAGGTCAATTGGTACAAGAGGAATGAAGGAGTGCAGAACATCTGTTATCAGTGGTCGGTAACTTGGTTCTGGTTGTACACATAGCACGGCTACAGCAGCAACCTATCAAATCACCCATCCATGTTGATTCTGTAAGTTAAAATAGAAAAATGGAAGTAATAATTTGACAAAAGATCCAGATTCTCTCACTTGATATAAGTGTTTGAGGTCCATTCCGTCTCTGATGACAGGATCGACTATATTAGGGAGCTTTGACCTGTCAGTAAGTTGTGGCATCGCCTGTTTGTCATGAATTACTGATATGTCAGCATCCCATGATCTCAAAGAGATTTAGAGCAAACAATTAAGTATGATTGGACTATCTCTTGCATAACATACCCATGTGACTATAGATTGGCATTGACCTCCCTCTAGCCTCTCCACTGGTCTTCTTCCCAGCAAAAGCTCCAGAAGTATAATGCCGAAAGCATAGACGTCACTCTTATCAGTTAATTTCCCTGAAGCACAACAAAAATATAAGCAAGAATGTTTTACTTTTGAGGAGAGTATAAAAAACAAGATCTAATATTTACATTTTTATTTGAGAAAAAGAAAAAAGAAAAATCAAGCATTCTTTTCTTTTTCATTAGCATACAAAGTACTGCGGACTAGATAAAAGCTTTTGCAACTACTTTGGGGTATCCTTGATTCGTATCTACAATTTCCTCCATTTCAACTTAATTTGCCAAAGCCAGGCAGTACTGGGCTATTTTGGAACAACAAATAATGGTACAGAACTGAACTCTGCCTTTTGAAATAAACTACTCAAGGAATATATTTCTGGACATTAACATTTAAATAACAATCTCAAGATATTAGTTGACAACTTAACATTTTCCCTTTCCCCTTTTGTTCATCGCAACAAAGAAACAATGTTGAAGGTGAAGTGGTCATCACAAGGGAGTCAAAACATTAATTCGGAGTTCAGATATATCTATCGAAGTCATCATACTAGAGAAGAAATGAGAATCTCGTAAGCAAAAGAAGAAAAGCCTATCCTCTTCATATAATCATTGTTTATAAATCAAATATCTAGCAATAGGAAGTACATCAGGAGCTCAATGATAATGATGCTTCTTCGTATATGCTTTTGCAGATAGGTATATGAACTCTAGGAGGGGCCAATCTTTTCTAATCTTAGAGGAGCAAAGTGAACGTAATTCATGTGATACGCTTCTATGACACGAAGCAAAAGACAGTATAGGCAAATTGGACTGTCTACTAGATGAGGGACTTTCAAACAAATAAATATCAACATCATCTTCACTTAGCAAATTGTGATAAAATGGGGAGTCTAACTCTAACATACCATCTAAGAGGTACTCTGGAGCCACATAACCCAGAGTTCCTGAAAGTTTTACGTTGCTCTTGGTCAAGTTCCATCCAGCAATAGCAAGGCCAAAATCAGAAAGCTGATCAATGTAAAAGCTGACCAACTCAGAAAAGATAAACCATACGAAATGCTTACAAAGGAAAAGCAAATGAGTGAGATCTATGTGGTTATATTGCTAATTTACCTTTGCACTGAAGTTGGAATCCAGCAGAACATTAGATGATTTGAGATCTCTATGGATTACAGGGGGATTACAGCGCTCATGGAGGTATTCTAGTCCCCTGGTCAATCAACAGCATTACTATACCATTAACTTCCGAAAACACAGAAATGAGGGAGAAAAGAAAGAGTTGGCACTAATAAATCATAACATGACATACCTAGCCACATCCAATGCAATTTTCATGCGAAGATGCCAACTCAAAGCTGATCCACGAGGAGGTCCTGATCAACCAGGTCAATGTAATTATGAAAAATGGAGAATAATTTATATAGCATATAGACACTTGTTTGCTTTTACTTCATATAAGGATGTAGATATGGCTTTTACCATGCAATTGGAATTCCAAAGATCCATTCTGCATCATTTCATACACCAGGAATTGTGCATTGTTATGAATGCAGTACCCAAGCAGCGAAATAACATTTTGATGCTGAAATTTACTCAACAAGTCCACCTCATTCTGAAACGCAATCAGATATTTGTTTTAGCACAAAATAATTACCATCATTACGGGTACATTTCGGGTCAAAATATATCAGACTACCTCAAATTCTTTCTCAGCATCCTGTTCCCCGCCGCGAATTCTTTTAACAGCTGCCTGGACGTTGTCGTTGAATTGAGCTTTATAAACATATCCTACTCTACCTTCTCCTATAGCATTCTTTTCATTGAAATTGTCAGTTGCAGCTACTAACAACTGGTACTCGATGACATCAACTAGTCCTTTCCTACCCACAGCTTTTAATGAAGGGAACTTGGCCATTATAGGACCCCATGAAAGCCCCTTCACAGGCTCTACACCATAAAATTGGAACAAATAAACAATGTGCTGATACAGAAGATGGACAATTTGAATAACAGAAACTCCCAACCATCCTTCACAAAACAGTGACTTCTTGATAACAAAGTTACCTGCTTTCTGATGGCCTTGTTCAGTCGATTTCTTCAGCGTTTTCAGTCTGTATATCCAGAAGCAACATGAAAATAACAGAATTCCAGCAAGGAGGGTTGAAGCAACAATAAGTGAAATCAAGATTTTCTTATTTAGATCCTGGCGGTGAACCACTTTTAACTCTGCAACTCCTGATTTGAAAATAAGAGCAGATTCAATGAGCTTAAGCTTTGATTGGAAACCCAAACTACAAAAAGAGAAAACGGATCTCTTTTCCAATCTATTGAAAGAAGTAAATGTGGTCCTTTTCAGTTATATTTTTCTTGAGAGCATCATTATGTCTGCCATCAAATGGGTAATGAAAACTTTAAAAAAGCAAATAGTACTCAGCAGATCAGTTCAAAAGAGTGAAGTGGGAAAGTAACAAATCTAAGTACTCCATCAAATTTCAAGTTCCTTCTAATTTGAATTACTTTAGCAGAATTTTAGCTAATTGCGCTCTCAGTAGTGTATACCCATCCAAAAGGAGCAGAAGATCCAAATTCCAGAGTACAACAACAACAACATACCAATTGAAATCCACAAAGTGAGTCTGCAAAAACCTTACTCCGACCTCGTGGAAGTAGATAAATAAGGAAATGCAACACGAGGACTTTTCAGGGATCACTCATCCTAGTACTACTCTCAACCAAGTACACTTAAATGATGGGATCCGTTAGTGCTGGTGTGATTGCATCCCAAATACCATGAGTACAACATGAAGTACCCATGAAAATCCCACAAACTGGGGAGTGTACACTACACAGACCTTACGCCTACCTCATGGAGATAGAGAAAGGAGAAATGCAACATCAAGAGCGTCACCCATCCTAGTACTAGTCTCGCGCAAGCACACACTATCTTCGGATTTCAAATGGGATCTGGTACGTTAGTGCTGGTATGATCGCATCCCAAATTTCATGAAGTTACACATAGAAAAAAAAAAAAAACAGAACTGGTTTTGGGGGGAGGGGGTTGCATTGTTAATTACCAGGAGAAGGAGCATCCTTATCAGAATAAACTTGAAAGATGGGTCCTTTCTCAGTAGGAAGAGCTGGATCGGCATTAGGAGGTTGTGGAGTAACATCAACAGGAGCCGACAACACAGGAGTAACAAAAACCCAAATGGGTATAAGCAAAATGAAAACCTTCATCTCCTTTCTCCTTTCTTGCTTCAAAATGACATACAAAAAAGACTCAAATTTTGAAAATTGAAATGTGGGTACATACAAGATTTGCTTTAATTGGGTTGTGGGGGTGGGGTGGGGGATCTCAGTTGTTGTACAGAAAAAAATGGCAAGAATGGGACAAAAGAGTGTGGCAGATGTTAGTAGTCAGGAAAGAGGAAAAAGGAAGTTTGTTTTAGTAACAAAAATCTGGAAAAGCTAAAAAGGGGAAGAGAGAGACACAAGAATCTCGTGGCAGTTATCAAAAGTTGAAAATACTTTACTTTCACTCACCCAAACAGAGTTTAAGAAATTCACGTAGTATGGTCTGGCAATCGCTGGCTGGCTGTGTTGGAGATGGAGATTGTGCTGATGGGGTACTTTGACACTATTTTGTTTAACTACTCGGGATTTGAGAAAAGAGACTCATAAAGAGTGTCAATTTGGTAGTAGCATTCACTATCCAAAATTTTTTACTATAATCCCTCCGTTTTAAAAAAAAAAAATAATTTATTTTGATTTAACATGAGGTTTACAAAAATAAATAAGATTTTGAATCTTTTGACCTTAATCGAAAGTTTTATAAAATACATCAAAATATTCTTTAATCTTGTGATCTTAAATCTGAAAAATTAAAATTAAAGTATTATAAAAAAAAAGGTCATTTTTTTAAAACAAACTAAAAAAAAAAAGGTGATTCTTTTTAAAATAAATAGAGTATATATTTGTATATGAGTTTTGAGATGAAATGAATTTTTTAATATTTTTTTAAAGTTTATAATTATTGTGACTTGGTATTTTCTTTTTACATAGTTGCAGAATAATAAAATTTAACTCTCAAAATTTAAATCATGTTGAAACAACGAAAGTACTTGTTTTAATGTTGTGTTACATTTTCTTTTAACAAGATCTATCAATCTCGTTTTATCCATAATGAACTTTTATTGAATGACATTCCATCTTTAAAATCATAAGATGCAAAAGATGTTTTTGATATGTTACCCATATTTATAGCATGTTTGATCAAATTTCTTTTTTTTTTTTCAAAAGTTCTTATTTTTACAAAAATCAGGTATATGATCAAACTTTTAAAAGAAAATAAACATTTTTGAAGAGCCCCAAAAAATAGTTTTTTATAAGTTGAAAAGAGTTATTTCGCACTTTTGACATAAGTATACTTAGAAGCATTATTAATAAAATTAGTCAAACACTAATTGTTGCTCCAAAATACTTTTTAAATTTATTGGACAAACACAAACTGTATCTCGCTAAAATTTATAAGAAAAAATACTTTTTAAAATAATATTTTAAAAAAAACTTGGCCAAATAAGTTAGTATAATTTTAGATTGATGGTGCATAACATATCAAAAAGAAAACTTACATACACTAGTTATGATTTTGATTTAGTACCGTCTAATTCCACTCAAAACTCAGATGGTACTCCACGCAATTCATATTGGCATAACTTGTGTATATATGATTTTTCAGTTAAAGAGAATCTTTTTTTCTTTTTGTGGTGTGGGGTAGAGTGGAGAGGTTAAAAAAATCCCACTAGACGAAAAGCAATTAGAAGTTGATTTAAGCTATGAGAATCTATAATTATAATAGTGTGTTACAACAGCAGTTGTGGCGCAGCGGAAAGGGGCTTCTCCAATCTACTCAGGGTCGAACCCTTCGAGTCTGGGTATGGACAAACACTCTTCTGGGAGCTCTCTCTTCCAAATGAAAAGTACCGGACATTGGATGGCTTAAACCAAAAAAAATAAATTATAATAGTGTGTTATAGCTAATTAGTAATCCTCTATTTTAATTTTTATAGCATTGTATGACTTGACATAATGTTTAAGAAAAATAAAAAGAAATTTTTAAAATTTATTTTCTAAAATAAGTCTTAAATATGTATATGACCGTAAACTTTTTCATTAAAATTTTAAAAAAATACTAAAGCTAAATTTTAGAAATATAGACATATCTCTTTTTAGATAGACTTAAAAAAAAAAGATGTCACATGTATTAAGATATAGTAATGAGTAATAATTAGTGGGATCCATCCAAAAGGAAGTGATTAAGAATTTTAGATCCTGAATGGTACTCAATTGTGAACTATCCCTATCGAATCAGATTGTTTTTTTATCGTATTATAGTTAAAAGTCTAGAAGTTGTTGAGCGGTTTGATTTTTCTTTCTTAGCTACGAATTGGTTTACAATAATATTATAACCCATGATAGTTGAGTTACTTTTTTATTTTAAGAAGAAAAAATGACCTTGTGGATCCTATACTTTGTCTGTTTTGTAAGTTGGACACTTCTACTTATATGTTTGTCATCTGAACTCTTAAACTCACTAAAAAGAAATATTTTAAACCTTTTTTTGGTAAGTGTAACACACTCTCCCCCACGTCAGCTGTCATGTCAGCTGCCACGCCTGCCACGTCATCTGCCACATCATTTAAAAAAAATATTACATTAAATTTCAAGTCATTTTAAAATGCTATATAACAAATTAAATATTAAAATTAATTTAATTAAATAAGAAAAATTTATAAATTGTAGAAAAATTTGAATAATCATGTTTTTATTTTTTCTCATAAATTAAACATCAAATCCATTCCAAATAATTAAAAATTCTTCTCCAACTAATTTAAATTTTTAACTATAAATTCATATATACAAACATAATAAATTTTTTATTTTTAAATTTGAATATTTTTAACAAATTCATAAAAAGTTTAATTTTTTTAAAGCGAAATTCACTAATTTTTTTCAACATTCACTATCACTCACTTTCAATTTTAAATTTAAATTTTAATTCCCCAAAAAATAAAAAGATTTCAAATTTAAATTTTAATTAAAAATGAAAAGAATTGAATTGAGAGGGAAAATTAAAATAAAAAATAAAAAGTGAACGTGTTGGGGGGAGGGGTACTAGAAGAGCGTTGGGGTGGGGTGTGGGGGCTGGAAAAGGCTGGGGTGGGGTGGGGACGGGGAGGGGCTAGTGAGTGTGAGGGGGTGGGGATGGGGCTAGGTGGGTTGGAGAGGCTGGGGTGGGGTGGGATGGGGCTGGGTAGGGTGTGGGGGGTGAGGACGGGCTGGGGTGGGGGTGGGGAAGGGCTGGACGGGTGTTGGGGTGGGGTGGGGAGGCTGGGGGTGGGGTGGGACGGGGCTTGGTGGGGTGTGGGGGTGGGGACGGGCTGGGTGAGGAGGGAAAAATATATTTTTATTTTTTAAAAATTTTTAAAAATATTTTTAAATTAAAAAAGATGGAGGGAAAAAAAGGATCCTTTTTTATTTTTTAAAAATTTTTAAAAATATATTTTAAATTATTTTAAATTTTTTAAAAATATTTTTAAATTATTTTTAAAATATTTTTAAAATATTTTTAAATTTTAAAAGATGGAGGAAAAAAAGGACCCTTTTTAATTTATTTTTTAATTTTAATATTTTTTTATTTTTTAATTATTTTAGTGTAAAATTTGCCAAAAATTGACCCCCACTTGCCACTCCAGGCGAGTGGCTACATTCTCTTTGTCTTAGTCACCATGACCTTGCCAAGGTCAACAGTCAAAGGGTGCAAAATATTGCTTTTTGATGGGTTCAAGGGTTCAGATAACAAACATGTAAGTAGAAGTGTCCAACTTACAAAATTAACATAGTATAGGGTCCAGAAGTTTATTCTGCCTTTTAAGAATTAACTTGAATCATCACTTACTTAAAGAGAAAAGTATCCAATAGACGTGTAATTATGCATAAAATCTATGTGATAATTAGTGTATAAGTAATGCAAGAGAGGATTCATGATTCAAATTTTATGTGTTTAATTTTAAGTTTTAGCGTTAAATCTATTAGATTTAAAAGTTACTATGAATTCATATCTATTACTATTATTATTTTTAATTTTAGTGAGTTCTTTATACAAAAATTTATGCTCTTTGTCGAAAGCATCATATTCAAATAAATTCATTATTATAATCGCAAAACATTATATTTGCTCTTGATTCAGTGCATACTGATTAGAAAAATTAAACAACAAATTCGATTAGCTATTTGTGTGGAGCTCCTTTTTGGGCAAATACTAGAAATATCCAAACATAAGAGGCTACTTACAAAAGCTCCCATGACTATAAATTAAATTACAAAACACACCGGTGTCATGTGTATCTTAGGGATCGCGTGTATCTCAGATACACAGACTTGAATGTATTTGAGACAGTTTATTCAGGACTGTATATTCAAAATTTTGTTTCTAAGTCTGAGATACACAAATACACATTGATTGGATAATAAACACGGCTAGAGACCAACGAGATCCATGAATTTTTCGTCCAAATCCATGAAACTCCGACAACAGTGATGGACTAGCAACCCACAACTAATGGAATTCCAGCAAAGTGGAGAATAAGGCTGGTGATTCGTCGTCGGGCCGTTGACATTGTTGGAATTTCACGAATTTGGCCAGAATTCCACGATTGTTGGTTCGTCGTTGGTCCTTCGTTGTTGTCGGAATTTCATGAATCTTGCCAGAAAAATCATGGATCTGGCAGAAATTCCACGTATACACACGATTTTTATTGTTTGTATCCATGGATCTGTCCACACCCGATGAAACTTGACTTTTGTTCATGTCTTTCTAGATGCACTCGACTTTTGCTTGTATATTTGGCTACTTAATTTTGGTATGTCTTGTAACCGAGGATCAAATTTTTGATAATTTTATAATTAAGTCAAACTTCCTATATTTTTATTATTCGTCCTTTTTTTAATTCTACTAGTTTAGGTGTACACTCTTTGCTTGTGTATCTCGCTTTAATGAGTTCAATTTTATAAAATTACTTGAATATAAAAAGCATGATAGTTATCACATTATTAATTATTAATAATTTAATTATCGATGCTAATAGTATTAAGAATAAGCGAGACAACACTAACTTAACTATCTAACAAACCGTCTATCATAACCATAACCTCCTATCTAAGTTCATGTTTTCGATAAACTGAAATTGTATCATATTCGTTTCATACAACATAACCAGCCTCGCGACCATTCTATATAACTCGTCTTTAGCACTCTTAAACAAAAGCTAATCACAAGAAGTAAATTGTAAAAGAAATTTCATACTTTTTTCGTGTCGCGTATGAGTCCCAAAATTTAAACTCCAACTTAGGCACATTAGACACGATGACAACATAAGTACTAAAAGAATCAAACCTAAAGTGATATTAAACTTAAATATGATTAAAAGATATACACACTAATAAAATCTAATTATCAATAAAACTTTAAACATATAATGAATCCTAATTGGAGTAGGACTAAGAATTTCAAATAAAGAAAAAATCAAAAGAATCCTAAACCTAAAAGCAAGCACACATCAAATTTTTTTTTCATCGAACAAAATAGTGATTATGACTACGATTATATTCAATATATGTGGAATTATACGGAGTATTAATAATGCCTTATATGCAAAACAGGTTCAAGAATTTAATATTATGGGATAAATTCATCTTAAAAAATAAATAATCTTCAATTTGTTAATAGCCCAACTTAAACTAACACCGAAAGAATAGGAAAAAGATTTGTAAAGTAAATTAAAAAAATACATCAAGGAGGAGTTTAAAAAATAATAGTATCAATATGAACGAAAAATAAAACTCAGGAAAAATACTTGCCTTCAAATCCGCTTGTATCCACACGTAATCACATTCACACGTTCGACATAATCATGCTTCACCTACACAGAAATATTCAAAATCAAGCAATAATTACTTATATACTGATACAAGAATGACAACGGAAGGCACAAAATACACTCCAAATCAGTCCACAATCTTAAGGATCCGAGGACCAAGATGGAGACCACTTTCGGATTCGCTATCAACAAGAAGAATACAAGATACAATGTGTATTTTAACACCAAAACAGCAACAAGAACAAGAATAATATTAACACAAGATGATAAAAAAGAAGACACAAGATTCGGATTTAACAATAACAACAAGAACACAAGATTACAACACAAACAATAAACAAGATTACAAGAAAGTAAAAGGATAGATAGATAGACCACATGAAGGTATAATCTTAAGAACCCAAGAATGGACAATCTTGGACCCCTAACACTACACACAACAATAAACCTATCTCTTACAAAGACACAAGATCGGAATCCACCTCCCAAGCATCAATGTTTCCAAGCAAACAACAACAAAAGAGAATTTTGCCTCCAAAGAAAAGAGAGGACTTGTGTTTTCCAATGTCTTAAGACTTACAACATCATCAATAAACTAAGTCTAAAAGCCCTACAATGTTCTATTTATACTAGGTTACAAATAAAATATAAAAAGACCAAAAGGCCCCTTAGAGACTTAGGTGCCCATCAAGTGTAATATGTTGGCTGATTTTTAGTGTACTTAGGTTCCCTTTTGCACTTCAATTGCACACACCAAATCTCGGACCCAAAATGCACTCCATAAATCCATATCCGTGATTATTCCCCTATCATATACAGAAGTGGATCTTTTTTTTTTTGGGTAAAGTAAATATATATATATATATATATATATAAGTGCTAAATATTAGGAGAGTTACAGAAAGTAGTAGTAGCAGGAATAGCAGGAGCATTCCTTAACAAAATAGTCGAAGAGACATGGCTAGAGATAGGAGCTAAAGTCTTAGAGTTATTGATGCTAGAATTACTTATTACAGACTGGTTTACTAGAGAAACTGGGTGATGACATACAGGCCAAGACAATAATATATTAGTACTAGCTCTATCTCGGTCGTGTTGCAGCAAAGCTTTTACAGTAGGAGGTGGAGAGACCAAAAAGGGTTGAGCTTGGATATGTAATAGATGAGATACTACTTTGGCAAGGCTATCTGCAATAGTGTTAGCAAGACGGAAGTTATGTCGTACCACTAGATTCCCCAAGTTCCTCAACATTAACCTGCAAGAAGAGACTATGTTAGTATAAGGAGAAATTGGGTGATGAAGAAGTTGGATAAGATCTGTACAGTCCGACTCTATTTCAAGAAGTGTGCACGCAAAGGATGATGCCATACACAGGCCTTGGTGAAGAGCTTCCAACTCAACCATCGTGGCTGAATTACCCATGTTTTTGTTGGAGAACCCAACAATCCATTGGCCGTCAGCATCGCGAATGACTCCGCCGATGCCGCTGCAGTTGGATGTATTTGAGAACGAGTCGTCTACATTCAACTTGTAAGTTCCTCGCTTAGGGGGAACCCACTTAATATTGACAGTAATAGTGTCACACCCCTTTTTTACGTACTCCAAAAGATTTATATTTTAAGTTCGAAAGGGTTTTATTATTTAAGTGACAAGAAATGAAAATTTGTTTCGGAAAAGGATTATTTACATTATTTACTCAGACTCGCCACTTGGCATAATCTTGTTGTCACGCCCCAAAATCCCATCGGGCCAGACTGGCACCTAAAGCCGAGAAGGCCCGGGAGAACCCGTTCAAATACCTGTACTTTCACTTACATGTCACCAAAAATTTGGACAGCACTTCGTTGCATATAGAAGGGTCTAATTACCTGTATCAGCACAACACGCACAAATATATATATATATAATACTTGGCCGTCGGGGCCACCACATATACAAATATAACATCACTATATAAACTTTCATGACTTTACCCTTCCTTATGTCTACAAAGCCTCTAGGATATACATGACATAACTAGGGTCGGGACAAACCCCCGCCCACACATGACTCCTGTACAATAACAAAACATAAGGGACCGACCCGGAAAGCTCTGAAGCAAACTGGAGCTCACCAACAATAGCTGTATGACCTGGCTCCTATCTATGCTGTGAATGAGATGAATCACCTGTGCCTGCAGCATGAAATGCAGGTCCCCGTGAGGGACGTCAGTACGAAATATGTACTGAGTATGTAAAGCTGTAAATAATCATATGTGGTATGGGGGATCAAGAAAATTAGACGCAAGTGAATAAATCATAATAGAAGTGAACCACACTTCATAAACACTTTTAGGATCATGTACATTATCTTATCATTAATCTGAATTAGGTTCTTGAATTCAAACACATTTGTGGAACGGCATACATTCTTTCATTTCATTCTTTACAATTATCATTCGCCATTACCTCCTCCTCCCGAACCTCCAACCACCTAACAATAATCAATACTGTACCGTACTGTGACCATTAGGCTGCCCCCAGTACATATCAACTGTAATCATATCAAATATCGGGATCGGCCCATGCTAGGCTTAAGCCCCTGAGCTACCTCCCACACGTATATCAAGTAACACACATAAGAGAT
>NC_061113.1:259015211-259034757 GCF_002878395.1 Capsicum annuum
CTTTTTTTCTTTTCCTGTGTATACATACATACATACACACGCATACACATATATATATATGTTGTATTCATTAAAAAATTGACATTATACATTCATACGAGTATAAATTCGGGTATATACAAAATACATTTGGGTTATTCATGTCGTCATTTCTCCCCCTTTGGAGTGAGAATCCTTGAAACTTTTTTTCTTTTCGTTTAGTTTATACAGAATACCAATGAAAAATCATACAAACTGAGATATACCTAATGTCTAATAGAAGAACAAACATAGGTTATGCAAATCAACTTTAAAAATATACAATTTAGCTATATACAAATATGTTCTAGTTGTATACCTACATGTAATGTATAAAATATGAGCCAACATATTTTATAAAAATCAAAAACTGATTATACAAGTTATATGTGTACTTTATATATGTAAATTTATGTATATGTCAACACATGACAACTGTCTAATTGTATGTGACGGTTAATTGTATACATAGATATACATGATAAATTGGCATGGTATGATACTTGTATGTAACTAACACAATATATATATATATATATATGCAATTATCTCCAAGAAAAAAAAGTTTGTTATGCTTAATACCTTTAGTTTGATTGGTATCTATCTTAATTCGACCCTTTATTCGAGTAGTTTTTTCTTCGACAAATTGCCCGAGGCCTATGCTTTTTTGAATCCAATCGTAGATATTAAGCCAGTCATACCTCTGTTCTTTTTTCTCTTAGCCTTTGTTTGGAAAGTTGGTGTAAGTTTTCAATGATATCCTTAATAATATCCTAGAAAATTCATGATTTATTCGAGAAAAAATTCTACAATAAATCAAATCAGATAAGCTTTACCATTTGAAATCTCGATTCAAACATTGAAATTTTTGGATAGTCACGAGAAATTCGGCTTAACTTATTTCCTTCTTTTCTTGCACTTTCCTTTCGAGTGAAAGACCTTATTAGGCTCCTCTTGTGTATATAAAAATTTGGTTAATGACAAACTCTTATTATAAAAGAATTTAGAAAAATTCTTTTAGAGAAAGAGGTTCGGTGCTTGGTGTCAAACTAGGATATGCGGTAGAAAAATGGATGATCTATTCTCTTTTTTTTTCAAAAAAATATTATCTTGGAGATTGTATAATGCTTACTCTAAAACTCTTCGTTTACACAGCAGTGATATTTTTTGTTTCTCTCTTCATCTTTGGATTCCTATCTAATGATCCCGAACGTAATCCTAGACGTGAAGAATAAAATAAAAATCTAGGAATAAGATCAAAGGATTTCAAAATTTGAAAAAAAAAAATCAAGTCATCAACGGAAAGAGAGGGATTCGAACCCTTGGTACGATTAACTCGTACAACGGATTAGCAATCCGCCGCTTTAGTCCACTCAGCCATCTCTCTTAATTGAAAAAGATAATTACTACATGAGATAGCACATAAGATAAGGGAAAGAATCTTTCTTTCTCTGTTTTTTTCTTTCTATATTATATAGATATGTACAACTTTTATCATCAATTTTCTTTATCTCTTTATCAAAAGTAAAGGATTATATAAAGTAAAGGAAGGGCTTAGAAGAGCCAAGAATATCAAGAAAAATAAAGAAGAACTCTTTTTTTTGTCTTGATTTTGTTTGAAAGGACCCTCTTTTTCTCATGGTCTGGTCTGGTCAGTACCCAACTGGGCCTCTTTTGTTCCAACGAATTTGAATTTGCAAATAAAAATGCCTGTTATAGTTGTAATATTTCATTTTAATTGAATAGCTAATATTCAAGCAACAAGAAAAAATTCTCATTTTTTATAAAGGTAAAATAAAATATATGCAATAGAAAATTTGATCAAAATAAAAGTCTCATTTCTCTTTCTGCTTTTTGATTTAATGTTTATCGCCTTGCTGGACTAAAAAAAAAAAGAAACTTTAGAGGCATTTTTATGTTATGATTTTAGTGGGTTTTATGATTTTAGCAGTTTTGATGACCCTATCTTATCCTATCTTAATTACCACAATTTTCCTGTTTGACCAAAGTTGCATTTGTATACAATAATCCGATTGTAGCGGGTATAGTTTAGTGGTAAAAGTGTGATTCATTCTATTATCCCTTAAAGGGTCCTTCGGTTTGATTCATATTCCAATCAAAAACTTTATTTCTTAAAAGGATTAAATCCTCTTCCTCTCAATGACAGATTCGAGAACAAATACACATTCTCGTGATTGGTATCAAAAGGTCACTTAGACATTGAAAAATTGGATTACGAAATTGCAAAACATAATTTTTGAATTGGATCAATACTTCCAATTGAATAAGTATCAATAAAGGATCCATGGATAAAGATAGAAAGTTGATTTCTAATCGATACTAAATCTTCAATTTCTTATTTGTAAAGAAGAAAGTGAAGCAAAATAGCTATTAAATGATGACTTTGGTTTACTAGAGACATCATTATATTGTTTTAGCTCGGTGGAAACAAACTCCTTTTCCTCAGTATCCTATTAAATAGAAATATAGAACGAAATAACTAGAAAGGTTGTTAGAATCTCCCTCTTCTAGAAGGATCATCTACAAAGCAATTCATTTTATCTGTATTCAGACCAAAAGCTGACATAGATGTTATGGGTAGAATTCTTTTTTTTTTTTGATTTTTGTTTACATCTTAGATCTTATACATTGACTCATCTCCATAAGGGAGCCGAATGAAACCAAAGTTTCATATTCGATTTTGAATAAGAGACGTTAAACAAATGAATCGATGTCGACTATAACCCCTATCCTTCCAAGCTAACGATGCGGGTTTGATTCCCGCTACCCGCTCTATATCTATTTATTCTAAATATTTTAATCTATTCATTAAATCAAATTTAGTTTATTAGTATTAGTACATCATTGAATATACAATTCAAAAAATTATTTCACATCATATACTTTCAGTTTTTTTTAAAACAAAAAGTTAAAATACAAAAAAAAAATCAGAATGAAAAGCGTCCATTGTCTAATGGATAGGACAGAGGTCTTCTAAACCTTTGGTATAGTTTCAAATCCTATTGGACACAATTTATTTCCATATATATATTTTCTTAGATTTCGATAGTAAGAAAGACTATTTGAATATTTGAATCCAAGATGCTTAATTTCTTATTTTATTAAGATTAAGACAAGGGTGATCAATATTTCTTTATGCTTGTTCCTAAAGTATAAAATGGTCCATTTGTTCCTGAATAGCTTCTTTCCAAAGGGCTTCTGCTTCCTCGGTAAATTTCTTGGTAGAAGATATGATTTTTTGGAACTGAGGTTTATTAGTTTTTAAGTAAGTACATAGCTCAACAAGAAATTTCCTTACCTGTCCAACTTCTAATGAATCAAGATAGCCGTTTGTTCCGGTATAAATAGTCATTATCTGCTATGCTACCATGAGAGAAGCTGATTGGGATTGTTTAAGCAATTCACATAATCGTTGACCTCTTGCCAATTGATTCTGAGTAGCTTTATCGAGATCAGAAGCAAATTGTGCAAAGGCTTCTAATTCTGCAAATTGCGCTAGTTCTAATTTTAATTTACCAGCTACTTGTTTCATGGCTTTTATTTGAGCTACGGACCCCACTCTGAAAATGAAGATACCCACATTAATAACAGGTCTGATTCCAGAATTGAATAGGTCGGCGGATAAGAAGATTTGTCCATCAGTAATGGAAATTACATTAGTAGGAATATAAGCCGAAACATCTCCCGATAGAGTTTCAACTATTGGTAATGCGGTCATACTTCACCTAAACTAGAACATAATTTAGTGGCTCTTTCCAAAATGCGTGAATGTAAATAAAAAAATATCCTGGATAAGCTTCACGACCGGGCGGTCTTCGTAATAGAAGAGATATTTGGCGATAAGCTTGCACTTGTTTGGACAGATCATCAAAAATGATTAAAGTGTGTCGTTCACGATACATAAAATATTCAGCCAGAGTTGCTCCTGTATAAGGAGCAAGGTATTGTAATGTAGTAGGGGAATCCGCTATTCTGGCTACCACAATAGTGTATTCCATCGCTCCCCTTTCTTGTAAAGTCGTTACTACCTGGGCCATAGAAGACGTTTTTTGCCCAATATCTACATAAACACATATTACATTTTGACCTTGTTGATTGAGAATGGTGTCTTTGGCTACTACTATTTTACCAGTCTGTCTGTCCCCAATAATTAATTTTCGCTGACCACATCCTATAGAGATCATCGAATCAATAGCAATAAGCCCAGTTTGAAGAGGCTCATGTACAGAACGGTGCAAAATAATACCCGGGGTGGCAGATTCAATTAATCAAAATTCAGAAGCTGAAATTCACCTCTATTATCAATAGGTTTAGCCAGGGCATTTACAACATAACCCAAATAAGCCTCACTCATGGGTATCTGAGCAATTCTTCCCATTGTTTTTACAGAACTTCTTTCTTGTATTAACAAACCATCGCCCATTAGTACAACACCAACATTATTTGATTCCAAATTCAGAGCAATGCCTATTGTACCCTCTTTAAATTCTACTAATTCACCCGCCATTACTTCATCAAGACCGTGAATACGAGTAATGCCGTCGCCTACTTGAAGTACGGTACCGGTATTTACAATCTTTACTTCTCTATTATATTGTTCAATACATTCACGGATAATATTACTAATTTTGTCAGCTCGAATGGTTACCATGATTCTTTTTTTATTCTTTTTTGAAAGAAAAAAATAATACCCACAGCAGAAAGACTAATCAGTTATTTCTTTAATTGTTCACAACATGCCAATATTGGCACTAATGGTACGTAAATGTAACTCGTTGTTCAAACAACTATTCAGAGTTCCTAGAGCTCCTCGTAAGGCTTGTTGGAAAACCCATTGTCAGACTTGATTAATCGCCCTTTGCTGTTCAAACTGAATCATTTCACTTTTGTAATTTTCTAATTATTCCAAAGTCTTATAAGTTGAATTAGTCAAAGTCAATTTTTCTCGTTCTATCTAGGACTATCCATTCACTCGAAACTACTCGGCTTCGGTTTCTACTTTTCATAAGCGAGAACGAGCTTTTTTGAATTGTTCAATAGTCCCCTCCATGTAGTTCTTCTGAATTTTAAATAGTATTCAAGATCCTCTGTTTTCGATTATCTAATAAATCACTTAATGAAAGTAGATTATTTTTCCATTCCTTTCCAAAATTCCATAATCCCTTCCCGAACCAAACATGAATCTTTCGATTCATTTGGCTCTCACGCTCAATTACTTAAGTTGAATTCTCATATCTTTTTTTATGAATGTAATGAGCCTATCTTCTCTTCTTTGTTTATATTCCAAAAAGATATCAAAACTAATATAAGACCAAAATATTCGGAGGACTCTTCTGACAAAATAAAAAATATGTAATGTCAGCAAAGTTGTTTCTTTTTTTTTTTAAATCCAAAAAACCCTTCTTACTTAGAATAGGTTGTCGATTCAGTATTAGATAAAGGGGGTAAAATCTCCATTTTTACAATTTACAATAAGAGGTTAAAATAATTTTCTTAATATGAGTATCCTATATCGATAAAATATTTATTTTGAAACCACCTCTATATTAACATAGTGGTAGAAAGAGTACCATGCTGCATCTAGACTTCAAACAGTTTGTTTTAACCATGTTAATAGTTTCACATTATTGGTTAATAGAGAATCAAAATCGATTTACCAATGAATCGCGAAATGTTATGGTTCTTACATATAATTTCTGAATTTATACAGAAGTAATTCGCGAGATCATGCACCTCTCTTTCCTACTTATAACGAAAAAGAGTACAGCTGGTTGGTCCATCCTATTCTTGAAATAAACAACCCGTACACACTCCCTTTCCAAAAACAATCAATACACCAAGCACTACACTTAGATTTATTGGATTTGTTGCTAAAATATCGGTATTAAACCTGAAACTCTCGGTAGATGGCCAGTGGCCCAAAGAAACAAAAGAGCTAAAATATCGATATTAAACCCGAAACTCCCATTAGATGGCCAGTATCCCACAGAAACGAAAGAATCGGTTACGTTTTTCATATGATATCCTCTTATAGATACATTAAAAAATCGAACAGAGTTCTTTTTGTAGCACTTCACTCCTCTTTTTATTTATTCTTTTATTTTTTCTGAAATTGAGTAAAAAAATTAAAAATATTCGAGTTAGTTATAAATTATGAACTAATGAACTAGCCCTTTTATTGGTTATTAGAACACTAACACTTTTTTCCTTGGTCTATGAATGGGAAGGGTGAAAGCGAGTTAGTATGCTAATTCCTCATCCATAAATCGGCCCTTCCAGTAGGTTCTTTTCTCAAAGAATAAAGAATTGGAGAAGGGAAATCTTTATAGAATTTGAAAAAGCAAACGACAAGTCGAAGGAAATAAAATATGAAAAATATATTTATTTTTCATATTTCTAAGCTAAGATTAAACAAAAGGATTTGCAAATAAAAGTGCTAATGCTACAACCAGTCCATAAATTGTTAAAGCTTCCATTAAAGCTAGACTAAGTAATACTGTACCTCATATTTTTCCATCTGCCTCAGGATTTCTTGCGATACCCTCTACAGCTTGAACAGCGGCAGTCCATTGACCAACTCCAGGTCTAATAGAAGCAAGCCCTACAGCCAATCCAGCAGCAATAACAGAAGCGGCAGAAATCAGTGGATTCATGATAAGTTCTTCGTACCAAAAAAAATGGTTAATGATACAATCAACAAATGAATTATGACTTAATTATTCCCTCGCTAGGACTCATCCAGTCGAAGTAACTAAGAACTTTGGATTGAAGTAATAAGATTATTGAATCATCAGAACTACTTCGATATATCTTTATTACTTTTTAGCCACAGAGTCTTTGTGAACCCATACGATTTTTGTTCTCCCATTTCTTGTTCTTGGTTCGAACTATTAGTTGAATTATTTCTTGATTTTATCCGTTTATTCATTCAATTCACAGTCATAAAGGGCCGAAAGGACTTCTAGTCTATTAGAATCCCCTAGAGTAGTAAAATATATCTTTAGTTCATTTCATATATAACTAGCACGAGTCAATATCTAATATCACATATGCATGTCTTTCTTCCATAACGTAAACCAAGAATTCATCTTAGATTCAATCCTATTGGAGAATCAAGCATCGAAACATCTAGAAGGTTTGGCTTATAGTTATTCAAGTACAGATACCTTCCTCTCTTAACCGACCTTTTCTAAATGCTAAACAAAATTCCTTTTTTGTAAATTCTTTTGAATATTACCTTTTCTTGTTATTCCACCTATATAAATCTAAATGGAAAAATTGATTAGGCCAAATAATTCCATATGTCATAGAAATATCATTATTTGGTTGATCTATGTTCATGCAATTTATTAATAAAAATGAATAATTTTTTTATTCATTTTTAGTATTTTGGTCAATCGTTGAATAAAATCAACTAAAAGGGAAATCATTTCGCCCTTTATTTTATTTAATTACACGTCGTAAACCTATACAACAAGAATTATTGACAAAAATTCTTATATTCAAATTGTTTTAACAATGAATTAATAATGAGTTAAGTTAATATAATAATGAGATGGACTAAGCAATCTAAAGTGAATATTCATTGAGACGAAGTATGATATTAAGCGAAGGAAAAGGGAATTTTAGGAATTCGTCTCGAATTGCTGTGGGCTAAGCTAAAAAAGACTTTTTCAACGATGGCCCTCCATGGATTCACCTATATAAGCCGCGGCTAAAGTTGCAAAAATAAGAGCTTGATACCACTTGTAAATAATCCAAGGAGAATCACAGGTATAGGAACTACTAAGGGTACTAAAGAAACAAAAACAACAACTACTAATTCATCAGCTAAGATATTCCCGAAAAGTCAAAACCTAATTGATAAGGGTTTTGTGAAATCTTCTAAGATGTTAATAGGTAAAAGGATTGGGCTTGGTTGAATATATTTTACGAAATAACCTAATTCCTTTTTTTTAAGACCCACATAGAAATATGCCACTGATGTGAGTAAAGCCAAAGCAACAGTAGTATTTATATCATTCATGGGAGCGGCTAACTCCCCATGAGGTAATTGTATGATTTTCCAAGGTAAAAGAGCTCCTGACCAATTAGAAACAAAAATAAATAAAAACATAGTACCAATAAAAGGAACCCAGGGCCCATATTCTTCTCCAATTTAAGTTTTACTCACATCTCGAATGAATTCAAGAACATATTCGAAGAAATTCTGACCCCCGGTCGGGATGGTTTGTGGGTTCCGAACAGCTATAGTGGTTGAACCTAATAAGATAGCAATTACAACCCAAGAAGTAATAAGTACTTGGCTATGTACTTGAAAATCCCCTATTTGCCAATAGAAATGTTGGCCTACTTCCACAACGGATATATCGTATAACCCCTGTAGAGTATTGATAGAACATGATAGAACATTCATATTGACTTGCCCTCTACAAAAATTGAACTTTAAACAAAATTTTTTGATTCACCCATCTCTTTGTCTACTTGAATCGGATATTTGTAATACCAACTAACATTTATAATACTAATAAATCACATAATATCCCCAGTTATTTTTATCTCTTTTTTGAAATTCAAAAATAGTAAGCGATTCCATAAGGGATTTCTGAAGTAAGATTATGTTATTATTAATCAAGGATTTCTTATATATCTAGAATGACCCTCATAAATTACGAATACTAATTTATTAAGAATTAATTAGATTGAGGATATGGCATCATCATTCGCTGGAATTGAAATATCTGTAAGATCGGGGTCACAATTTGTATCGGTTAAACAAATTGTTGGAATTCCTAAAGTAATAAACTTCAACATAGGCCATCGAAAGGATCTCGGAGACCCACCGAATTACAAAATCCAAGATCTTTCAAAAAATGGATTCCTATTCAAAGAGTGCATAACCACATAGATAAGCTCACACTAACCTGTCAATTTGGGATCCAAATTCGAAATTTTCCTTGGGAGCTATCAGGAAGGATTTGGAATGGAATAATATTGATTCATACAGATGAAAAGGTTATCTATTGATTCAAACACTTTACCTATGGGATAGGGATTGAGGAAGGGGAAAATCAAAGATTTCACAAGGTACTATTATCAATCTGATTTATTTCATACCTTTCATTCAATGAGAAAATGGGTCAAATTCTACAAGATCAAACCTGTGGGACTTAAGGAATGATATAAAAAAAAGAGAGGGAAGATATTCATATTAAATAAATATGGAGTAGAAGAACCCAGATTCCAAATGAACAAATTCAAACTTGAAAAGGATCTAGAGGTACCTCAAAGGTTATCTTGGCAAAAGGATTGATGAAGAAAGATCTTTTGTTCTTCTTATATATAAGATCACCGCATATGTTTGGTAAAGAGAATAATATTATCCTTTGAGAATAATCAAAAATGGAAAGTGTTCAATTGGAACATGAAAACATGACTAAATTGGTCCTAGTTACTCTTCAGGGCGGAGTGGAAGAAGGAGGGGATTCTCGAACGCGGAAAAGGATCCAATGAATTCGAAAGAATTAAATGAGGAGCTGTATGAGGTGAAAATATCATGTACGGTTCTGTAGAGTGGCAGTAAGGGTAACTTATCTGTCAACTTTTCCACTATCACCCCAAAAAAAACAAACTCTGCCTTACGTAAAGTTGCCAGATTACGATTAACCTCTGGATTTGAAATCACTTCTTATATACCCGGTATTGGCCATAATTCACAAGAATATTCTTTAGTCTTAGTAAGAGGGGGAAGGGTTAAGGATTTACCGAATGTGAGATATCACATTATTTGAGGAACCCTAGATGATGTCGGAGTAAAGGATCATCAACAAGGGCATTCTAGTGCGTTGTAGATTCTTATCCAGGACTTGTATCATTTGATGATGCTATGTCAATCACTAGAAAAATGTGAAGTGTATGGCTAAGCCAATAACAAAAGTTTCATAAGAGGACTGGAGCAGGCTACCATGAGACAAAAGATCTTCTTTCTAAAGAGATTCGATTCGAAACTCTTATATGTCTAAGGTTCAATATTGAAATAACTTTAGAGGTTTTCCCTGACTTTGTCTGTGTCAAAAAACAATTCAAAATACCTCGACTTTTTTGAACAGGTTCGAGTCAAATAGCAATGATTCGAAGCACCTTTTTTACACTATTTTGGAAACCCAAGGACTCAATCGTATGGATATGTAAAATATAGGATTTCCAATCCTAGCAGGAAAGGGAGGGAAACGGATACTCAATTTAAAGTGAGAAAACAGAATTCCATACTCGTTCTCATAGATACATATAGAATTCTGCAGAAAGTCGTATTCTATGAAAGTCGTATGTATGGCTTGGAGGGAGATATTTCATATCTTTCGAGATCCACCCTACAATATGGGGTAAAAAAGCCAAAATAAGTGATTTTAGCCCTTATAAAAAGAAAATTGATTCTTGAACCCCTTTCACGCTCATGTCATATCGAGGTACTGTAGAAAAAAATAGCAAAATCCAATCCAATTTATCGTAATTGATTAGTTAACATATTGGTTAACCGTATTCAAAAACATAGAAAGAAATAATTGGCTTATCGAATTATCTATCGAGCCGTGAAAAAGACTCAACAAAAGACGGAAATAAATCCACTATCTATTTTATGCCAAGCAATACGTGGAGTAACTCCCGATATAACAGTAAAAGCAAGACGTGTAGGTAGATCGACTCATCAAGTTCCCATTGAAATAGGATCCACAAAAGGAAAAACACTTTCCATTCGTTGGTTATTAGCGACATCCCAAAAATGTTCGGGTCGAAATATGGCTTTCAAATTAAGTTTTGAATCAACGGATGCTGCCAAAGGGAGTGGCGATGCCATATGCAAAAAGGAAGGGACTCATAAAATGGCAAAGGCAAATAGAGATTTTGTACAATATGTTGAACTACTTCAACTAGTTTGCGAGTGATATCTGATGTTCATACAGCAGTATCCACAACTCCTTTACAAGCTCCGTAGTAAGAAATGATGTATTATGTTAAAGAGAGTCCTTCACACAAATTGCTTTGAATAGGTAAATCGATCATTTGTCCTTGAGGATCCGACATTAATCCTCTCATACCTACTAATTGATGTACCTGAGATGCATTTTCTCTAGCTCTAGAGAAAGACATTATATGAACTGAATTAAAAGGGTCAGTCATCCTAAAATTCGGATTCATTTCTTATCGCAAATATTCACTTGTAGCATACCATATTTCAATGGATTGATATAATTTTTCTACCATGTGTACATTCCCATAATGATGGTGTTTTTCCAAAATCAAACTTTGTTGTCCAGCCTCTTGAATGAGCCATCCCTTAGAAGGTATTATTAAAAGGTCATCAATTCCTAATGAAATGGATGTAGCAATGGCTTGTTGGAACCCCAGAGTTTTTACTTGATCCAGGATATGTGATGTATATGCCATTCCAAAGTGCTTTATTAATCTAATAATAAGTCATTTCATGGAAGTTCCACCTATCGCTTTATTATGAAAGACCAGATTGGCCCGTTCTTCCATAAGTACCTCCATATTCCACTGAGTAGGATTCGACAATGGATTTGAGTCGATAATTGTAAAACTTCCTTTTATCAATCTTGATTCGCGTATAAATTCCAAAACTATGTACCTAGCTGAATTGGAGATCCTCGAAGTCCCAAGGTATCATAGAATTACGTTAGCTACCATATGAATAGGCTCGAGAAAACCCCTGTATAGCTTCTTCGATTTCTCGATAAATAGCAATATGACCAACAGTGGTTCGAATGTATATAAAAAGGATTTATTTTTTTAGACTTCTTACTATTAGATAGTGTCCAGAAATCTCATAAAAAGTACCTAAAGATTCATAGTGAACTTCGATGGGAGTTTCTCTTAAAGTAATAACGCGTTGATCTAGTCGCCACCAGAGCCACAAAGGACTATCTAAATTGATTCGTTTCTATAGATAAGCCCCAATTGCATTATAGGAATTCAAAAAGAAAGGATTCTTTCGTATACTTATAGTAACTATTGTCACTTTTTTTTTATTTTGATAGTTTCTGCGATTACATGGATTATATCTATTTACAAAAATACCTTAATGATTTCTGCTCATTAATACATAAAGTCCAATAAGCATATCTTGCATTGGTATGGAAATGGGATCCCCAATAGCCGGAGACAAAAGATTCAAATAAGAAAACATAAGTAAACGGGCCTCTACTTGAGCCTCCATGGATAAAGGTACATGAACAACAATTTGATCTCCATCAAAATTGGAATTGAATCCCTTGCAAACTAATGGATGTAAACAAATAGCGTGCCCCTCCACTAAAACGGGCTGGAATGCCTGTATGCCTAATCTATGCAGAGTGGGTGCTCTATTCAGCAATACAGGATGTCCCTACATAACTTCTTGAAGGATTTCCCATGCAATTGGCTTTTTTTCTCGAATTTTACTTTTTGCAACTCCTATGTTCGAAGCAAGATGTTGTCTAATTAGACCACGAATTACAAATGTCTGAAAAAGTTCTATTTCTATTTCACGAGGCAATCCACATCGATGTAATGAAAGTGAAGGACCCACGACAATGATAGAACATCCTGAATAATCAACTTGTTTGCCAAGAAGAGTCTCACAAAATCTTCCCTTTTTGCTTTCAATTACATTAGAAAACGACTTGTAAACTTTATTATGACCGTCCCTCATTAGTTGTCCCTGGATTCCATTATCAAGAAGTGTATCCATGGCTTCTTGTACTAATTTCTCCTGACACATTACTAATTCTCCTGGCGTAGATCTACTTGTTGTTAATAGATCGGTAAGGGTATTGTTCCTATAGATAACTCTTCTATAGAGTTCATTAATATCTGAACTCATTATTTTACCCCCATCTATCTGAATGATTGGTCACAAATCAGGAGGGAGAACTGGTAATAGACACAAAACCATCCATTCTAGCTCTATATTTGTTCAAATAAAATGCTTAGCCAATTTCACGCGTTTAACCAAAAAGTCCTTTCTGCTTCCAACCTTTCGATCTTCCCATTCCTTCCATGTGTGCCATTCTTCCCCCAATTCTTCCCATTCCACCAATGAATTCTCTATAATAATTCGTAAATCTAGATCGGCTATTTGTTCTTAGATAGCACCTGCACCAGTAGAGATTTCTCGATTGTGAAATGTATCAAAACCCTGGGTAGTAAAAAAAAAAAGTGGGATGCTGTATTTCCAAGATTGGATTTCATATTCGAAAAAACCTCGTAATCATAAGAAAGTCGGATTTTTAGTTATGGGCCTAGCAAAAGAAAAATTGGGATAGGATTCTATAGGATCTCCCCCCTTCAAAATCGGATGTGAAAGTTTCCTTTCATCCGGCTCAAGTAGGTCCACCAAATAAGGAAAGGAGTTCTCATTTTAAAACTCTAGAAAATCCCAAAATAAAGTGTTAACTCCTTACTCAAGTTCCTACTGAAGACGAAACAAGATTTCAGTGATTCCGTCTTCTATTAATTCTTTATTCAAATTCAATTCCAACAAATAAAATAGAAAATTCTTGAGCAGTCTACTTCCCTTGGAATGATAAATCCCTTAACTCTTAATAATTAAATTAAAGGAATACCTTGGAACCCATAAGGGATTTACTTGTCTATATATTGTTCTATTTGATCTTTTAGGTCCCGACTTCACCTCGATGGTTAGGTCACCACGCCCTTAAAGTCTATACACGATAGATAGACTCCTGGAACTATGACATATTTGCTTACTTGAACATAATTTCTTTCCACGAAAAGAAAGGAAATGGTACATTCCACAAAATTAAAAACTTTTTTTACGAGGTACAAATAAAAATTCCTCTTTATTTGATTTGTTACAAAATCGACCATAGATCAATTCCCCTTTTATTTGGGGGTATTGACTACACCCCAATTCTGAGATTCATGTTACTCTTTCCAAGTGACATGCCAGGTCCAGGGCATCCCAATTGGATTGACTAGGATGACAATTTTTCCTTCCAAGTCTATAAAATCAAAATTTTGATAAAATCACACATCACAGTATACTAGGTCTTCTAATTCTTTAAGAGGTTTATCTAAACGATTCGGAATATAACTAGGAAGGCATTTTAAATACCACAAATGGGTTATTGGGCATGTGAGTTTGATATAGCCCATTTGATACCTTCGTATCCGAGAATCAACAAATTTGACTCCATATTGTTCACAAAATTTCGGGTCTTCTTTTTCATCTCCGATTACTTGATAATTTCCATAAGAAAAAATTCTGCTTTTTGTAGGACCAAAAATTCTTACACAAAATAATCCATCTTTTTTTGGTTTATTAGTTTTTTAATGAAAAGTATAGGGTTTTGTTACCTCTCCAACTATCTCTCCATTAGGCAGGAATTTTGTGGCCCAAACACTTATTTGTTGAGGAGAAACTGATCCAATTTGGAGCTATTGATGTTTATATCGATCGATCATAGAATAAAAATTATTATTCATTTCAATTAAGCTTCCTTCCTATTAATCTGGAAGTTCTTCTCAGATATAAGGAAATGATTCAGCTCCAGAGCTAAAGATCGTAGTTCTCGAATGAGCAATCGAAAAGATTTTGGAGCATCTTCTGGATTCGGTACTGTTCCCCCAATGATTGTAGTACCAAGTTCTTCCTGGCGAGTTCTAATATGATACTATTTATAAGTAAGCATCTCTTGTAAAATATGAGCAACCCCAAACCCTTCTAGAGCCCAAACATTTATTTCCCCTACCCGCTGTCCCCCCTATTTGGCTCTTCCTCTAAGGGGTTATTGTGTAACAAACGCATAATTTCCACTGGAACGCCCATGAATTTTATCATCAACTTGATGAATTAATTTCAAGATATAAGGATTTCCTATTATAACGGGTTGTTCAAAAGGATTCCCTGTCCTTCCATCAAATATTCTGCTTTTTCCTGCATATTCGGGTTCAAATACCCATGGATTTGATGTTTGCTTACTGGCTTCATATAATTTGGAAAACACTAGTTTTCACGAAGCTTCCTGTTCATATCTCTCATCAAAAGGTGCTATTCTATAATGTCTGTCTAGCAGACTCCCTGCTAACCCTAGTGAACATTCCAATATCTGTCCTACATTCATTTGTGAAGGTACTCTTAATGGGTTAAAGACCATATCAATGGATCTTCCATCTTGTAAATAAGGCATATCTTGTCTAGGCAAAATTTTGGAAATAATACCCTTATTTCTGTGTCTTCCGGCTACTTTATCGCCTACTTTGATTTCACATTTCTGTGAAATATATGCATGAATTGTTTTGGGATTATAACTAGAACCACCCCTTTTCTGGATCCACCTCATATCAATAACCCGACCCCTGCCACCTATAGGTAATTTTAGACAAGTTTCTTTTGAAGTAGATACCTGAATACCAAGTATAGCTCGTAACAATCTATCTTTCGGGGCATATGAAGATTCTTTCATGACCTAGGGTGTTAATATACCTACTAAAATATCACCCATCTCTACCAAATATCCCAGAATCACAATTCCATTTTTGTCTGAATTGCGGAGTAAATGGGCTTTTGAATATGGTATTTCATTAGTTACTTTTTTAGGGCATTGACTTGTCACATGAGTCTGAATTTCATATTTCCGTATGTGAAAAGAAGTATAAATATCTTCATATACCAAATGCTCACTAATAAGTACTGCATCTTCAGAATTGTAACCCTCCCATGGCATATAAGCTGCTAATACATTTACCCCAAAGCAAGTTCGCCACCAACCGTAGCAGTACCATTCGCTAAAATTTTTCCCTTTTTAATGTATTTACCTCGAGGAACCTGGGGTTTTTGATGCATACAATTATTTTTATTGGAACGTTGATATATAACTAATGGAATGCTTAGAATATCTCCATTACCAGCTAAAAGAATTATGTCAGTATTGGTATAAACGACCCTTCCCTCGCTTTTGGCTATAGCAAGAGCCCCCTAATCTAGGGCTGCTTGTCGTTCCAACCCAGTTCCAACAATGCATTTCTCGGAGCGAGAAAGAAAAATTGCTTGTCGTTGTATATTAGAACTCATTAACACTCGATTTGCATCATTATGTTTGATAAAAGGAATGAGGGAAGCTCCAATAGAAAAATATTGAAAAGGAAAAATACTTCAAAGATGAACCCGTTCCCATGCAATAGTCAAGAATTCTTGATAGTATCGAGCTGGAACAACCTGTTCTTCCTGAATATCATGATTTTAAGGCTAAAGAATTTCTTGCCACTACCATATAGTATTCATCTCTACCTGGTGATAAATAAAGCATTTGTACCCTGGTTGACCTCTTAGAAATTTCATAAAAAGGGCTTTCTAGAGATCCCTAATGACCAATCCTCGCATGAATTGCTAAGGATCCAATAATTCCAACATTGATTCCTTCAGATGTGTCAATTCAGTAAATACGTCCATAGTGACTAGGATGGATATCTCGCATCCGAAAACTAGTAGTGTGACCTGTCGGTCCTCCAGGGCCCAAATAACTTAATTTTCTCCCATGAACTATTTGTGTTAAAGGATTAGTTCGATCCAAAACTTGAGATAATGGGTGTAAACCAAAAAAGGATTCATAAGTAGTTGTTAATGGAGTTGAGGTTACCAAATTCTGATGTGTCGGTATCAATTTATGCCGAATTGCTCCACATATAGTCCCCTGAACTAATAAACATCTCAGAGGATTAGAGCATTTTGCATATTGATTTTTAAATTTGATTGTATATTCCATGATATACTAATACTAATAAACTAAATTTGATTGTATATTCTGATGTTATGATGGTTAACCTCCATCTCAGGGAAGCTATCATATCTCATTTAAGTTGGGCCAGCCTCTTTCTGGGATTCCATACCCTGGGACTTTATGTTCATAATGATGTCATGCTTGCCTTTGGTCCGGAGAAGCAAATCTTGATTGAACCTATATTTTCTCAATGGATACAATTCGCTCATGGTAAAACTTCATATGGGTTTGATGTACTTTTATCGTCAACGAGTGGCCCAACATTCAATGCGGGTTGAAGCATCTGGTTGCCGGGTTGGTTAAATGTTGTTAATGAAAATAGTAATTCATTATTCTTAACAATAGGTCCTGGAGACTTTTTAGTTCATCATGCTATTTATCTTGGTTTACATACAACTACATTGATCTTAGTAAAAGGTGCTTTAGATGCACGTGGTTCCAAGTTAATGCCAGATAAAAAGGATTTTGGTTATAGTTTTCCGTGCGATGGCCAAGGATGAGGTGGTACTTGTGATATTTCGGCATGGGACGTGTTTTATTTGGCAGTTTTTTGGATTGTAAATACTATTGGATGGTTACTTTTTATTGGTATTGGAAGCACATCACATTATGGCAGGGTAACATTTCACAGTTTAATGAATCATCCACTTATTTGATGGGCTGGTTAAGGGATTATTTATGGTTAAACTCTTCACAACTTATCAATGGATATAACCCTTTTGGTATGAATAGTTTATCGGTTTGGGCATGGATGTTCTTATTTGGACATCTTGTTTGGGCTAATGGATTTATGTTCTTAATTTCTTGGCGTGGATATTGGCAAGAATTGATTGAAACTTTAGCATGGGCTCATGAACTCACACCTTTGGCCAATTTGATTCGCTGGAGAGATAAACCATTGGTGGCCCTTTCCCTTGTACAAGCAAGATTGGTTGGATTAGCTCACTTTTTTGTAGGTTATATATTCACTTATACAGTCTTCTTGATTGCCTCTACGTCGGGCAAATTTGGTTAATTAATGTGTGTATCCGCGATAATCTCATTTCTTTCAATGGAGAGGGGGTCCACCTTCTTATATTTCTACATCTAGGATTCAACTTTTATCATGGATACTAATAGGAATTCAACCATTATGGCAAAGAAAACTTTGATTCAGAGGGAAAATAAGAGGCAAAAATTGGAACAGAAATATCATTCGATTCGTTGATCCTCAAAAAAAAAAATAAGCAAGGTTCCATCACTAAGTGACAAATGGGAAATTTATGGAAAGTTACAATCCTTACCACGGAATAGTACACCTACACACCTTCATCGACGTTGTTTTTTGACCGGAAGACCGAGAGCTAACTATCAAGATTTTGGACTATCTGGACACATACTTCGTGAAATGGTTCATGCATGTTTGTTTCTAGGAGAAACAAGATCAAGTTGGTAGGGATTAATGCTTCATTTCTATTTCTATGGTCGATGATCATAGAAGCCCCTTTACTATTCTATATAAATGGGCTATTATATTTGTCCAGATAGGGTGGAGGGGCGCATTATGTCCTTGTTTATCTATTAGTTTTTAGTTCTTATCTTCGGCGCGGGGTAGACCAGTTTGGTAGCTCGCAAGGCTCATAACCTTGAGGTTACGGGTTCAAATCCTGTCTCCGCAACATCTTATTTTTCCAAACTATTTTAGGGTTGACTCTGGTAACTAGTAATTAATTCCCGTCTTTCGCTTTTTGGGGGTGGAAGGCAAAAGAAAATGTAGGGGAGGGATAGAATCACTACACTATCACGGCCAACTATACCAAATCCTTAATCTAAGGATATATTTAATTCTATTTATGAAATTAAATAATAAATATTAAAAAAATTACTTTATCTTGGATCTTGGGCGGATAGCGGGAATCGAACCCGTATCTTCTCCTTGGCAAAGAGAAATTTTACCATTCGACCATCTCCGTATTTTTTTGTTCTTGATACACAATATGTACCCACATATATGATATATAAGCGGATCTTGTTTGTGCAGTGCCGGGACACATATTCTCTTCGAAATGATTCCAATTATTTTTTAAATTGTATTCTTTTTATTCTAGAAGTTTTAACCCCCCCCCCCTCTAATTTTTGTGTTTTCTTTATTTGATTTGCATTTTATTTGGGGGATTAGATTCAAATTTAATGTGTCTCACAACCGAGAAAAATTATGGGGGCATTTTGGGTCTGCGACGAATAGGTTCAAGAGATGAGAGAATTAAGGATACCCATCAGAAAGACTAATCCAATCCATAAGGATGTACCAGAAAATACAACATTTTTGTTACTTGACCAGTCATCAGGAGAAGCAAAGTACGCTAATCAATAAGATTAATGAAGTAGCAATTAATGCAAAAATAGCCAATTGGAAAGCAAGAGTCATGCCTTTAATCCTCCAAGCTGCCAACAAATGAACTATATACCATTTGATCCCTCTATCAGCCAAAAAATATTATTTGTGATAAAATATGTCATCAAGGGATTTTACATTATCATGAATCCATTGATTCTATATGGCTTATTACTACTCCCCCTTTCGCACTTTATTCATACATGGAGTGTGGCAGAGAGAGGAGAGAAATGGAATTTTATTTTTTATTTCACAAATGAGCATGCTAGATCATATATCTATATATAGATAGATAGATCGACCGGTGGGTTCGCACCTGAGATCTTTCTACAGA
>NC_061113.1:259041496-259043996 GCF_002878395.1 Capsicum annuum
ACAAAGCCCCTTATCAGATTTGAACCGATGACTTACGCCTTACCATGACATTACTCTACCACTGAGTTAAAAAGGCCTTTTTTATTTAATTTCAGAATTATTCACTATGTGGATAAAATATCTATATGTACATATATTATAAACATAAGTATATATGCATTAAATACGTGCAGTAGATACATAGTGTCTAGTGGCTCATGGATTTACCTAGGAAGTCTAGGAGAAAATGCAATGAAGTGTTTCAAGACTGACTCGAATTGCTTTTTTACTTTTATTGAATTGATCCCTCCAGAACAAAATTCACTTGATTGATACATGTACATACACCTAGCAATTCAACATAAAATTTAAGATATTTCATCGAATCATGGAATAAAGAGATTCTACTTGTCTCTTGAACTAAATTCCTGGATAAAAAGCAATTTTCTGCTTGATCTTACTAGATTTCTCATTTGTTAATTTCCTGTCTTGGTGGGAGGGAGATAAGGATATCTCTTCTTAACAATGAATCAAATGAAAGTGAAAGAAATCAAAATAAAATTCTAAATACTAAAATAATCGAAACTAAAATAATTGAAATAAATTCAATTCAAAT
The DNA here is from genome assembly GCF_002878395.1 of Capsicum annuum. Lineage (NCBI taxonomy): Eukaryota > Viridiplantae > Streptophyta > Magnoliopsida > Solanales > Solanaceae > Capsicum > Capsicum annuum. The sequence continues at coordinate 259,042,092 of NC_061113.1, forward strand.
AATTCAAACATAAAAAAAATACTACTACTAGATTTTACATTTCTAATGGCGATTAGAATGAATAATTCATCAAAATAAAAAATAATTCTATGCAATTCTGAAAGGGGGAAAGATCCATTGCATAAAATCATTTTATTATATTGACAATTTCAAAAAACTAATCATACTATGATCATAGTATGATGGCCGTTGGTCAAGCGGGCCCCCATCATCTAGTGGTTTAGGACATCTCTCTTTTGAGGAGGAAGCGGGGATTTGAATTCCCCTGGGGGTAGGGTACTATGAAAGGAAGTTGATCTTGGATTACCAATAAGTCTAGAATTAATTCTTCCTGGGTCGATGCCCGAGCGGTTAATGGGGACGGACTATAAATTTGTTGGCAATATGTCTACGTTGGTTTAAATCCATCTCAGCCCAATCATTTAACAATCCACCATGAGATGATATAACCCTTTTGTACTACAGAAATACCCGATCCGGAGATAAAAGAGAATCAAATTTTCTGCTAGATCCCGTATTTCCCTGGGATTATAGTTCAATTGGTCAGAGCACCGCCCTGTCAAGGTGGAAGCTGCGGGTTCGAGCCCCGTCAGTCCCAACGGATCCAATATAAATCTCTCCCTTTTTATGAAGGGGACGGGGGGCAGAATTTCATTGTCAAAGAAAAGGGGAAATCCTTATTTCTTTTTTCTTTCCTTTGGGTAATATGCAGTTGGATTAGTACAATTATTGGTAGCATTATAGTCAGTATTCCAAGAAATGCTGGCTTTTTCGAGTGACCCCGATGCATGTAATGGAATTGAGTACTATACCTTTTTGAGGCACGCATACACAAAGGGAATTCTTTTCTCGTCCAATACAAAATTGAATATAAGAAAATACTTTCCAAAAAAAACAAAAAAATAATTTATTTTTCTGGATAAGGATTTATGGAACCTCACTTACTAGTTTGAAGTTGAAAAATAGATTTCATGCAAATTGCACACTGAGCTTTTGGTATAGGTCCCGGGGCTAATAATCTACAAAGAAATGAGAGGGAAGGACAGATAAACCAAAGATCCTACTACTCTTAGAAAGGGGAATGAATCATTTTTCCAATTTTTCATTTTTTTAAGGCCCCATCAACAAAAGAACAAATTCAAAAATAGTAAATTTGATGAATATTCATTTTATACGGTTGCATCTTTATCACACTTCTTTGTCTTCCAAGTCAAAAATAGTTTCATTCTAAACTCCTTTCTTTTTCCATTTAGCTTTTATTATTTGTTTGGGTTTGTAACTATATGACCACTGGAAGTGGAAGAGCTATTTGATGAGACTTCATTAGATGATTATATACGAAGGAACTAGATAAATTAGAGAGAGGGAAAGAACAGATGATAAAAAATGATAAATAAAGGAATTTTGGTTGGATTGGGTCAGGAATCCAAGTTTGGGGCGGTATGGATAAAAGAACTTCCTATGTTATACTATCCAATTCTCAATGACGAATTGATTTGATAGTTCAGATATTGTTATTCATGATATTGCTCCGATTCAAGATCATTGAGAGGTAATATTCATTCATTGAATTTACAGGCCAAAGATTTATCATCTCTATGGGATTAAATCCCGAGTTATTGCGAAGTAAAAAACTGATGAGATTATGAAAGTAAATATTCTTGCATTTATTGCTACTGCACTCCTACAAGATTGAAAATTCCATAAGCTTGGGCTTCTGTTGCTGACATTAAAACATCTCTTTACATATCTTCGGATACAACCCAGAAGGGTTTACCCGTTCGTTGTACATAAATCCCCTCTGAATCCCCTCATATTTATTTAATATGAATATTTTCCCTCTTCTTTTTTATATCATTCCTTAAGTCCCATATGTTTGATCCTTTAGAATTTGACCCATTTTCT
>NC_061113.1:259046496-259083255 GCF_002878395.1 Capsicum annuum
ACAGTGAAGTAAGACCAAGATCATAAGCTTATTATCCTAGGTCGAAACAAGTTGAATGGACCCCCTTTTTTACATCCCCATGCTCCCCCCCGTGTGGCGACATGGGGGCGAAAAAAAGAAAGAGAGGGATGGGGTTTCTCTCACATTTGGCATAGAGGGCCCCCAGTGGGAGGCTCGTACGATGGGCTATTAGCTTAGCGGTAGAGCGTTCCCCTGATAATTGCATTGTTGTGCCTGGGCTGTGAGGGCTTTCAGCCACATGGATAGTTCAATGTGCTCATCGGTGCCGGACCCTGAGATGTGGATCATCCAAGGCACATTAGTGTGGCGTACTCCTCCTGTTTGAACTAAGGTTTGAAACCAAAATCCTCCTCAGGAGGATAGATGGGGCAATTCGGGTGAGATCCAATAAAGATCCAACTTTCGATTCACTTGTGGGATCCGGGCGGTCCGGGGGGGACCACCATGGCTCTTCTCTTCTCAAGAATCCATACATCCCTTATCAGTGTATGGATAGCTATCTCTCGAGCGCCGATTTAGGTTCGGCCTCAATGGTAAAATAAAATAGAGCACCTAACAACACATCTTTACAGACCAAGAACTACAAGATCACCCCTTTCATTCTGGGGTAACGGAGGGATCGTACCATTCGAGCCGTTTTTTATTTGACTCAAAATCAAAATGGGAGAAGGTTTGAAAAAGGATCTTAGAGTATCTAGGGTTGGTCCAGGAGGGTCTCTTAATGCCTTATTTTTTCTTCTCATCGGAGTTATTTCACAAAGACTTGCCAGGGTAAGGAAGAAGGGGAAAACAAGCACACTTGGAGAGAATAGTACAACGGAGAGTTGTATGCTGCGTTCGGGAAGAATGAATCACTCTCGAAAATGAATCTATTAATTCTCTCCTAACTGATTGGACCATAGATGTGATGATTTACTTCACGGGCGAGGTCTCTGGTTCAAATCCAGGATGGCCCAGCTGCGCCAGGGAAAAGAATAGAAGAAGCATCTGACTACTTCATCCATGGTCTACTTGGCTCGGGGGGATATAGCTCAATTGGTAGAGCTCAACTCTTGCAATTGGGTCATTGCGATTACGGGTTAGATGTCTAATTGTCCAGGCGGTAATGATAGTATCTTGTACCTGAACCGGTGGCTCACTTTTTCTAAGTAATGGGGAAGAGGACCAAAACATGCCTCTGAAAGACTCTACTGAGACAAAAATGGGTTGTCAAGAACGTAGAGGAGGTAGGATAGGCAGTTGGTCAGATCTAGTATGGATCGTACATGGATGGTAGTTGGAGTTGGCGGCTCTCCAAGGGTTCCCTCATCTGAGATCTCTGGGGAAGACGATTAAGTTGGCCCTTGCGAACAGCTTGATGCACTATCTCCCTTCAACCCTTTGAGCGAAATGTGTCAAAAGAAAAGGAAGGAAAATCCATGAACCGACCCCATCATCTCCACCATGTAGGAATTGCGAGATCACCCCAAGAACACCTTCGGCATCCAGGGGTCACGGACCGACCATAGAACCCTGTTCAATAAGTGGAACGCATTAGCTATCCACTCTCAGGTTGGGCAGTTAGGGTTGGAGAAGGGCAATGACTCATTCTTAAAACCAGCGTTCTTAAGTCCAAAGAGTCGAGCGGAAAGGGGGGAAAGCCCTCCATTCCTAGTTATCCTATAGTTGGATCCTCCGAAACCACATGAATCCTTAGTTAGAATGGATTCCAACTCAGCACCTTTTGAGTGAGATTTTGAGAAGAGTTGCTCTTTGGAGAACACAATACGATGAAACTTGTAAGCTGTGTTCGGTGGGGAGTTATTATCTATCGTTGGCCTCTATGGAAAACTCAGTTGGGGGACCTGAGAGGCGGTGGTTTACCCTGCAATGGATGCAGAGGTTCGAGTCCGCTTATCTCCAACTCGTGAAATTAGCCGATACAAAGCTTTATGATAGCACCCAATTTTTCTGATTCGGCGGTTCAATCTATGATGTATTATTCATGGACTTTGATAAGATCCATCCGCAGCACCTTAGCATGGCATAGCCTTAAAATTAAAGGGCGAGGTTCAAATGAGGAAAGGCTTACGGTGCATAACTAGGCACCCAGAGATGAGGAAGGGCGTAGTAATCAATGAAATGCTTTGGGAAGTTAAAAATAAGAATAGATCCAGAGATTCCCGAATAGGGAAACCTTTCAAACTACTGCTGAATCTATGGGCAAGAAAGAGACAACCTGGCGAACTGAAATATCTTAGTAGCTAGAGGAAAAGAAAACAAAAGAGATTCCCGTAGTAGTGGTGAGCAAAATGGGAGCAGCCTAAACCATGAAAATGGGTTATGGGAGAGCAATACAAACGTTGTGCTGCTAGGTGAATCAACCTTAATGTTGCTCCCTAGATGGAAAAATTCCAGTAGCCAAAAGCATCACTAGCTTATGCTCTGACCCGAGTAGCATAGGGCACGTGGAATCCCGTGTGAATCAACAAGGACCACCTTGCAAGGCTAAATACTCCTGGGTGACCGATAGCAAAGTAGCACCGTGAGGAAAGGGTGAAAAGAACCCCTATCGGGGAGTGAAATAGAACATGAAGCCATAAGCTCCCAACCAATGGGAGGAGCCAAGGCTCTGACCCTGTGACTGCTGAAGAATGAGTCGGTGACTCATAGGCAGTGGCTTGGTTAAGGGAACCCACCGGAGCCGTAGCAAAAGCGAGTCCTCATAGGGCAATTATCACTACTTATGAACCTGAACCTGGGTGATCTATCCATAACCAGGATGAAGCTTGGGTGAAACTAAGTGGAGGTCCAAACCGACTGATGTTGAAGAATCAGCGGATGAGTTGTGGTTAGGGGTGAAATGCCACTCGAACCCAGAGCTAGTTGGTTCTCCCCGAAATGTATTGAGGCACAACAGTTGACTGGACATCTAGGGTTAAAGCACTATTTCAGTGTGGTCCAGGAGAGCGGTACCAAATCAAGGAAAGCTCTGAATACTAGGTATGGCCTTAAAATTAAAAAAGAGGGGTCAAAGTCAACTAGTGAGATGATGGGGGATAAGCTTCATCGTCAAGAGGGAAACAGCCCGGATCACCAGCTAAGGATCCTAAATAGCCGCTCAGTGATAAAGGAGGTAGGGGTGCAGAGACAGCCAGGAGGTTTACCTAGAAGCAACCACCCTTGAAAGAGTGCGTAATAGCTCACTAATCGAGCGCTCTTACGCCAAAAATAAATAGGGCTAAGTAATCTGCCAAAGCTGTGGAGTGTAAAAATACATCGGTAGGGGAGCTTTCCGCCTTAGAGGGAAGCCTCTGCATGAATGGTGGTGGACGAAGTGGAAGCGAGAATGTCGGATTGAGTAACGCAAACATTGGTGAGAATCCAATGCCCTAAAATCCTAAGGATTCCTCCGCAAGGTTCGTCCACGGAGGGTGCGTCAGGGCCTAAGATCAGGCCGAAAGGCATAGTCAATGGACAACAGGTGAATATTCCTGTACTACCCCTTGTTGGTCCCGAGGGATGGAAGAGGCTAGGTTAGCCAAAAAATGGTTATCGGTTCAAGAACGTAAGGTGTCCCTGCCCTTTTTTCAGGGTAAGAAGGGGTAGAGAAAATGCCTCAAGCCAATGTTCAAATACCAGGCCCTACGGCGCTGAAGTAACCCATGCCATAGTCCTAGGAAAATCTCAAACGAATTTGAGAAAGAGGGTACCTATACCCGAAACCAACACAGGTGGGTAGGTAGAAAATACCTAGGGGAGCGAGACAACTCTCTCTAAGGAACTCGGCAAAATAGCCCCGTAACTTTGGGAGAAGGGGTGCCTCTTAACATCACAAAGGGGGTCACAATGACCAGGCTCGGGTGACTGTTTACCAAAAACACAGGTCTCCGCAAAGTAGTAAGACCATATATGGGGGCTGACACCTGTCCAGTGTCGGAAGGTCAAAGAAGTTGGTGACCTGATGACAGGGGAGCCGGCGACCGAAGTCCCAATGAACGGCAGCCATAACTATAATGGTCCTAAGGTATCAAAATTCCTTATCGGCTACATTTTGACCCGTACGAAAGGCTTAACAATCTGGCACTATCTTGGAGAGAGACTCGATAAAATAGACATGTCTATGAAGATGCGGACTACCTATACCTGGACAAAAAGACCCTATAAAGCTTCACTGTTCCTTGGGATTGGATTTAGGTATTTCTTGCGTAGCTTAGGTGGAATACGAAGAAGGCCTCCTTCTAGGGGGCCCGAGCCATCAGTGAGATACCACTCTGGAAGGGCTAGAATTCTAACCTTGTGTCAGGACCTACGGACCAAAGGACAATCTCAGGTAGACAGTTTCTATGGGGAATAGGCCTCCCAAAATGTAATGGAGGTGTGCAAAGGTTTCCTCGGGCCAGACGAAGATTAGCCCTCGAGTGCAAAGGCAGAAGGGAACTTGACTGCAAGACCTACCCATCGAGTAGGGGCAAAAGTCAGCCTTAGTGATACGATGGTGTCGAGTGGAAGGGCCATCGTTCAATGGATAAAAGTTACTCTAGGGATAACAGGATGATCTTTCTCAAGAGCTCACATCGACGGGAAGGTTTGGCCCCTCGACGTCGGCTCTTCGCCACCTAGGGTTGTAGTTTGTTCCAAGGGTTGGGCTGTTTGCCCATTAAAGCGGTACGTGAGCTGGGTTCAGAACGTCGTCAGACATTTTGGTCCATATCCAGTGTGGAAGTTAGAGCATTGAGAGAACCTTTCCCTAGCATGAGAGTACCGGGAAGGACGCACCTCTGGCGTACCAGTTATCGTGCCCACGGTAAATGCTGGGTAGCCAAATGCAGAGCGGATAACTACTGAAAGCATCTAAGTAGTAAGCCCACCCCAAGATGAGTTCTCTCCTATTCTGACTTCCCCAAAGCTTCCGATAGCATAGATGAGACACCGACGGGTTCTCTACCCCTGCGGGGAAGGAACGACAGAAGTTTTTTTGAGAATTCAAGAGAAGGTCATGGCGAGACAAGCCATTTGTCATTACGATAGGTGTCAAGTGGAAATGCAGTGATGTATGCAGCTGAGGCATCCTAACAGACTGGTAGACTTGAATCTTGTTCCTACATGACCTGATCAATTCGATCATGCACTCGCTATCTATTTTCATTGTTAAAAACTTTGATAATATGAAAAACCCAAAAGCTCTGCCCTCCCTCTCTATTTATCCAAGGAATGGAAGGGTAGAGGCCTTTGTTGTCCCCTCCAGTAATGAATTAGGGCCTCACAATCACTAGCCAATACGCTTTTCTCTCATGCCTTTCTTCATTTATGGTTTGATATTCTGGTGTCCTAGGCGTAGAGGAACCACACAAATCCATCCCGAACTTAGTGGTTAAACTCTAATGTGGTGACGATACTATAGGGGAGGTCCTACGAAAAAATAGCTCGACGCTAGGATGATAAAAAGCTTAACACCTCTCATTCTTATTTAATATGAAAACGAAAAAAAATGAAAAATCAAAAGGTCATTTTATTCAAAACCCTAATTGTGAAATCCCTTCTCTCCCACTTCACACCTCGGAATGCACCCTTCTTATAGAGATAAATACGCTTTCACATCTTTTTAACCTGAAATGGCTGGGAAGAGAAAAGGTTTATTTTTTTATGGTACTCCCAGAACAGATCTAGTAGACAAGGAATGGGGCCTGTAGCTCAGAGGATTAGAGCACGTGGCTACGAACCACAGTGTCGGGGGTTCTAATTCCTCCTCGCCCACAATCAGTCGAAAAAGGAAGCACCTTTCCCTATGGGGGTAGGAAAATCATGATCAGAATAGCGAACCAAAAGTTATGGAACTTGGGTGTGGGTCTTTTGTCGAAATGGAATAGCTTTTCTTTTTCTATTTTTATTTATCATGAATGGGGGAATTATTACACATAGTATGCCTGATCGGCATATTGTTTTTAGTTTACGCCCCGTAACTCTTCCTCAGCCAGGCTTGGACAGAATAGCAGTGCTAGTATTAGTAGCATAACAAAAAACCCTTCCTTGTCATTAATATCTCTGCTCACGGCAATTGTGACCTCTCGGGAGAATTGATGACTGCATCAAAGATATAGTGCTAGAATATCTGAGACTTCTTAATGGGCTAGTTGTAAATAACCCCACCCCAGGGCTATGGAACAAAGGATTATCTCGGAACTAGACCGAGGTATTGATGGTGATTTTCTAATCTCGTAGAATAGAATGTGATACGATGAGATAGAATGCAATAGAAACAAAGATAGGGAATGGGTTACCTACTGTTAACGGGCAAAACGGGCCCCTTTATTCTGAATTCTTTAATTCAGAATCAATCAAATCTCCCCAAGTAGGATTCGAACCTATGACCAATCGGTTAACAGCTGACCTCTATACCACTGAGCCACTGAGGAACAACAGAAGATTCGATCTCATAGAGTTCAATTCCTATTCCCAACCCATGACTAGTATAAGCTCGAAGCTTCCTTCGTAACTCCTGGAACTTCTTCGTAGTGGCTCCCTTACATGCCTCATTTCATAGGGAACCTCAAAGTGGCTCTATTTCATTATATTCCATCAATATCCCAATTCCATTCATTTAATATCCCTTTGGTCTCATTGACATAACAGATGTCATTTCTAGTCTATTTCTTTTCTATATATGGAAAGTGAAAAAATCATCATATAATAATCCAGAAATTGCAATAGAAAAAGAAATAAGGGAGGTTTGTGATGATTTTTCAATCTTTTCTACTAGTTAATCTAGTATCCTTATGCATGAAGATAATCAATTCAGTCGTTGTATTCGAACTCTATTATGGATTTCTGACCACATTCTCCATAGGGCCCTCTTATCTCTTCATTCTCTGAGCTCCGATTATGGAGGAAGGAACCAAGAAGAAGGTATCAGCAACAACTAGTTTTATTATGGGACAGCTCATGATGTTCATATCAATCTATTATGCTCTTCTGCATCTAGCATTGGGTAGACCTCATACAATAACTGTCCTAGCTCAACCATATCTTTCGTTTCATTTCTTCTGGAACAATCACAAACAGTTTTTTGATTATGGATCTACTACCAAAAATTCAATGCGTAATCTTAGCATTCAATGTGTATTCCTGAATAATCTCATTTTTCAATTATTCAACCATTTCATTTTACCAAGTTCAATGTTAGCCAGATTAGTCAACATTTATCTCTTTCGATGCAACAATAAGATCTTATTTGTAAAAAGTGGTTTTGTTGGTTGGTTAATTGGTCACATTTTATTCATGAAATGGCTTAGATTGGTATTAGTATGGATACAAAAAAATCATTATATTAGATTGAATAAGTACATTCGATCATTCGATCTAATAAGTACATTCAATCAAATAAGTACCTTATGTTAGAATTGAGAAATTCTATGGATCTTTAGTATTCTCTTATTTATTACCTGTGTCTACTATTTAGGTAGAATACCCTCACCCATTCTTACTAAGAAACTGAAAGAAGCAAAGAAACTGAAAGAGGCCTCAAAAACAGAAGAAAAGGAGGAAAGTAAGGAAGAAAGAGATATAGAAACTGCTTACGAAATGAAGGGGACTAAATAGGAACAAGAGAGATCCACTGAAGAAGATCCTTATCCTTCTCTTTCCCTTTTTCAAGAGAGATCCACTGAAGAAGATCCTTATCCTCCTCCTTTCCCTTCTTGGGAAGAAGGGTCGGATCCGGACCGAAATTCGAGTGAATGGAAAGGATAAAATAAAGGATAAATTCCACTCTCACCTTACAGAGAGAGGCTATAAAAATATTAATACTAGTAATTGTGAAATTTATGATAAAAAAAAAAGATTCTTATCTAAATTTGATTCAAAAATCAAAAGGTAGAAAAAATTATGTAATAAACTAATAAAAAGATGGAAATATAAGCTAAATACAAGAAGAGATAAGAAGAGATTCGTTCGCCCCTATATATTTGATACCTTCTCCTACAATGAAACTAATAACCCCAACCTCATTAGTCATCCCATCAATTACTCGTCGATCAAAAAAATGAGTACATTCAGCTAAGCCTCTTATCCCACCAACTAAGAATCTTGTATAAAAAGCATCTATGTAAGCACGATTATATGACCAATCATATATGTCATTTATAATTTTGTCCCACAGAATTTTCTTAGGACCCTTTTTAACAAAAAAATTAACTAAGTCCAAATTTTTTAAATAAGAATAAATGGTTTTTTATAAAAAGGATGTTATAAATATTCCAAAATAATCTATACTGACTGAAAGAACCGCATCCTTTAAAAATTTATTCCAATCCATCGAATTATTCGACTTTTGATGCAAAAGATTTATAGATGGAACTAACCATTTCAATAATATATCCAAATTAACTCCATCTTGGTTGAAAGGAATTCCTATCGATCCAACAAACAAAGTAAAGAGTCCTAATACAAATATTAGGAATAGCATAGTATTGTCCGATTCATAAGGATAGGAATAAACCGCTTTATGCTCAAAATGAGCAATAGTCATAAAAGGTCGTGTCATCTTTCTTTCATTTTTATCAATTGTATATTTAGCCTTTGAAAAAAATAAGTACTTTCATTATTATTCATTGTTAATAAACAAGAGTTTTTCTTAATTCCGTTTTTACCCTATAGAGATATTGAATAGAAAGGGGTTTTGTGTTTCCCACCATAAAATGCGATTAATCTCACCGTGGCCTAAGCTATTATTGTGAAAATTGGCTAATACAACCAACTATCATTAAGAATTTCATCTTTGGATCAAAAACAAGCAAGAGATGGAATACCACAAAGAGAAAGTGTGCCTAATAAAAATGTGATTTTGGTAATTGGTACATGTTTTCTTAAACCTCCCATAAGACCCATATTCTGGCTTTTAGCTGGAGAATATCCAACAATAGTTTCCATTGAATGAATAATGGATCCGGATCCTAAAAATAATAATGCCTTGGAATAAGCATGAGTAATCAAATGAAATAAAGCGCTTCGATAAGACCCCATACCTAGAGCTAACATCATATAGCCCAATTGAGACATTGTAGAATAGGCTAAACCTCTCTTAATGTCTTTTTGAGAAAGATCTACCGTAGCTCCTAATAATACTATTATTATTCCTATAATCGAGATCAAATACATTATGTAAGGTATAACCCTGAAAAGAGGAAGAAGCCGAGCTATAAGAAAAATCCCCGCCGCTACCATAGTAGCAGCATGTATAAGAGGTTGTAATACCAAAGTACTGGAGTACGGTAGGGGCAGAGGGAATTTCCAGTGGAGCAGTGAAATGCGTAGAGGTTTGAAAGAACACCAACAATGAAAGCACTCTGCTGGGCTGACATTGACACTGAGAGATGAAAGATCATTTTATTTAATTCATGATTTGGTATGTACAGAATGAAAACTTCATTCTCGATTGTACGAGAATTTTTATGAAAGCCTTTCATTTGCTTCTCTTCCATGGAAGTTTTATTTTCCCAGAATGTCTCCTAATTTTTGGCCTAATTCTTCTTCTGATGATCGATTTAACCTCTGATCAAAGAGACATACCTTGGTTATATTTCATCTCTTCAACAAGTTTAGTAATGAGCATAACGGCCCTATTGTTCCGATGGAGAGAAGAACATATGATTAGCTTTTTGGGAAATTTCAAACGAACAATTTTAACAAAATCTTTCAATTTCTTATTTTACTAGGTTCAACTCTATGTATTCCTTTATACGTAGAGTACATTGAATGTACAGAAATAGCTATAACAGAGTTTCTCTTATTCGTATTTACAGCTACTCTAGGGGGAATGTTTTTATGCGGTGCTAATGATTTAATAACTATCTTTGTAGCCCCAGAATGTTTCAGTTTATGCTCTTACCTATTATCTAGATATACCAAGAAAGATGTACGATCTAATGAGGCTACTAAGAAATATTTACTCATGCGTGGGGCAAGCTCTTCTATTCTGGTTCATGGTTTCTCTTGGCTATATGGTTCATCCGGGAGAGAGATTGAGCTTCAAGAAATATTAAACATAATTGTGCTCATATTCATTACCGTAGGAATTGGGTTCAAGATTTCCGCATCCCCTTCTCATCAATGGATTCCTGACGTATACGAAGGAGTACGGTTCGTTTGAGAAATTCCTACCTCTCTATTTATCTCTGAGATGTTTAGACTTTTCAAAACTCCATGGATATGCAGAAGAGAAATGCTATCCCCACTTGGACCAAGATAGAACTTTTACTTGTTCAAATAACAATTAAGGTGAAGCAGGGTCAAGAACGATGAATCTCTTTATGATAAACAGATCCATTTTGCAAGTTTGTTATTACAGGTAGTTCCTATAAAGGATCGGACTAATGACATATACAATACTTGAATTGTAGATGTAGATGCTACATAGTTGGTTCTCATTCTTTAGAGACTATGAGTGTAATAAGAGCATCCATCGACAAAAGGATCACCCTAAGATGATCATCTCATGGCTATTGAGAACGAATTAAATTAGATGGTTCTATTTCTAAATCTTTCTAACTTTCTCCTATGAAACCAAGGTCGAAAAGATTGCAAAAATTAGTCATTCACAACCACTGATGAAGGATTCCTCAAAAAGTTATGGATTAGTAATCCCTTTTAGAAATCGAATGGATTCGGTCTTATACATACGTGAGGAAGGTAATCAAAAAAGAAAGAAAATGGGTTCTTCTTTCTTTTATCACTTAGGAGACGTGTGAGATGAAAGTCTCATGCATGATTTTGAATAAGAGAAAGAAGTGAGGAATCCTCTTTTCGACTCTGACTCTCCCACTCCAGTCGTTGCTTTTCTTTCTGTTACTTCAAAAGTAGCTGCTTCAGCTTCAGCCACTCAAATTTTCAATATTTCTTTTTATTTCTCATCAAACGAATGGCATCTTCTTTTGGAAATCCTAGCTATTCTTAGCATGATATTGGGAAATCTCATTGCTATTACTCAAACAAGCATGAACGTATGCTTGCATATTCGTCCAAAGGCCAAATCGGACATGTAATTATTGGAATAATTGTTGGAGACTCAAATGATAGATATCCAACCACGATAACTTATATGTTGTTCTATATCTCCATGAATCTAGGAACTTTTTCTTGCATTGTATTATTTGGTCTACGTACTGGAACTGATAACATTTGAGATTATGCAGGATTATACACAAAAGATCTTTTTTTGGCTCTCTCTTTAGCCCTATGTCTCTTATCCCTAGGAGGTCTTCCTCCACTGGTAGGTTTTTTTGGAAAACTTTATTTATTCTGGTCTGGATGGTAGGTAGGCCTATATTTCTTGGTTTTAATAGGACTCCTTACTAGCGTGGTTTCTATCTACTATTATCTAAAGATAATCAAGTTATTAATGACTGGACGAAACCAAGAAATAACCCCTCACGTGCGAAATTATAGAAGATCCCCTTTAAAATCAAAAATTCCATCGAATTGAGTATGATTGTATGTGCGATAGCATCTACTATACCAGGAACATCAATGAACCCGATTATTGCAATTGCTCAGGATAGCATTTCTTAGCTTCTAGGGTCTATTTCTTAGTTCAAGATCCCTCTTACTAACTAGAATCAAAGAATTAGTAGATCTATTCCGCCTAAAATGGGAATGGGCTAGGGTTATGAACTTATAATCTAATGATCGAGTCGATTCCATGATTATAAGTTTATTCCATATCGGACCAGGCCGGAATACGGTTATATACATTGTCATTATAAGAAGGGGCCATTCGAGCCTATCTAAATAGATACTATGTTTACATATGGATCCCTACATCGTTACATTTCATTTAGGATTAGGAATATGCGTAATCAGACCTGCTTTTTACATATCTCTATTGGGACCCTATTCACCTCTTTAAGTGAATCGAGAAATCGATTTGATTGTCTATCTTTTTGATATATATCAGGCATTGCATTCTCCAGATAATTCAAATCGAAGCAATTGGATGTCCAATTCGGGCCTATATGACATGAGTAATCAATAGATCCACCTTTGCCATATATTTCATACATCACACTAGATAGATATCATATTCATGAAATACGATTCACTTTCAAGATGCCTTGGTGGTGAAATGGTAGATACGCGAGACTCAAAATCTCGTACTAAAGAGCGTGGAGGTTCGAGTCCTCTTCAAGGAATAATATTGAGAATGCTCATTGAATGAGCATTCTCAATTGGAATAAATTCGGCAATGAATCGCGAAATCTTGGTGATCTTCTCTATCTAATGAATGGGGAGTCCGCTTTAAAATCGTCCGCCCTATACCCACCCCCGAGTATATGCTTCAACAGGAATCACACAAGGGTAGATTAGAAACCTCTAGTAAAATGCCCGCCCGTAACCCAGCAGATAAATTACATTACATAGTTCAAGGATTGGCGACTTACCCATTCAGTGACTTTGGCACTGGACGTTTCCAAAATGGGGACTATCGGGTAAATTCAATATAATAGACACCTGTTGGCATTCCAGCCTTCCTTCTCCTTTCAGGGCCTATCCGAAAGAGAATCCAGTACTTCTTGGTCGTGAATGTCTGAATTGGTTGTTTTCCCTGATCTAAGCATTGGCTAGGTAAGCGTCCTGTAGTAAGAGAAGTAGTTATGAACCCTGCAGACCATCCCCATGGGGGTGGTGAAGGGAGAGCCCCAATTGGTAGAAAAAACCCACAAGCCCTTGGGGTTATCCTGCACTTGGAAGAAGAAGTAGAAAAAGGAATAAATATAGTGATAATTTGATTCTTCGTCGCCATAGTAAATAGGAGAGAAAATCGAATTTAATTCTTTGTTTTTAAAAAAACTTTACAAAAAGAAAAAAAAAATAGGAGTAAGCTTGTGACACGTTCGCTAAAAATAATCCCTTTGTAGGCAATCATTTATTAAAAAAAATTGATAAGCTTAACACAAAAGCAAAAAAAGAAATAAGAGTAACTTGGTCCCGGGCATCTACCATTATACCCACAATGATTGGTCATACTATTGCTATCCATAATGGAAAAGAGCATTTGCCTATTTATATAACGGATAGTATGGTAGGCCACAAATTGGGAGAATTTGCACCTACACTAAATTTTAGAGGACATGCAAAAAGCGATAATAGATCTCGTCGTTAACGTTAATATTAATAAGAAAATCTAGATGCTTATGATTCAGTAGGAGGAGGAAAACCTTATGCTAAAGAAGGAAAAAACGTAAGTATATGTTTTAGGTCAACATATATTTGTCTGCTGACAAGGCACGAAGAGTAATTGATCAAATCCGCGGACGTTCCTATGAGGAAATGCTTATGATACTAGAACTCATGCCCTATCGAGCATGTTATCCCATTTTGAAATTGGTTTACTCTGCAGCAGCACATGCTAGTTACAATATGGGTTCCAGCGAAACCAATTTAGTCATTAGTAAAGCCGAAGTCAATGGAGGTACTACGGTGAAGAAATTGAAACCTCAAGCTAGAGGACATAGTTTTCTGATAAAAAGATCGACCTGTCATATAACTATCGTAATGAAAGATATATCTTTAGATATTGAATATGTCGAGATGTATTCATTAAAAAAATGAGATGTAAAAAAAACTCTAAAGCTATGACGTATCATGATATGTATAATAGTAGGGGATTATGGGACAAAAAATAAATCCACTTGGTTTCAGACTGGGTACAACCCAAGGTCATCATTCCCTTTGGTTTTCAAAACCAAAAAATTATTCTGAAGGTTTACAAGAAGATCAAAAAATAAGAGATTGTATCAAGAATTATGTACAAAAGAATATGAGAACGTCTTCTAGCGTCAAAGGAATTGCACGTATAGAGATTCAAAAAAGAATTGATCTAATCCAGGTCATAATCTTTATGGAATTCGAAAAATTATTAATATAAAGTCGACCGGGTGGAATCGAAGAATTGCAAATAAGCTTACAAAAAGAATTTAATTATGTAAACCGAAAAATGAACATTGTTGTGACAAGAATTGGAAAACCTTACTGAAACCCTAATATTCTTGCAAATTTATAGCTGGACAATTAAAGAATAGAGTTTCATTTAGAAAAGCAATGAATAAGGCTATCGAATTAACAAAACAAGTTGATACAAAAGGAATTCAAATACAAATTGTGGGGCGTATCGATGGAAAAGAAATTTCATGCATCGAATGGATCAGAGAAGGTAGGGTTCCCCTACAAATGATTCGAGCTAAAATTGATTATTGATCTTATACAGTTCGAACTATCTATGTAGTATTGGGCATCAAAATTTGGATATTTCTAGACGAGGAATAATTTTACTACTTGTCTTTCCCTTCTATCCCCTTCTATCCAATGATTGTACAAAAAAAGACCAATTCATTCTTTTTCTAATCAATCAAGGGGCACGTTTCTAATTCTTAATTCTATAAGGTTGAATAAAAATTTGATTGACCATTTGATATAATTGTTATGCTTAGTGTGTGACTCGTTGGTTTTTTTAGGGTTAGGATTAAAAAGACCAGCCCACATAGTATGAACTAAAAACTATAGAACTAATAACCAACCCATCACTTCGCATTATCTGGATCTAAAGAACCAGTCAAGATATGATATATAGGTCATATCTTTGTAGCAACTGAAATCTTTTGCATAAACAAAAAACGAAATCTGATTCTAAGTTGTAAAGCAAAATAAAGAAAAAAGATGTGGATAAATGGAAGGATGAGAGAAAGAGAGAAAAAGAATACCAATAATATAAAATTCCAATATGTAAGGTCTATGAGTAATCTCATGAAAGGCAGTGTAATAAAGCATCAATATGCATTCATACCATAACAAAAAGAATCTTCTTTATAGAAATATAGAAATAGAACAAAAAATCAAGAGCTTCGAGCCAATAAAGACTAAGAAGATTGACTTAAGAACCAATTTCATTTTGAGCTCCATTGTAGAATTCGGACCAAACCATTAAGTCAGAAGTGATGGGAACGACGGAACTTGTGAATGCAAAAGATTCTATTGAACAAGGAATCTTAATGATTCACTGGTCAGAAGGGCGGAACGAACCATAGATTAATTCATGTATTCTGAGATCTGAGAAATCACGAGTTAACCCTACAAATGAAACAGGGATTGAAAGAGTAAATATTTGCCCGCGAAAACTTTTTTTATTGAAAAATTTAGGACAATACAATAAAGGACAAAATAAGGATTTGGTATAATAATACAATTTTTTATATTTCTATTTATAAAACTAAAAAGTTTAGTTATCTATTTAAACAAGATATAAAAATACTAATAGATTTAATGAAATCTCAAAGAAGCCCACGTTCAAGGTATTACTCAGTAAATACATATATATCTTAACTTAAGATTGACTCTCCTAGCTTAATTCAAATTGAATTTTTTGGAATCCTTTTATTCTTGAGGAGCTGGATGAGAAGAAACTCTCACGTCCGGTTCTGTAGTAGATATGGAATTCAGAAACAACCATCAACTATAACCCCAAAAGAACCAGATTTCGTAAACAACATAAAGGAAGAATGAAGGGAATATCTTATCGAGGTAATCATATTTCTTTCGGTAAATATGCTCTTCAGGCACTTGAACCTGCTTGGATTACATCTCGAAAAATAGAAGCAGGCCGACGAGCAATGACACGAAATGCACGTCATTGTGGAAAAATATGGGTACGTATATTTTCAGACAAACCAGTTACACTAAGACCCGTAGAAACACGTATGGATTCAGGAAAAGAATCCCCTAAATATTGGATAGCTGTTGTTAAACCGGGGCGAATACTTTATGAAATGGGTGGAATAACAGAAAATATAGCCAGAAGGGCTATTTCACTAGCAACATCCAAAATGCCTATACGAACTCAATTCATTATTTCGTAATGTAATAGTCAAAAATGTAGAAAGGGCTCTTAGATATGAAACAAAACCACATGTTTTTTTTTTTTTGGACAAAAATATTTCTTTTTTTCTTCGCCCTTTGCATTCAAATAACAGATTAAAAAAATGATTCAACCTCAGACCCATTTAAATGTAGCGGATAATAGCGGGGCTCGAGAATTGATGTGTATTCGAATCATAGGAGCTAGAAATCGTCAATATGCTCATATTGGTGACGTTATTGTTGTTGTGAACAAAGAAGCAGTACCAAATATGCCCCTAGAAAGATCAAAAGTAGTCAGGGCTATAATTGTGCGTACTTGTAAAGAACTCAAACATGACAATGGGATAATAATACGATATGATGACAATGCTGCGGTTGTTATTGATCAAGAAGGAAATTCAAAAAGAACTCAAATTTTTGGTCCAATCGCCCGGGAATTGAGAGAATTAAATTTTACTAAAATAGTTTCATTAGCTCCTGAGGTATTATAAAATGAAATTGTGATCTGTTTCTAGTAGGGTATTTGAAAGAAATAGATTAATTAGTAGATTGTGTCTCGCGCATATATCTTTAATAATTCATATCATATTCAAAAATAAATAGGTATAAACACGTTGATTATATCAAATTTGGAGAACCCAATAATTTTAGTTCATCATGGGTAGGGACACTATTGCTGAGATAATAACTTCTATACTAAATGCTGATATGGATCGAAAAAGGGTGGTTCGGATAGCATCGACAAATATTACCAAAAATATTGTTCAAATACTTTTACGAGAGGTTTTTACCAAAAACATGAGAAAACATCAAGAAAACAACGAATATTTTTTGGTTTTAACCCTGCTACATAGAAGAAATAGGAAAAGACCCTATAGAAATATTTTAAATTTAAAACGAATAAGTCGACCTGGTCTACGAATCTATTCTAATTATCAACGAATTTCGAGAATTTTAGGTGGAATAGGGATTGTAATTCTTTCTACTTCTTGAGGTATAATAATAGACCGAGAGGCTCGACTAGAAGGAATAGGTGGAGAAATTTTGTGTTATATCTGGTAATCCTTTATAATATCAAAATTGGATTTGAAACTTCCTATTTGTTAAATTTGTGAAATAGAAAAAGGGGGGTTGTCTAATATCTTTCTCATTAGTTGATACCTCAAGGGAATTTTAAGAACCAAAATGGAGTCATAAAGCTTTAATTACTGAATCGCTTCCCAACGGTCTATTCCCGATTTGTTTAGATCGGATTCTCAATTCTGTTTCAGAAAAGATCCGGCATAGTTTTGTACGGATAGTGCCAGGAGATAGAGTAGGAGCTAGAGTAAAAATTGAAGTAATTCCTTATGATTCAACCAAAGGGCATATAATTTATCGACTAAACAACAAAGATTTAAAGGATTAGGTTTTCAACTTCACCATTCCTTTCGGGGGAATACAATTCTAGCACCATGCCAAATATGTCTGAAGAAGAAGAGCAAAGCAAACGAAGCATGCCCAAAAGTAAACCAACCCCTTAGACTGCTACGAAAAACACCATCGGATTTCAAAGTAGCATGATCTAATTCAAAAATTTCACCCAATTAAGCACGTCTAGCATATTTTTTCACAGTAGCAGGATCACTATAACTGACGTCGTTGAGTTCACCATCGTAGAACTCAACAGTTACACCTAATTGTTCAATACTATACTTCAATTCTGCCCTTCTAAAAGGAACATCGGCCCTAACAATTCCATCTTCGTCTACTAAAACGACCGAAAATGTTTCAAAAAAGTAGGCATACGACGTACAAAAAGTTCACGCCCTTCTTTATCTCTAAAGATAGGGTGTCCTAACCATCCAACCACTATTCTATCCCCGTTATCCATTGAACCTGCTCTGAATAATCCTCCTTTTGCCGGATTATTGCCGATGTAATCATAAAAAGCTAATTTTTCAAGAATTTTAGACCAGGCTTCTGATAAACTTTGACTTTCTGCTAGCCCAACACTAACTCTTCGATATATTTCTTGCTGGAAATACCTATGATCCCATTGATAATGAGTGGGCCCAAATAATTCAGTCAGGGTAGTTACCGAACCATACCACATAATTCCGGCAACAACAAAAGCTGCAAAAAAGATAGCAGCAATACTACTAGAAAGGACAGTTTCAATATTTCCCAACGCAATCCTTTGTATAGACGTTGTGGTAGACGAACGCTAAGATGGAATAGGCCCGCTAATATTCCCAATGTTTCTGCTGCAATATGATGAGAGGCTATTCCTCCTGGAACAAAAGGATTAAAACCTTCCATACCCCACGCTGGATTTACAGGTTTTACTTTTCCCATTAGTCCATAAGGATCGGACACCCATATTCCGGGACCATACAAGCCTGTAACATGAAATGCACCAAAACCAAAGAAAGCTACCCCTGAGACAAATAAATGAATTCCAAAGATCTTTGGCAAATCCAAAAAGGGTTTTCTTGTACGTTCATCACAAAATATTTCTAGATCCCAATACACCCAATGCCAGATAGCTGCCAAAAATCATAAGCCAGAAAACACAATATGTGCTCCCGCTACACCTTCATAACTCCAAATACCCAAATTCGTTACAGTCCCCTCTGTGATACTCCAACCGCCCCATGAATTGGTTACTCTTAAACGAGTCATGAAGGGTATAACGAACATACCCTATCTCCACATTGGATCAAGAACAGGATCAGAAGGATCAAAATCGCTAATTCATATAGAGCCATCGAACTGGCCCAACCAGCAACCAAAGCTGTATGCATTATATGAACAGAAAGCAACCGATCAGGATCTTTTAATACAATGGTATGAACACGATACCAAGGCAAACCCATGGAAATACCCCTTATATCAAAGATAAATGGGCACTACGTAACTTTATTGCATTGGAAAAGACTATAATATGACTATCCTATGGACCACTCTTGTTCAGTCGATTATTTCCGAATCAAGGGTGTTCTATTCTGGTGGTAATAATAGAACAATTCTGTTCGTAGGAACAAAGAGAAGTAGATTTATTCTATACTCGATAAGTACCAATACGCAATGGGGGAGTTGATCTCATTTTCTATAAGCGAATGAGTCCATACTTATTTATCATTAGAAAGACCTATTCGTAATAATTTGAGTTTATTCATTCTATCTTTCTTTATGAATTTTTAGAATCTATGGATAAAATAAATATGATAAGAACCAATATAAATATTCTAAAGACAATAAAAAAATTATTACGTTTCCACCTCAAAGTGAAATATAGTATTTAGTTCTTTTTTTCATTTAATGCCTATTGGTGTTCCGAAAGCTCCCTTCTAAGGTTCTGGAGAGGTAAATCCACTTTGGGTTGACGTATAGTGCGACTTGTCAGATATATTGGGTCATATGGTATTTCTCCATTCTCTCCCCCGATCGAGATATCCCCCGTTTTGCCCAAGAACGATAAAATGATAAATTGAATCATCAAAAATTTAGAGCATGAAGTGCAATTAGATCCATTTTTTAGAGGATTCATATTACTATTATCAATTAGAATAATTTATGGTTGGCTTGGTTGGACTAAGAAAATGAAGTATCCAGGCTCCATTTAGAAAAAACCCAATTGGATTGGTAAGATATCTATGATTTCTATTCATATTTTTTCTTTATAATTTCTAAAGAGATCCTAATTGTCAAGCAAAGTTATTCTAACAAATAATACAAAATAAGGAGGTTTTTCAATGCGATATCTAAAAACATATCTCTCTGTGGCACCAGTACTAAGTACGCTATGGTTCGGGGCTTTAGCAGGTCTATTGATAGTGATTAATTATTTTTTCCTGGATGCGTTGACATTTCCCTTTTTTCATTCTAGTTATTGTCATGGAAAGGAATAAAGAATATTATATATCCAATCAAATATTGGTGATGAATCCCTCTCTCCTTCTTTTCTCTTTTTTCCCTTTTTAGAATAAGGAAGGAAAGAGAAAGAATAAAAAAGTGGATTCAACATTCGGGCTCAAGTTTGAATTAACTGAATATTAATCATAGAGGAATGGGGGTAGAATAGAAAATAGGGGTCTAGGGAAAGAGTATTATACAAGATACTTAAATGATTACTTATTTGCAATATACTTTAGGAAAATCGCTGTATTTTACTATGACTTTGCTTTACTATTACTTTATTTTCTTAATTTTAATCTTTTACTTTTAGAATTGGATTTCAAGTTAGTAACTTCTATTTTATCCTTTCTTCATTTTGAATCGAAAATAGAAGAGTTGAGTAAATCAAAAATCCAAAGGAGGTTCATGGCCACGGGGAAAGATGTCCGAGTAACGGTGATTTTAGAATGTACTAGTTGTGTTCGAAACAGTGTTGATAAGGTATCAAGAGGTATTTCCAGATATAGTACTCAAAAGAACCGGCACAATACGCGTAATCGATTAGAATTGAAAAAATTCTATCCCTATTGTTATAAACATACGATTCATGGGGAGATAAAAAAAATAGAGCGAACCAAGTACCTGTGCCTTACCCTTTCAAGGAAGGGGGGGAAATGACATTATATATAACATATTTAAATAGAAACTAAACAAATCCTATTTTTCAAAAATCCTATTTTATTTTGGGTGGATTTAAAATGAATTAGAATTAAGAAATAGGATTTTAGGGATAAGGAATAAATTAAACAAACAAACCATGGATAAATCCAAGTGACCTTTTCTTAAATTCAAGCGATCTTTTCATAGGCGTTTGCCCCCGATTCAATCGGGGGATCAAATTGATTATAGAAACATGAGTTTAATTAGTCGATTTATTAGTGAATAAGGAAAAATATTATCAAGACGCATGAATAAATTGACCTTAAAACAACAACGATTAATTACTCTTGCTATAAAACAAGCCCGTATTTTATCTTTGTTACCTTTTCTCAATAATGAGAAACAATTTGAAAGAACCGAGTCGACCGCTAGAAATACTGGTTTTAATGCCCGAAATAAAAAGGCTTACTTTTTCTTTACTTGAATCATAATTACTCAAATCTAGATTTGAGTGAATCTATATTTGAGTATCGTGTCGTAAGAAACAAATGAATCGGAAAAACAAAATCTATTTTTATTGAATTGAATGTGGTCATTCATTTTGACTACTTTAGCATATTTTCTCATACTAATTTCTAACTCGTCCGGTAGAAGAAACCTCCATTTATTCTCATGAGAGCCTGGGGATTTTTTAAAGCCTCCGGTAAAGACTCCGGGTTGATTTTATTCAAAATTATATAAAGACAATTCCTATGTGATATAGCTATTTGTGCAAGTATTTTATGGTTAAGAAGCAACCTTCTATTGTACAGATTATGTATTAATTTACTATGACTATGGGAGACTCCCCCTTTGCGAATGCTGCATTTATCTGAGTGATCCACAAACGACGAAAATCTCTCTTTTTCCTACCCCTATCCCGATGAGACAAAACTATTTGCTAGCACTATTGGTTCAAATTTAATGCCAAATAAAAAGGATTTTGGTTATAGTTTTCCGTACGATGGCCCAGGAAGAGGTGGTACTTATGATATTTCGGCATGGGACGCGTTTTATTTGGCAATTTTTTTGGATTTTTAATACTATTAGATGGGTTACTTTTTATTGGCATTGGAAGCACATCACATTATGGCAGGGTAACATTTCACTGTTTAATGAATCTTCCACTTATTTGATGGGCTGGTTAAGGGATTATTTATGGTTAAACTCTTCACAACTTATCAATGGATAGTTTATCGATTTGGGCATGGATGTTCTTATTTTGACATCTTCTTTGGGTTACTGGATTTATGTTCTTAATTTCTTGGCGTGGATATTGGCAAGAATTGATTGAAACTTTAGCATGGGCTCATGAACGCACACCTTTGGCCAATTTGATTCGCTGGAGAGATAAACCAGTGGCCCTTTCTATTGTACAAGAAAGATTGGTTGGATTAGCTCACTTTTCTGTAGGTTATGTATTCACTTATGCATTTTTTTTTATTGCCTCTACGTCGGGCAAATTTGGTTAATTAATGTGTGTATCCGCGATAATCTTATTTCTTTCAACGGAGAGGGGGTCCACCTTCTTCTATTTCTACATCTTGGATTCGACTTTTATCATGGATACTAATAGGAATTCAACCATTATGGCAAAGAAAAGTTTGATTTAAAGGGAGAAGAAGAGGCAAAAATTGAAATAGAAATATCATTTGATTCGTCGATGCTCAAAAAACGAAATAAGCAAGGTTCCATCGTTGAGTGACAAATGAGAAATTTATGGAAAGTTACAATCCCTACCACGGAATAGTGCACCTACATGCCTTCATCGATGTTGTTTTTTGAATGGAAGTCCGAGAGCTAACTATCGAGATTTTATACTATCTGGACACATACTTCGTGAAATGGTTCATGCATGTTTGTTGCCAGGAGCAACAAGATCAAGTTGGTAAGGATTAATGCTTCATTTCTATTTCTATGGTCGATGATCATAGAAGCCCTTTTACAATTCTGTATAAATGGGCTATTCTATTTGTGCAGATAGAGTGGAGGGGCGCATTTTATCCTTGTTTATCTATTAGTGTTCAGTTCTTATCTTCGGCGCGGGGTAAAGTATTTTGGTATCTCACAAGGCTCATAACCTTGAGGTCACAGGTTCAAATCCTATCTCTGCAACATCTTATTTTTCCAAACTATTTTAGGGTTGACTCTGGTAACTAGTAATTAATTCCCTCCTTTCGTTTTTTGGGGGTGGAAGGCAAAAGAAAATGTAGGGGAGGGATAGAATCACTACACTATCACGGCCAACTATACCAAATTCTTAATTTAAGGATATATTGAATGCTATTTATGAAATTAAATAATAAATATTAAAAAAACTACTTTATCTTGGATCTTGGGCGGATAGCGAGAATCGAACCCGCATCCTCTCCTTGGCAAAGAGAAATTTTACCATTCGACCATATCTGCATTTTTTGTTCTTGATATACAATATGTACCCACATATATGATATATAACCAGATCTTATTTGTGCAGTGCAGGGACACATATTCTCTTCAGAACGATTCCAATTATTTTTTTAATTGTATTCTTTTTATTCAAAAAGTTTGACCCCGCTCTAATTTTTATGTTTTCTTTATTTGATTTGCATTTTCTTTGGGGACTTAGATTCAAATTTAATGTGTCCAGATCTTCAAGTAAGTAGGGCTTTTTGGATTTAAAAAAAAAAAAAAAGAAACAACTTTGCTGACAATTGCATATTTTTATTTTGTCAGAAGAGTCCTCCGAATATTTTGGTCTTATATTAGTTTCGATATATTTTTGGAATATGAAAAAAGAAGAGAAGATAGGCTCATTACATTCATAAAAAAATATATGAGAATTTAACTTAGTAATTGAGCGTGAGAGCCAAATGAATCGAAAGACTCATATTTGGTTCTGTAAAAGCAATGGGAAGAATTGCTCAGATACCCGTGAGTGAGACTTATTTGGGTTATGTTGTAAATGCCCTGGCTAAACCTATTGTGGTAGAGGTGAAATTTCAGCTTCTAAATTTTGATTAATTGAATCTGCCACCCCGGATATTATTTCGTGCGTTCTGTATATAAGCCTCTTCAAACCGGGCTTATTGCAATTGATTCGATGATCCCTATAGGACGTGGCCAGTGAGAATTAATTATTGGGGATAAACAGACCGATAAAACAGCAGTAGCCACAGACACCATTCTCAATCAACAAGGTTAAAATGTATTATGTGTTTATGTAGCTATTGGAAAGAAAGCGTCTTTTGTGGCCCAGGTATTAACAACTTTACGGGAAAGGGGAGCGATGGAATACACAATTGTGGTAGCCGAAACGGCGGATTCTCCTGCTACATTACAATACCTTGCTCCTTATATAGGAGCAGCTCTGGCTGAATATTTTATGTATCGTGAATGACACACTTTAATCATTTATGATGATCTCTCCAAACAAGCGCAAGCTTATTACCAAATGTCTCTTCTATTATGAAGACCGCCCGGTCGTGAATCTTATCTAGGAGATGTTTTTTATTTGCATTCACACCATTTGGAAAGAGCCGCTAAATTAAATTCTAGTTTAGGTGAAGGAAGTATAACCGCCTTACCAATAGTTAAAACTCAATCGGGAGATGTTTCGGCTTATATTCCTACTAATGTAATTTCCATTACTGATGGACAAATCTTCTTATCCGCCGACCTATTCAATTCTGGAATCAGACCTTCTATTAATGTGGATATCTCCATTTCCAGAGTGGGGTCCGCAGCTTAAATAAAAGCCATGAAATAAGTAGTTGGTAAATTAAAATTAGAACTAGCACAATTCGCAGAATTAGAAGCCTTTGCACAATTTGCTTCTGATCTCGATAAATCTACTCAGAATAAATTGGCAAGAGATCAACGATTATGTGAATTTCTTAAACAATCACAAGTGGATCCTCTCACAGTAGCAGAGCAGGTAATGACTATTTATACCGGAACAAAAAGCTATCTTGATTCATTAGAAGTTAGACAGGTAAGGAAATTTCTTTTTGATATACGTACTTAAAAACTAATAAACCTCAATTTCAAAAAATCATATCTTCTACCAAAAAATTTATCGAGGAAGCAGAAACCCTTTTGAAAGAAGCTATTCAGGAACAAATGGACCATTTTATACTTTAGGAACAAGCATAAAGAAATATTGATAACCCTTGTCTTAATCTTAATAAAAAAAAAAGGAATTAAGCATCTTGGATTCAAATATTCAAACAGTCTTTCTTGCTATCAAAATCTAAAATATATATATATATATATATATATATGGAAATAAATTGCGTCCAATAGGATTTGAACCTATACCAAAGGTTTAGAAGACCTCTTTCCTATCCATTAGACAATGGACGCTTTTCATTCTGATTTTTTTTTCGTATTTTAACTTTTTGTTTGAAAAAAAAAACAGAAAGAATCTGATGTGAAATAATTTTTTGAATTGTATATTCAATGATGTACTAATACTAATAAACTAAATTTGATTTAATGAATAGATTAAAATATTTAGAATAAATAGATATAGAGCGGGTAGCGGGAATCGAACCCGCATCGTTATCTTGGAAGGCTACGGGTTATAGTGGACGTTGATTCATTTTTTTAACGTCTCTAATTCAAAACTGAACATGAAACTTTGGTTTCATTCGGCTCCCTTATGAATATGATTCAATGTATAAGATGTAAGATGTGAACAAAATTTGAAAAAAAAGAATTCTACCCATAACATCTATTTCAGCTTTTGGTCTGAATACAGATAAAACGAATTGCTTTGTTGATGGGGATTCTAACAACCTTTCTAGTTATTTAGTTCTCTATTTCTATTTAATAGGATCCTGAGGAAAAAGAGTTTGTTTCCATCGAGCTAAAACAATATGTTGATGTCTCTAGTAAACCAAAGTCCTTTTATTCGTACTCAAAGGGAGGGGCCAGAAGGTGCGTAGAAGAAAATAGGCTTTCTATGCCAAACATGAATACCTCCTGAAGCCACAGGTAGAACACCTGGTAAAGAGACCCAATCTTGAGTGATATAAATACCATAACTTAGATCTTGTTCAACAAAATCAGCACGCAATAAATCAACAAAGCCCAAAGTTATGTCTCTTTCACCTTCAAGTTTACCTACTATGGTACCAGCGTGAATATGATCTCCACCAGACATACGTAACGCTTTTGCTAATATCCAAAAGTGCATACCATGATTCTTCTGTCTATCAATAACCGCATGCATTGCACGGTGGATATGAACAAGTAGACCACTATCTTGGCAATAATGAACCAAGCTAGTATTTGCGGTGAATCCCCCCATTAAGTAGTCATGCATTACGATCGGAACACCCAATTCTCTAGCAAATATATCTCATTTCATAATTTCTTCACATGTACCTGCAGTAGCATTCAAGTAATGCCCTTTGATTTCACCTGTTTCATTCTGTGCTTTAAAAAATGCTTCGGCACAAAATAAGAAATGATCTCTCCAATACATAAATGGTTGTGAGTTCACGTTCTCATCATCTTTGATAAAATCAAGTCCACCGCGAAGACATTCATAAATATCTCTACCAAAGTTTTTAGCAGATAACCCCAATTTAGGTTTAATAGTACATCCCAACAGGGGACGACCGTACTTGTTCAATTTATCTCTTTCAACTTGGATCCCATGAGGTAGACCTTGGGAAGTTTTAATATAAGCAGTAGGGACTCACAGATCTTTCAGACGTAGAGCGCACAGGGCTTTGAATCCAAATACATTACCTACAATGGAAGTAAACATGTTGGTAACGGAACCTTCTTCTAAAAGGTCTAAAGGGTAAGCTACATAAGCAAAATATTGATCTTTTTCTCCAACAACACGCTCGATGCGGTAGCATCTCCCTTTGTAACGATCAATACTGGTAAGTCCATCGGTCTATACAGTTGTCCATGTACCAGTAGAAGATTTGGCAGCTACCGCGGCCCCTGCTTCTTCAGGTGGAACTCTAAGGTGAGGAGTTACTCGGAATGCTGCCAATATATCAGTATCCTTGGTTTGGTACTCAGGAGTATAATAAGTCAATTTATACTCTTTAACACCAACTTTGAATCCAACACTTAATTTAGTCTCTGTTTGTGGTGACATAAATCCCTCCCTACAACTCATGAAGTAAGAATTCTCACAACAACAAGGTCTACTCAACACGAATTACGTGTTAATGAAACTTTTCATAGGAATCTTTCAGAAAATTTACAATTAATACTAATATTATCAATTAATCAGAATGGTTGATTATTAGACCATGGTATTTGATTTTCCAAATATATCATTATTGTATACTCTTTCATATATATATATTTTTTTACCTTTTTTCTTTGAAATGGAAATACCTAACTAACCTAAATAATAAGAACTTCCCCTTTGACAGTGGTATATGTTGTATATGTAAATCCTGAATGTGAAAATATATGGAATTCTTCTATGAAAGGTATAAAAAAGAAAGAAAAACGTAAAGAAAAGAATAAGCTAGGCATAAATCAATATGCTGAAATTTAACTAAAAAATAAATAAGAAAAATAAGAAGAGGAGCCCATTAGATCCAAATAGAGAATCGTAATAGAAAATAAAATAAAGTTCAAGTTCGAATTCCATATAATAGATAATATGGATAGGATTGTCTATAATGATAGACAAATGAAAGAGTTTCTCAAGATTCTGATTCATCCACTTGAGATTTTTAAATTAAAATAGGTTGGGTGAGCTTGCAAATTAAATCAATCTCATTGAATAAGTAAACAATTGAATTGGTTCAATTGCATGGTGCCAACGAAATCGAGTGCTAATTCCCATTTTATTGAATTAACCAATCGATGTGCTAGCGGACATTTACTTTGAATTCGATAATTTTTGAAAAAACATTTCAACATATTTATTTGTTTTATTATTATGAGAATCAATCCTGCTACTTCTAGTTCTGGGGTTTCCACGCTTGAAAAAAAAACCTGGGGCGTGTCATCCAAATCATCAGTCCGGTACTAGATGTAGCCTTTCCCCCGGGCAAGGTGCCAAATATTTATAATGCTCTCGTAGCTCAAGGTCGAGATAGTGTTGGTCAACCAATTAATATGGCTTGTGAGGTAAAATAATTATTAGGAAATAATTGAGTTAGAGTTGTAGATATGAGTGCTAAAGACGGTTTAACGAGAAGAATGGAAGCGATTGACACAGGAGCTCTTATAAGTGTTCCGGTCGGGGTGGCGACTCTGGGATGAATTTTTAATGTGCTCGAAGATCCTATTGATAATTTAGGGCCTGTATATACTAGTACAATGTTTCCTATTCATAGATCTGTGCCTGCCTTTATACAGTTGGATACAAAATTATCTATTTTTGAAACAGGAATTAGAGTAGTAGATCTTCTAGCCTGTTATCGTCGTGGAGGAAAAATTAGACTATTTGGGGGAGTTGGAGTGGGTAAAACAGTATTCATTATGGCATTGATTAACAATATTACTAAAGCTCATGGGGGTGTATCCGTATTTGGCGGAGTGGGTGAACGTACTTGGGAAGGAAATGATCTTTACATGGAAATGAAAGAATCTGGAGTGATTAATGAAGAAAATATTGTAGAATCAAAAGTGGACCTATTTTACGGTCAGATAAATGAAACACCAGGATCTCGTATGAGAGTTGGTTTGACTGCCCTAACTATGGCGGAATATTTCCGAGATGTTAATGAGCAAGACGTACTTCTATTTATTGACAATATCTTCCGTTTCATCCAAGCAAGATCTGAAGTATCGGCCTTATTGGGTAGAATGCCTTCCGCTGTGGGTTATCAACTGACCCTAAGTACTGAAATAGGTTTTTTACAAGAAATAATTACTTCTACCAAAGAAGGGTCCATAACATCTATTCAAGCAGTTTATGTACCCGCAGATGATTTGACCGACCCTGCTCCTTCTACGACATTTGCACATTTAGATGCTACTACCATACTATCAATAGGATTGGCTTCCAAAGGTATTTATCTAGAAGTAGATCCTTTAGATTTAACGTCAACCATGCTTCAACCTCGGATCATTGGTGAGGAACATTACAAAACCGTCCAACGAGTTAAGCAAACTTTACAACGTTATAAAGAACTTCAGGACATTATAGCTATCCTTGGATTGGATGAATTATCCGAAGAGGATCGTTTACTCGTAGCAAGAGCATAAAAATTGCGCGTTTCTTATCACAACCCTTTTTCGTAGCAGAAGTATTTACTGGTTCTCCAAGGAAATATGTTGGTCTAGTAGAAACAATTCGAGGATTTCAATTGATCCTTTCCGTAGAATTAGATGGTCTTCCTGAAATGGCCTTTTATTTTGTAGGTAATATCGATGAAGCTACCGCGAAGGCTATGAACTTAGAAATGGAGAGAAATTTGAAAAAATGACCTTAAATCTTAGTGTACTGACTCCTAATCAAATTGTTTGGGATTCAGAAGTGGAAGAAATCGTGTTATCTACTAATAGTGGTCAAATTGGCATATTACCAAATCACGTCCCTATTGCCACAGCTGTAGATATAGGGATTTTGCGAATACGCCTTAACAACCAATGGTTAACGATGGCTCTGATGGTTGGCTTTGCTAGAATAGGCAATAATGAGATCACTGTTTTAGTAAATGATGCGGAGAAGGGTAGTGACATTCATCCACAAGAAGGTAGTGACATTCATCCACAAGAAGCTCAGCAAACTCTTGAAATAGTGGAGGCAAATCTGAAAAAGGCTGATGGAAGGAGACAAAAAATTGAGGCAAATCTAGCTCTCCAATGAGCTAGAACACGGGTGAAGGCTATCAATCCAATTTCATAACTATTTAGTATGACTATTTAGTATATTTGAATAATAAAAGAAGTTCTCTTTCTAATCCTATTTAGATTCTGTTGGGTGAATACAATCAAACAAAAGTCAATTCTGATGCAGAAATTCAAATTTAAAAATGAAATAGAAAATATACAAAATCAAAAAATAAATATCACTAAAGGTGGGTTGTAAAGCTTATTAGATACCATTGACTCTAGTATCTAATAAGTTTTACCTACTATTGGATTTGAACCAATGACTCCTGTCGTATGAAAGCAGTACTCTAACCACTGAGTTAAGTAGGTCATTTATTATTCCAAAGAGAACCAAACAAAACCCATCCTGTCGATGGATTATAAATATCATATTACTTATAAGCAATAATAATCTAATAAGCAATACTAATCTAAGGAATACCACTCAAAGAGATCAAAGATTGTTGATGTTGGATCATGAAATATTTATCTTGACAAGAATTTATATACATGATAAAATATGTATCACAAGCACTAAGGGCTATAGCTCAGTTGGTAGAGCAACTCGTTTACATGCGCACCAATGTTTTTCAAGGGAGTTCATCATACAATCAAAAAAATCGATCTTGTTGAGAAATCGATGTCTTACTCCATAACTTTGAGGGAACCATAGCCTGACAAAGGGTTCGGTCCAATTTGGACGTCTATTTAGGAGGTGCCAAACAGACCCCATCATTGATTTAAGATGTTGATAAGGTGAATACCCAGTCTATTCAATACTAGGCAAAATGAGAGTATAAGGACCTCAAAAAAATCTCTTTTCGTCATATGAACTTTAAGGTGTATGAAGTTTCATATTTGATTTTTTAAGAAGAAATGATAGAGACTTCATTTAACTTAGGTTTATTTAGGCCAGAGACAGAACTACGTCAAGATAATCCCACCTTTGAAACACTTTGGTAATGCTCCCAAATAATGAATCAGAGCACATGGAGCCATTTCCTTATCTTTTTTCCTGTCAAGAAAAATATGGCAGACTAACTGCTATAAATATCAGTTAATGAAAGAGCCCAATGCAAAAAAATTGCATGTTGGGTCTTTGAAACAGTTCAGATCATTATAATAATAATAAGTTCGATCAGTTTTACCGAGAAGGTCTACGGTTCAAGTCTATATAGCCCTATAAATTAAAATAAAAATGAAAAAAAATTGTATAATTTTCATTTCTTCATTATTATTTATTGCTTGTAACTAAGTGAAATTCAACTATTCCTATAAGTTTACTCATGGCAATCATTTAAGTTTAAGAAGATGAAAAAAAAACGCATATCAATAGATCCAATCGATATTTATTTTTTCAATTACAGATAAACAAACCAATCTTTCATCATTAATCTTCGGAGGCGAATTACATATTCATATCCACAATTAAAGAATTAGTGAAACTCCCTTTCTTTTATATCCCCAATATTATTGAATTTTGGAAGTCAAATCATTTCACGGGCCTGGTGAAATGAAAAACTACGAAGAGGAATTCACATAGATTGAGGAAGGGACTGTTGTATTTGTGTACAAGCTAAAGTTTTTTGATAAACGAATATCTTTGGTCACTTTTATTATCAAATAGGCTTTTCCTTCGTATACCTTACTTACCTCGACCTAGGGAAATAATCTTGAGTACTAGGTAAAGTAAATATATTTGGTACTGCTACATTCTATCCCTGTCTTTAATTCATGTTTGAATCGACCAATCGAATCCGGTATATTTTCCACGTTCATAGGAGTGCGTTTATGTTTCTGCTTTACGAATATGATTTTTTTGGGCATTTCTAATAATATCCATCCTTGTTCCTATTTTGGCATTTTTCATTTTCGGAGTGTTAGCCCCGATTAGCAAAGGACCGGAGAAACTTTCTACTTATGAGTCGGGTATAGAACCAATGGGTGATGCTTGGTTACAATTTCGAATCTGTTATTATATGTTTGCTCTAGTTTTTGTTGTTTTTGATGTTGAAATGGTTTTTCTTTATCCATGGACAATGAGTTTCGACGTATTGGGTGTATCTGTATATATAGAAGCTTCGATTTTTGTGATTACCTTAATTATTGTTTAGTTTATGCATGGCGAAAGGGGGCATTGGAATGGTCTTAGCTCCTGAATATTTAGACAGTAAAAAGAAAAACGAAAAAAATAAGATTGAGACAGGTATGAATTCTATTTAGTTTCCTTTACTTGATCGAACAGCCCCAAATTCAGTTATTTCAACTACATTAAATGATCTTTCAAATTGGTTAAGACTCTCTAGTTTATGGCCGCTTCTCTATGGTACCAATTGTTGCTTCATTGAATTTGCTTCACTAATAGGCTCACGCTTCGACTTTGATCGTTATGGACTAGTACCAAGATAGAGTTCTAGAAAAGCGAATCTAATTTTAACAGCTGGAACAGTAACAATGAAAATGGCCCCCTCTTTAATGAGATTATATGAGCAAATGCCTAAACCAAAATATGTTATTTTTATGGGATCCTGTACAATTAGAGGTGCGATGTTCAGTACCAATTCTTATAGTACTGTTCGGGGAGTCGATAAGTTAATTCCTATAGATATATATTTTCCAGGTTGCCCACCTAAACCAGAATCAATTATAGATGCTATAACAAAACTTCGTAAGAAAATATCTCGAGAACTCTATGAAGATCGAATTAGGTCTCAATGAGTGATTCGGTGTTTTACTACCAATAACAAGTTTCATGTTCGACGCAGTATTCATACGGGAAATTATGATCAAAGAGTTCTTTATCAACCACCATCTACTTCAGAGATCCCTACGAAAATCTTTTCCAAATACAAAAATTTAGTATCTTCCCCCGAATTAGTGAATTAGAGAGGATTCCTTTGTCCATAAAAGAAGTGGTGGGTCAATTTTCATAAATTTAATCATAAATCTGAAATACTTATACAAATAAAAATGCGGGAGAGATAAAAAAGATGCAGGGTCTTTTGTCTACTTGGCTAGTCAAGTATGGGCTAATTCATAGATCTTTGGATGTTTGATTACCAAGGAATAGAGACTTTACAAATAAAGCCCGAGGATTGGCATTCCATTGCTGTCATTTTTTATGTGTATGGGTACAATTATCTCTACTCTCAATCCTTGAAATGTATCTTAATGCCTGAAAGTTGGATAGGATGGCCCTTATGTAAGGATTATATTGCCCCCAATTTTTATGAAATACAAGATGCTCATTGAATGATAAGAAAGCTATTTCCACTTAGACAATTTAAGATATTCAAGGATTGCATGTTCTGTTCTAGATTAAGCAGGTCTAATTTAGGGAATTATAAATAGTCTAACAAAAAAAGACAATTGGGGATTCATTGTAATTCTCACATTTATTTAGAAGATTCTTATTTCGGATGAGTCATACCTATAGGATGAACCAAATGAGTTCTGCATCATGAACTTTGTACTGCGCACATTACTTAGATGGGTTCTAGAAGGGCATATAGGAAGGGATGGAGAAATCCGGAATGAAGAAATCGAATATGAAAGAAAAGACAAAGAAATGATAGAATATCGAATTCTATTTCTTTGGATCTGAGCTGAATCTTGTTTATTTCAACCCTCCTAGATTCGACTTTTGAGACTTTCAACAATTAACCAATTTTACCTTTCAAATATGTATTACGTATTCAAATTTGTTTGAACGAGAGAAGAAAAAAAAGAGGAGATAGAATCCAATTCTTTTCGATACTTTATCTAAGAAACTCTACCCATATAGAACATAGTATGGGGTATATCTCGCCAAACTGGATAAAGCTATTATTCTAATCTAGCCTCTAAAAGAATATGTATGTTGATTCATATCAATTAATTAGAAATTAATTATAGTGAAGAGAGACCCATACAAATTAATCATGCGCCAGGAACCAGATTTGAACTGGTGACACGAGGATTTTCAGTCCTCTGCTCTACCAACTGAGCTATCCCAGCTATTCCCAATCTAGATTTTTTATCAAGGTTGGGACTGGTAACCCGAGGATTTTCAGGGCTATACCAATCCTAATTCGAACCTTGAACACAAAGATTTAGAGTCCCCCGGTATTCCTAATTGGAACTGGTGGGACGAGGATTTACAATCCTTTGGTCTACCAATCCCAATTGGAACCTCGAACATAAGAATTTTCAGTCCCCGTTAATAGGAGGATTTAGAGTCCTGTGGTCTTCCCAATTGGAACCATTCATTAACATGAGGATTTTTAGTTCTCTGCTTGTTACTCTAATTTTATCTTAAAAAATTTTATCTCAACACATAAAGGGGTCTTTGTCAATAGGTCTTTGTAAATTAAAAGGACAAAAGTTGATTAAAAAATTTTATCAAAGCCGGGGAATTTCTTCGATCTTCAAAAAAATGACTTTGTAAGTTTTAGTATTGAGTAATGATATGGGTAATCATTCAACTAGGTATTCCTTACTCAAAGATGTTCAGTTCTATGTGTATCATATATATCACAAGGCTGAAGAGAAATCCATTTACGCTAAAATCCATTTCTAAAAGAAAAATCCATTTCTAAAATAATAGAGTGAATGAGAAAGATAAGTAATTTGGAACTGCTAAGGAAAAGGGGTCGGAGAAATAGTTGGGGGTTGAAATAGTCTTTTTGGGGATAGAGGGACTTCAACCCTCATGATTTTAAAAGTCGACGGATTTTCCTCTTACTATAAATTTCATTGTTGCTGGTATTGATATGTAGAACGGGACTCTATCTTTATTCTCATCCGATTAATCAGTTCTTCAAAAGATCTATCAGACTATGGAGTGAATGATTTGATCAGGGATTCGGATCGTCATTAATCATTTGATATAGTATTCAATACGTATGTATATATATTTATACTTCACTTCATTCTTTTTCTTTCTGAAGTTTCAATGTAAAGATTCCTCTACCAACACATTTAACTCCATTTGTTAGAATAGCTTTCATTTGAGTTTCTGCGCCTATCCTTTTTTTCTGAACCTTTATTTGTTTTCAAAAAAAATGATTTGGCTTAGGATCGCCCATTTTTGTTCATTCCAAGGTTTCTCTGAATTTGAAAGTGATCACTTAGTACATTTCCATACCAAGGCTCAATCCAATTAAGTCCGTAGCGTCTACCGATTTCGCCATATCCCCCTTTCTTTTTGTTTTGAGATTAGAATCTCGTTGTGATGTCATTCCTTTTTCTTTTTCTTTCATTTATATGGGAGAATTGATGACTGCATCAAAGATGCAGTGCTAGTACATCTGAGACTTCTTAATTGGCTAGTTGTAATTAGCCCCACCCCAGGGCTATGGAACAAAGGATTATCTCGGACTTAGACTGAGGTATTGATGGTGATTTTGTAATCTCCCAGAACAGAATGTGATATGATGAGATAGAATGCAAAAGAAAAAAAGATAGGGAATGGGTTACCTACTGTTAACGGGCAAAGCGAGCCCCTTTATTCTGAATTCTTTAATTCAGAATCAATCAAATCTCCCCAAGTAGGATTTGAACCTACAACCAATCGGTTAACAGCCGACCGCTCTACCACTGAGCTACTGAGGAACAACAAGAGATTCAATCTCATAGATTTCAATTCCTATTCCCAACCCATGACCAATATGAGCTAGAATTTTCCTTTGTAACTCTCGAAACTTCTTCGTAGTGACTCCCTTACATGCCTCATTTCAGAAGGAACCACAAAGTGGATTTATTTCATTATATTCCATCCATATCCCAATTCCATTCATTTAATATCCCTTTGGTCTTATTGGCATAATAGATGTTGTTTCTAGTCTATCTCTTTCTATTTCTTTTCTATATATGGAAAGTGAAAAAATCATCATATAATAATCCAGAAATTGCAATAGAAAAAGAAATAAGGGAGGTTTGTGATGATTTTTTAATCTTTTCTACTAGGTAATCTAGTATCCTTATGCATGAAGACAATCAATTCAGTTGTTGTAGTCGGACTCTATTATGAATTTCTTACCACGTTCTCCATAGGGCCCTCTTATCTCTTCCTTCTTCGAGCTCTAGTTATGGAAGAAGGAACCGAGAAGAAGGTATCAACAACAACTGGTTTTATTATGGGATAGCTCATGATGTTCATATCGATCTATTATGCTCCTCTGCATCTAGCATTGGGTAGACCTCATACAATAACCGTCCTAGCTCTACCATATCTTTTGTTTCATTTCTTCTGGAACAATCACAAACACTTTTTTTTTATGGATATACTACCAGAAATTCAATGTGCAATCTCAGCATTCAATGTGTATTCCTGAGTAATCTCATTTTTCAATTATTCAACCATTTCATTTTACCAAGTTCAATGTTAGCCAGATTAGTCAACATTTATCTCTTTCGATGCAACAACAAGATCTTATTTGTAACAAATGGTTTTGTTGGTTGGTTAATTGTTCACATTTTATTCATGAAATGACTTGGATTGGTATTAGTCTGGATACGGAAAAATCATTCTATTAGATCAAATAAGTACATTCGATCTAATAAGTACCTTGTGTTAGAATTGAGAAATTCTATGGCTCGGATCTTTAGTATTCTCTTATGTATTACATGTGTCAACTATTTAGGCAGAATAAACCTCACCCATTCTTACTAAGAAACTAAAAAAATCTAAGAAACTGAAAGAGGCCTCAAAAACAGAAGAAAGGGAGGAAAGTGAGGAAGAAAGAGATGTAGAAACTTCTTCCGAAATGAAGGGGACTAAACAGGAACAAGAGGGATCCACTGAAGAAGATCCTTATCCTTCTCCTTCTCCTTTTTCGGAAGAAGGGTCAGATCCGGACAAAATCGATGAAACGGAAGAAATTCGAGTGAATGGAAAGGACAAAATAAAGGATAAATTCCACTCTCACCTTAGAGAGAGAGACTATAAAAATATTAATAATAGTAATTGTGAAATTTATGATAAAAAAGATTCTTATCTGAATAATAATAATAATAACACGGGTAATCCGGAAAATTTTAAATTTCAATTGCTTGATAACGAAAATGAAAATCAAGACCTCTTCGGGTTTCAAAAACCTCTTGTGAGTATTCTTTTCGATTATAATCGGTGGAATCGACCATTTTGCTAAATAAAGAATAATCGATTTGACCAAGCCATAAGAACTGAAATGTCACAATATTTTTTTGACACATGTAAAACTGATGGAAAACAAAGAATATCTTTTACATACCTGCCAAGTTTATCAACTTTTTGGGAAATGATAAAAAGAAAGATACCCCTATTGTCACTCCAAAAAATGCTCCCTCATGAACTGGACAATCAGTGGGTTTCTACCAACAAAGAAAAAAGTAATAATCTGAATAAGGAATTTTTAAATCGACTTGAAGTTCTAGACAAGGAATCTCTTTCTCTGGATATACTTGAAACGAGGACTAGATAGTGTAATGATGATACTAAAAAAGAATACATGCCTAAAATGTACGATC
>NC_061113.1:259086255-259088755 GCF_002878395.1 Capsicum annuum
GAACAATCAAAAAAGGGGTTTCACCTTCAATCATAAACAATAATTCGATAGAAAATTTGAAAGAGAGAGTTAAACTAAATAGGATTCATACTATCTTTCTTCCGAATACTGATTACCAAGAATTTGAACAAAAAGTGGATACAATTGATAAAAAAACCATTATCAACAGAAATTGACGAGTTCTTAACTATAATCAATGAATTCGGTAACGAACCAAAGTCGAGTTTAAATTTGAAAGACCTTTTTTTATTTTCAGACCAAGAACAGGTAAGAACGAACTCAGAAAAAAAACTAAATTTTTAAAATTTGTATTCAACGCAATTGATCCTAATGAGACAAAACCTGGAAATAAATCGATAGGAATAAACGAAATAAGGAAAAAAAAACCTCACTGGTCATGTAAATTAATCACCAAATTGGACCAACAATTGGGTAAATTTGAAGATGGTCTATCAGTAGATTATCAAATTTAGTTTATTGGTACACAATTGAATCACTCAGTCCGGGGGGGACTACCACCGCTCCTCTCTTCTCGAGAATCCTTACATCCCTTATCAGTGTATGGACAACTATCTCACAAGCACAGTTTTAGGTTTGGCCTCAAAGGAAAAATAAAATGGAGCACCTAACAACGCATCTTCACATACCAAGAACTACGAGATCACCCCTTTCATGCTAGGGTTACGAAGGGATCGTACCATTCGAGTTATTTTTTTCTTAACTCGAAATCAAAATGGGAGCAGGTTTGAAAAAGGATCTTAGAGTGTCTAGGGTTGGGCCAGGAGAGTCTCTTAACGCCTTCTTTTATCTTCTCATCGGAGTTATTTCACAAAAACTTTCCAGGGTAAGGAAGAAGAGGGGAACAAGCACACTTGGAGAATGAAGGATGAATCTCTCTCAAAAAGGAATCTATTGATTCTATCCCATTGGTTAGACCGTAGGTGTGATGATTTACTTCACGGGAGAGGTCTCTGGTTCAATTCCAGGATGGCCCAGCTGCGCCAGGGAAAAGAATAGAAGAAGCATCTGACTACACCATGCATGATCCACTTGGCTCGGGGGGATATAGCTCAGTTGGTAGAGTTTCGCACTTGCAATTGAGTCATAGCGATTACGGGTTGGATGTCTAATTTTCCAGGCGGTAATGATAGTATCTTGTACCTGATTCGGTGGCTCACTTTTTCTAAGTAATGGGGAAGAGGACCGAAACGTGCCACTAAAAGACTCTACTGAGACAAAGATGGGCTGTCAAGAATACAGAGGAGGTAGGATGGGCAGTTGGTCAGATCTAGTATGGATCGTACATGGACGGTAGTTGGAGTCGGTGGCTCTCCCAGGGTTCCCTCATCTGAGATCTCTGGGGAAGAGGATCAAGTTGGCCCTTGCAAACAGCTTAATGCACTATCTCCCTTCAACCCTTTGAGCGAAATGCGTCAAAAGAAAAGGAAGGAAAATCCATTGACCGACCCCATCATCTCCACCCCATAGGAACTATAAGATCACCCCAAGGACTCCTTCGGTATCCAGGGGTCACGGACCGACCATAGAACCCTATTGAATAAGTGGAACACATTAGCTGTCCGCTCTCAGGTTCGCCAGTCAGGGTTGGAGAAGGGCAATTACTCATTCTTAAAACCAGCATTCTTAAGACCAAAGAGTCGGACGGAAAGGGGGGAAAGCCCTTCGTTCCTGGTTCTCCTATAGTTGGATCCTACGAAACTACAAGAATCCTTAGTTAGAATGGGATTCCAACTCAGCACCTTTTGAGTGAGATTTTGAGAAGAGTTGCTCTTTGGAGAGCACAGTAAGATGAAAGTTATAAGCTGTGTTTAGGGGGGAGTTATTATCTATCATTGGCCTCTATGGTAGAATTAGTTGGGGGACCTGAGAGGCGGTAGTTTACCCTGCGTCGGATGTCAGCGGTTTGAGTTCGCTTATCTCCAACTTGTGAACTTAGCTAATACAAAGCTTTATGATAGCACCCAATTTTTTCGATTCGGCAGTTCAATCTATGATTTATCATTCATGGACGTTAATAAGATCTATCCATTTAGCAGCACCTTAGGATGGCATAGCCATAAAAGTGAAGGGCGAGGTTCAAATGAGTAAAGGCTTAAGATGGATACCTAGGCACCCAAGAGATGAGGAAGGGCATAGTAATCGATGAAATGCTTCGAGGAGTTGAAAATAAGCATAGATCTGAAGATTCCTGAATAGGGCAACCTTTCGAACTGCTGTTGAATCCATGGGCAGGCAAGAGATAACCTGGCAAACTAAAACATCTTAGTAGCCAGAGGAAAAGAAAGTAAAAACGATTCCCATAGTAGCGGTGAGCGAAATGGGAGCAGCCTAAACTGTGAAAACGGGGTTGTGGGAGAGCAATACAAAATTCGTGCTGCTAGGCGAAGCAACCTGAATGTTGTACCCTAGATGGAGAAAGTCCAGTAGCCAAAAAAATCACTAGCTTACGCTCTGACCCGAGTAGCATGGGGCACGTGGA
>NC_061113.1:259093755-259095112 GCF_002878395.1 Capsicum annuum
GATATGCTCATATTGGTCATGTTATTATTGTTGTGATCAAAGAAGCAGTACCAAATATGCCCCTAGAAAGATCAGAAGTAGTCAGGGTTGTAATTGTGCATACCTGTAAAGAAGTCAAACGTTACAATGGGATAATAATACGATATGATGACAATGTTGTGGTTGTTATTGATCAAGAAGGAAATCCAAAAGGAACTCAAATTTTTGATGCAATCGTCCAGGAATTGAGAGAATTAAATTTTACTAAAATAGTTTCATTAGCTCCCGAGGTATTATAAAATGAAATTGTGATCTATTTCTTGTAGGGTATTTGAAAGAAATAGATTAATTAGTAGATTGTGTCTCACACATATATCTTTAATAATTCATATCATATTCAAAAATAAATAAGTAAAAAACACATTGATTATATCAAATTTGGAGAACCCAATAATTTTAGTTCATCATGGGGGACATTATTGCTGAGATAATAACTTTTATACGAAATGCTGATATGGATCGAAAAAGGGTGGTTCGGATAGCATCTACAAATATTACCAAAAATATTGTTCAAATACTT
The DNA here is from genome assembly GCF_002878395.1 of Capsicum annuum. Taxonomy (NCBI): domain Eukaryota; kingdom Viridiplantae; phylum Streptophyta; class Magnoliopsida; order Solanales; family Solanaceae; genus Capsicum; species Capsicum annuum. The sequence goes on from NC_061113.1 coordinate 259,094,315, forward strand.
TTACGAGAGAGTTTTATCGACAACATTAGAAAACATCGAGAAAAAAACAAATATTTTTTGGTTTTAACCCTACAACATAGAAGAAATAGGAAAAGACCCTATAGAAATATTTTAAATTTAAAACAAACAAGTCGACCATTCTATCAATCTATTCTAATTATCAACGAATTCTGAGAATTTCAGGTGGAATGAGGATTGTAATTCTTTCTACTTCTCGAGGTATAATGAAAGACCGAGAGGATCGACTAGAAGGAATAGGTGGAGAAATTTTGTGTTATATCTGGTAATCCTTTATAATATAAAAATTGGATTCGAAACTTCCTATTTGTTAAATTTGTGAAATAGAAAAAGGGGGGTTGTCTAATATCTTTCTCATTAGTTGATACCTCAAGGGAATTTTAAGAACCAAAATGGAGTCATAAATCTGTAATTACTGAATTGCTTCTCAACGGTCTATTCGCGATTCGTTTAGATCTGATTCTCAATTCTGTTTCGAGAAAGATCCGACATAGTTTTATACGGATACTGCCAGGAGATAGAGTAAAAATTGAAGTAAGTCCTTATGATTCAACCAAAGGGCGTATAATTTATCGACTACACAACAAAGATTTAAAGGATTAGGTTTTCAACTTCACCATTCCTTTCGGGGGAATACAATTCGAGATGAAAAATTTCAAAAAACTTATTTTCTTCCAAGAAATAGATTAAGAATTAAGGTAAGGAATGAAAAATATGAAAATAAGAGCTTCCGTTCGTAAAATTTGTGAAAAATGTCGACTAATTCGCAGGCGGGGACGA
>NC_061113.1:259098112-259152883 GCF_002878395.1 Capsicum annuum
CAGGAGCTACTTTACCATATTCCGAATTCAATGGTTTTAATAAATCTCCTACTACAGTTCTTCTTGGACCAAATTTAGAACTGTTCTCAACAATTTGTGTAGCCATAAATCCTATTGTATTTATTGAGATCTGTTGACTTTGTATACCATTCCGTTGTAAATAAACGATACTATCATAGATCCATTGGGGTCTTGAAATTATATAAATATGATAAGAATGGAAACAGCAACCCTAGTCGCCATCTTTATATCTGGTTTACTTGTAAGCTTTACTGGGTACGCCTTATATACCGCTTTTGGGAAACCTTCTCAACAACTAAGAGATCCATTCGAGGAACATGGAGACTAGTTGAAGTACTGAGCCTCCCGATACTTCAACTGAGATAATGAAAAATTATTTCACCTTTTTAGTTCTTTTTAGTTGGAACTTTAGGCGGTTCTTAAAAAAAATAGCAAAAAAAATTATCCCTAGAGTCGAGACTAAGAGAAATGTATAAACCAATGCTTCCATAGATTCGATCGTGGTTTACAATTATAGCTTGCATACCTGTTTGTTTCTTTTTATTTTCTTTTTTTTATCATCTTCCTGATAAAGAACGAACAAGAGTAAAAACAAAGTTGATTCAAATAAAGATTTCTCTGGTACCCTATGTCAATAAAAGTAAAAGAAAGAAAATAAGGGAAAAAGAAAGATACCAAAGCAATGTTGTATCAGGCTGCCTATCCTTTTGTAGTTGGATCTCCAAGTTTTTGGAATGCCCCAAATTCGACTTGAGCATCTAAATATGGGTCAATACCAGCAAAAACATCTCTGAACAAGGTTCTAGCACCATGCCAAATGTGTCCGAACAAGAAGACCAAAGCAAACGAAGCATGCCCAAAAGTAAACCAACCCCTTGGACTGCTACGAAAAATACCATCGAATTTCAAAGTAGCACGATCTAATTCAAAAATTTTACCCAACTGAGCACGTCTAGCATATTTTTTCACAGTAATAGGATCACTATAACTGACGCCGTTAAGTTCACCGTCGTAGAACTCAATAGTTACACCTACTTTTTCAACACTATACTTCAATTCTGCCCTTTTAAAAGGAACATCGGCCCTAACAATTCCATCGCCGTCTACTAAAACGACCAAAAATGTTTCAAAAAAAGTAGGCATACGACGTACAAAAAGTTCATGCCCTTCTTTATCTCTAAAGATAAGGTGTCCTAACCATCCAACCGTTATTCCATCCCTGTTATCCATTGAACCTGCTCTGAATAGTCCTCCTTTTGCTGGATTATTGCCGATGTAATCATAAAAAGCTAATTTTTTAGGAATTTTAGACCAGGCTTCTGATAAACTTTGATTTTCTACTTGCCCAGCACTAACTCTTCGATATATTTCTAGCTGGAAGTACCCCTGATCCCATTGATAATGAGTGGGCCCAAATAATTCAATCGGGGTAGTTGCCGAACCATACCACATAGTTCCGACAACACCAAAAGCTGCAAAAAAGACAGCAGCAATACTACTGGAAAGGACGATTTCAATATTTCCCATACGCAATTCTTTGTATAGACGTTGTGGTGGACGGACGCTAAGATGGAATAGGCCCGCTAATATGCCCAATATTCCTGCTGCAATATGATGAGAGGCTATTCCTCCTGGAATAAAAGGATCAAAACCTTTCACGCCCCACGCTGGATTTACAAGTTGTACTTTTCCCGTTAGTCCATAAGGATCGAACACCCATATTCCGGGACCATACAAGCCTGTTACATGAAATGCATCAAAACCAAAGCAAGCTACCCTTGAGAGAAATAAATGAATTCCAAAGATCTTTGGCAAATCCAAAGAGGGTTTTCTTGTACGTTCATCATAAAATATTTCTAGATCCCAATACACCCAATGCCAAATAGCTACCAAAAAGCATAACCCAGAAAACACAATATGTGCTCCCGCTACACCTTCATAAGTCCAAATACCCGAATTCGTTACAACCCCCCCCCCCCCCCCCCCCCTGATACTCCAATCGCCCCATGAATTGGTTATTCCTAAATGAGTCATGAAGGGTATAACGAACATATCCTGTCTCCACATTGGATCAAGAACAAGATCAGAAGGATAAAAAATCGCTAATTCATACAGAGCCATCGAACCGGCCCAACCAGCAACCAGAGCTGTATGCATTATATGAACAGAAAACAACCGACCGGGTATGCGGAGACAGCCAGGAGATCGGTAGTTAATATCTCACAATCCCATCAACCATCGGGAAGACTCATCCTATATATATATATATATATATATATATATATATATAAGTCACAATAAGCAGCTGAAGTAGGATGCTCATGGTCGACATGTCTTCTTCAGCTTCAGCTGCCTCAATCGTGATTTTACTATATTACCCCTAATTAATATTTATAAGTCATTTACGTATTAAAAAAATTACTTAATAAAAAATACAACAGACATTTATGACATGACTGTTTCAGCTGCTCCAACATTGATTTTACTATATCACTCATAATTAATTATTATAAGTCATTTAAGTATTAAAAAATATTTAATAAAAAAATAAAATAGACACAAAATAATAAATTATTTTTTGATGTTTTTATAATTCATTTAAGTATTAAAGAATTAATAATATTTAATAAAAAGAGATAAAATAGGCATACAATAATAAAATATTTTTTGATGTTTTAAATTAACTTGACATCTTATATGGGACCACTTAAACAAAATTTCACAAGCATTTGCTATAATAATTTTACTATGTCACTTTTAATTAGTAGAATAGAAGAAAAATATTATAAATTACAATAATTAAAAACTTAGATTATTTAAAAAAAATAATTGACTATCAATGCCACAGAAGTTTGAACAACCTAAAATATTGTTATATAAATTTCATCAATTTAAATATAATAATATATGTCTAACTTAGAATTTATCAACCAAACAAATGAAGGCTTTAATTAAATGATAAAATTATACATAACGTACAATTTTTAAAGATCAACATTTAGCCGCGCGTAGCACGGCATAAACCGACTAGAATATATATATATATATATATATATATATATATATATATATATATTTATATTAAAAAATATTTGTAATAATATTTTATCAAAACTGCTACGACTTGCAATTAAAAACTAAATTTTATATTATGAACAAGTACACGTATAACATGCAACAAACATCCGTAAAACCTAAACTAATTTTCACTTTAATTAAGGATTACGGTCAAGACACTTATTATTACCTTATTAATATTAAAACAAAAAAATAAAGTGCGCTTAACTCCCAAAACTCAAAAACAAAACAAAGGAAAAATTGTATAGCATAGATAAAACGGGTCCTTAATTATCTATCATGGTTAATATTTAATATAATTACACGATATAGTCAAAAGATAATTATAGAACTATTGTTTTAGTGGACCCTCATATACAAAGATCATAGTTTGTATATCTTGTAATTAATCTCTCTCATCTAATTAGCTTAAATTTTGACTGACTTAATCAGTACTTAATTTTATTTTTTATTTAATTTTAAAAATTGATCAATTTATTTGATTTCTCTCTCTCTCCTTAAATTTTTCATTTATTTATTTTTTCAATAACACACATATATTAATATCCCTCCTAAATAATTGTGTTTATATTTTCCTTAAATAACTCTTTTCTTGTAATAATTTAAAAAGAAATTCCCTAAATACACAATTTTTTTAATACTCTTCATCTCTTTCCTTTATTTTAATTTCTCCTATTTTGTTATACATATTCTAGATCCCCCGGCCCCCTCCCTACTCCACACACACACTCGTCTCTCCATTTTCTGAGATGAGATTTTGATTCAAGAATTAAGCACATGATGTATGAAATGTGTAGATAAAATGGTATCACGAAAATTAGAATACCATAATTTATAGTTATTAATTTGTACACAGATTTCAGACAGTTAAAATTAATTTTCTTCCAAACAAACTGATACCACAATTAGAAAAACAATAAACATATCAACTTCATACAAAAATATATAGTTGAATTTTTTTCTCTAATTTCTTCCATATCGTATCATGATAGAATGTAAACTATCACCTTCAATATTGCAAAAAGTAATAATGCTCTTCATTTTTTTTTAATAACTTCCATTGCAATTATGATTCGTAAATCTCCATTTTAATGGGTTTTTTTTACCTTTAAAGACCAAAAAAATTGGATAATTTTGTGTTTCAATCAGCATATGATTTCTGACTTGTTGAAGAAAGAAAAAGAAAAAGAATAGACTATAAAATAAAAAGACGCAGCTTTAATTTTAAATCAGCAAAATAAATCATTTTAAAGAGAACTCAGAGGTGACTGATATCCTTTTATTAACAGACCACTTTTTTTAAAGAAATGCTTTTAATAAATAAAAAGTATTGTTTTTACTATTTTAATTTTCTTTGTTAAAAAGCTTTTGTTAAACATTAAAGGGTAAAAGACATAAATGGCCACTCGACCAAAACAAATGACACCGAAATGGTCATTGTTTCAAAATTTCAAATAGTAGCCATTTTATTGGCTAATTAGGCGGCCATCTCTTTTGTTGGACCACTGCTATTTCTATTAAAAAGGAAAAAAAATTGCTCTCTATTAATTTTTTTTAAAAAAAATTGTTCTCTATTATTTTGGACCACTGATCATTTAATAAATTTGCCTTCAATGTTTTTTTTTCTGCTCCTTGTGTTTTCTTCCCTTTTCCCCTTTTTTGGTTGTGCTCATTATTTTTCTAAAAAAGTAATATTTTATTTATTTTTTAATTCTATTAATAAAATAATCAAATACAGATTTATAATATCATAACTAAATAAAATTTTATAGTTTTGTAAAATAAAAATTTATAATATTATATTTATTTTTGTGTTATTTTTTCGTTGTCTTTTTTTTTGTTTTCCTGGTAGTTATGTTTTCTTCCTTTTCCCTTTTATTTTGGTTGTGCTCATTTTTTTACTGATGTTTTTGTATATTTTTTTAATACTATCAATAAACAAAATAATCAAATAAAATTTTGTAGTTTTCTTTTAAAATAATCAAATACTAATTTATAATGTCGTAACCAAATAAAATTTTGTATTTTTTTGAAATACAATTTTTTAAAAATAGCATATTTTAATGACTCACATACATGTTTTATAACTATTTTCGTGTCTTTTATTTTTGCCAAGAGGTTATACACATTCTGTACATTAATTTAGGTAAAATAATCATTTAGATACAAACTCTATACAATATTTATGCAGTTTATATACATCCTATCGATATACATATTCTATACAGCATTGATACAAATTCTATATAGATCATATATAGAAAATATATTCTATATAATACAGTTTTTATACACATTATATACAAATCTTAAATATACAATTTTTATACATTTTTTATACACATCATATACAAACCTTAAATATGCAGTTTTTATACAGTTTTTATACACATCATATACAAATCTTAAATATACAGTTCTTATACAGTTTTTATACACATCATATGCAAACATTAAATATACAGTTTGTATACACATCATATACAAACCTTAAATATACAGTTTTTATACACATCATATACAAACCTTAAATATATAGTTCTTATACAGTTTTATACACATCATATATAAACCTTAAATATTTATGCAGTTTTTATACACATCATATACAAACATTAAATATACAATTTTTATACACATCATATACAAACCTTAAATATACAGTTTTTATACACATTATTGTCCAAAAAGTGAAACGTGGGTCATTATTGTCCATTATTTTTTTAAAGAGCTACATGGTGTCCTTTTCCTTACATTAAAATCTATAAATATTGTTATGACTTGTAACAAACAATCTACTCTTCTATATATAAAAAAAAAATTCTCAAGAAAAAAGTATCCTGCTAGGCATTATAGCAATATGATCCAATCTATCATAGTTGCTCAGTTTTGTATCTCCATGGCTAATAGCCACACATCAATTGTAATACAATTCAAGTTGCGAATAAACTTTTGGCTTAATATACCTAGCACAACATTCTTCTTTCTTCGATGATTAAAAATAGCTACTAATTGAGTATCTCATATTTAAATCCTCTTGATTAAAGATGAAATTTAATCTCTTGTGGATAGTGTAAATTTTACACTCATCATAATGGTACCGACACTTATATTCTCATTCGGAGATTTCCCAGTGAGGCAATTTTTTCGAATTGTCGATGAATCCATGGGCAAACAAAATACAATTTGACGAACTGAAATATCTTTAATAGTCAGAGAAAAAGAAAGCAAAAACAATTTTCGTAGTAGCGGTGGGCAAAATAAAGTTGCCTAACATATGAAAACGAGATTGTAAGCAATTCAACTGCACAAACTCGGTCTAAATAACATGAAAAGGACTATAAATGTACTTTCAAAACATAGTAAAATAAAATATCATACACACAAATAATAACCCCGGAGGCAAAACAAGTAGAAACCGACTAGTACTCATATTCTTTTGTTGGGATCACACAACAACAACAGGCGACAGCATACCCAGTGAAATTCCACAGGTACCAAAATGTCTCAAGCTCACCTTTCTCATACGAAATCGTACTAAAAGTGCCTAGTCATTATCCATGAACTCTAAGCTCCAACTCATATTGTCAATGTAGGAGTTTTGCCTACTCAAAATACAAATTGAGATACAAATATTCAAAAACAAGTTAAATTATTCTAGTATATCTCTCTTCTTAACAAACAAAGATCAAAACTATAAACATTAGAAAATTATCTCATTAATTCTATTATTCAAATCATAACCAAAGTAAACATGAGATTTTCCTTGAATTATTTTGTAACATGCGCGCAGTTCACCTTTTTTTTTTTTTTCTTATCCAATGCACCGGATCCTACGCATAGTAGGAACTTTAATTTACCGAGCTGTTTTCTTTTATATATAACTAGAGAACTTGACCGCTCTTCGTGCAATCATAAAATATCTATTAACAAAATAATTTTTAAAAATATGAAGTGCTCAATATTCTAAAAAGCTCTTGATCTAATTTATTATTAGTTCTTAAATTTTATGATTTTTATATTTTTAAGAAAATAAAAAAAGTCAAAAAAAGTTTCTTACATTAAAAGGTTAATACATAATTTTTTAATTTAATATATTAAATATATATGTATTTAAGAATTTTTTTTTTTTTTGCTTTCATTAAACAACAACAACAATAACAGACCCAGTATATTCCCACAAAGTGAGATCTGGGGAGGGTAAAGTGTACGCAGTCCATACCACTACCTCCGAGGAAGTAGAGAGGTTGTTTCCGATAGGCCCTCAACTCAAGATAAAGAATAGTATACCAAGGTCGTAATGAGACATGAAACAGGCTGTATAGCATAACAGAAATAAGAGATAAGAAAAATAAGAACACTAAGTCTCAGAGAAATGGGAAATAAGATAAATACGAACAATACGGAATATGAAATAAGAACATAGATACCCATGTGGTAGTAACATGCCCTCACAGGCCTAAAACACCCACCACATCCAAACTCCCCTATCACCTAGCGATTACCTACACACTTACCCTAGCCGTCTACCCTAATCCGCGACCTCCACACCTTCCTATCTAGGGTCATGTCCTCAGTAATCTGAAGCAGTTCCATGTCATGCCTAATCACCTCCCTCCAGTATTTCCTAGGCCTACCTCTACTCCTCTTGAAGTCATCCAAAGCTAGCCTCTCACACCTCCGAACAGGGGCATTCGTGCCCCTCCTCATCACATGCCCAAACCATCTCAACCTTCCTTTTCGCATCTTGTCCTCAACCGAAGCCACCCCTACCTTCTCCCGGATAATCTCATTCCTAACTTTATCCTCTCTAGTTAGTCCACACATCCAACACAATATTCTCATTTCCGCCACCTTCAATCTTTGAATATGGGAGTTCTTGACTAGCCAACACTCCGCTCCATACAGCATGGCCGGACGGACTGCCACTCCATAGAATTTGCCTTTAAGTTTAAGTGGCACCTTCTTATCACACAACACTCTCGATGTGAGCCTCCACTTCATCTAACTTGCGTCAATTCTTTTAGTGACATCCTCATCAATCTTGCCATTCCCCTGAATCACAGAACCCAGATACTTAAAACTATCGTTCTTACAAACATCCTGAGAATCCAACAACAACACGACACCGTCCTTCTGACTCGAGTCACTAAACTTGTATTTCAAATACTCCGTCTTGGACATACTCAACCTGAACCCCTTAGATTCAAGAGTTTGCCTCTAAACCTCCAATTTCTCATTCACACACACCTCCCCCCCCCCCCACACTGTGTTTCGTCAATCAGCACTACATCTTTATTTGTTTATATTTTTTTATTACTTTTTTCTTTTCCTTCCTCTATATATTGCACCTTTACTATAAAAAATGTATTCTTACAAATCTTTATTTTTTATTTTTCACTTTTTGACATCTTTAAAATTATTGTTGTTTCAATATTTGTATCATTTTACAAATAAAAAAAAACATCTAGAGAGAGAGATGGAGGGGGGGGGGGGGAGTAAATGAATAGAAAAAACAAAAAGAAAGTATTTTATATTTTTACACAATTTATTGATTTTTTAAGAAAAATATTTAATATTATTTTTTAATAGTGCTTTTTAGATCTCATGACATAACAATGATAAATTATAATTATTTTATGATATCAACAGCAATCTGTAGAGATATTAGCATCAACTAATAGAGATACGACATTCATTCATGTAATAAATTCATCCAAAATTTGTTGGAGAACCAAATAGACAATATGTATTACTTTTATCTTAATTTCACATATATACAAGCAACAAATTATGAATAAAATATTACTCCATTTAATTATCACATATAAGTAGAATTTGTTGTAAATTAAAATCCATGAAAGGAAGTGCAGCCAATGAACCATAGATTCAATAATGTTTGAGATTTACAGTCTCATTTAAGATTCTCATTCTACGAAAATGGATATCATTGTTAGTTGATTTAAGTATCTGACGATCCGTAAGATTAAGCTTTATTATTGAAATATCTTAGAAGTAATTTAATCTACATATTTATTTAGAGATAAAACATAAAGTTATACTTTAGTATCATGCAACTTGCGGATTAAACCTCAAAGAAACATTTTCAAAAATCTTCATCCTTTTCTTATAAGAAGAAAAGAAAAAGTTATTCACAGAAGAAAAGAACCGGCAAAAATACTCACATTTAAAAACATCATCAGCTACTTGCGTTTGAAATGGGAGGCAAAGGTTAATTTCTAAAATCTCAATTGATGTCCCAAATTTCTTAAATCATATAAAAAGTATAATATTAGCAAAAGGATTATATATGATCCTCTTTAGTCATAAGCAAAATAAAAAGTTGAACGTAAAGTGAACAATACTTTTGAAAACAAGATTATTCATATAAAACTGACAAAGCAATGATATTTTTTTTTGCAAGTGACGAAACCAAGTAAAACTGTCACAATTTTTCAACCAATACAACAATAATGGACAAACGCCCTTCAAATCTCAAAATCATGTGAAAAGGAAAAAAGCAAAAAGAAAAATCAAGCATGAAATTTCATACTGTTTGAATTTCTCACCATGATTGATGACTTCTCCTTCGATTTTTCCTTGCTGACTTGGATGCAATTCAAATTAAAAGACAAACTTGTTTCCATGGGTTATAAATGGTTGTATTTTAAAGGCCTCATTATTACAAACTAATAAGGATTTTGATCTTTTAGTTGAGACATACAACCGTTAAGTTTTAATTAGTGGTGATTTTAGACTTTCTACATACTCCATTAAGTTGACTTGTTAAGTTTTAATTAGTGGTGGTTTTAGACTTTCTAAATACTCTATTAAGTTGAATTGAATCATCAAAACAAAAGGCCAAATGACAATAAAGAGCCTGTGTGTTTTTTTTATTAATGGTGGCTTTTAAAATTCTACGTATTAAATTGAGTTTAATGGGACAAAAAAATGTAAAAGGAGAATACTTGAACACATACATAATTAGAATAAGGAAAAAACTCAACTAATATCTCATAAAAACACTAAAAAAAATAAATGGCATTGAAAGCTTTTAAGCATGCCGCATAGGATGAACTACATATTGATCGAAAAATTTAAACATCTAAGATAAGTTGCTGTCAAGCGACAATTTGGAGAGGACACTGAGATGGCTACATTTAACAATACAAAGTTAAAGACACCACTGTCCACTTTGTGGAAAACTATTTCCAGTTTGCGTAGCTTATTATATTCTCTATTGAATTATCCGCGTGAATACACAAAAGTTTAAAAATATCAAAAAATTAATAGCTTCCATTTTCTATTATTTCTAGAATTGATGGAACTAGCCCCAAAAAAGCCATTCAAGTTCATTGTCAATTAAAAATGAGTGAAAACATAAGATAAAGAATTAATTATCAGATTATTTTACACATTTCTACATACAAACATCAACGAATGTAATTCACTATCCATAAATAATTTCACAATTAAAAACATGTTAATAAAAAAAAGCAAGCAAATAATTGATAAAATGTAAGTGCTAAAATTAAAACATTGTAGCGTGTTACATTGTCATTTTAGTGAAGATTCTTAGCTTCTGTACTCTCAACTTGCATCTTTTCCTGTTTAAAAACAAAAAAATAATATAACAATAATAAGAAGACCATAGGAAAACATAAGAAATCCTCAGCTTAAACATCATAAAAGTATACTCTACTTGAAATCACTCAAAACTCACCATAACAAAGATAAAAAACATATGAAAAATAAATAAAAACTCAAAACTCATCATCATAATCATAAAGAAGTCACACTATTCAACATTTCAATAACTATATGCTCATTTATGCATGTATGATAATATTCACAACATATCAAAAGAAAAATGTATCACATAAATAACAATCAAATTCTCCATAGTCGTAAAAAAATTCTCCTCTCTCAGAAAAATAAGTAAATAAAAAAAGGACAAAAGAATTATCTATATGAATTCGGCTCTCTTTTTGCATTACTTTTTTTTTGTTGTTGGTATCAGCATGGCATGCTTTGCTGTTGAGAAGTAATGAAAAGCATATATATGCAACTAAAATAATTGATAAATGATTGCATTCATGGCTTAATGTAAAAAGTAAATGCCAAAGTAATTATTTTTTTCTTCTAATACGTAACTCTTGTTGTATGGGGGTTATAGGCAAGGGAAAGTTGAAGAAAACTAAGTATTCAATATGCACTTATATCCAATTTAATTGGACAATTTAAGTTTAACATTAAGAGCAGAATAATTACTATTACGTGGAGTAATTTTTATATATAAGATATCTTAAAGTAAATTATTAGTGTTATTATTATATAGTGAAATAGAGCAAGAAATGGTAAAAAAATAAGAAAAAGGATAAATACAATTGGAGGCCACAAAAAGATGTCACATCATTTTGGCTATGACCTCCTTTATATTATATATAGATTGTTTTATATGTTTCTATATTTCAACTCATGATATGCTCATTAAATCAAGAATACAACTAGACCCCAATTGGCATGGATGATTAGATATGTCTAGACACAATTAGTATGACCAAAGCCACGTGCCAAATATTCAAGTTTTAGAAGTAGAAAAGAAGATTTTTGGTCGTCCAAGGATATTTCCGAATTACATATTTATTCTACTATACTAGTAGTATAGTATAAGTGAGGGTTTTTTATCGTCCAAGGGTATTTTTATAATTACTTATTGTTTCAGGGTTACATTTATGCTTCAATTCTGCCACGTCTACATACTCAAACCTGCATACTTCTTCCAATTCTTTCTCTGCCTTCTCCATCACCTTACTAACATTCTCTTTTCACTTTTGCTTCTACTGTTTCTTATCACTCTCTCACACACCCATTTGGCTTAGGTTCTCTTTTGGAGTTTGTTGATTTTCAATCACTGTAACCTTCAAGGTATTATTTTGTTATAATAGATTTTTGTTTTGAGTTTGGCATCAATTTTTATATGTTCTTGGTTATTTGTGGTTACATTTAAATCCTCAAGTGTTGCATGTTGATAATTTTTCTTACTATTTTTATTAAGGAATTTGAGATTTTAATTTTGGATTTTGAAATTAAAATTTAGAAAATCTGCAGATCAATGAAAAAATTGAAAGGTATTCAGTTTCTCATTAAATTTTTCATTCGAGTTTAATAGAAAGAAGTAGAAAGTGGCTCCAACAATAAAAAGTAGTGAAGAGTAATCTTTGGCTTCCCCATACACTTATTCAATTACTTCGACTATTTTCGAGCACCTAATGTCTTTTTCGGGTGACGGATGTAATGTACTCAACATAAACACAACGAATTAATAAATTGCAGAAGGAATTTTATTGATAGATGAGTCAATAGTTACAATCTAGCTACACTACAACTCCATAGATGACTTCAAGCTTTTGAATACATATAATGAAGTTTAGGGTGGGTGAAGAATAAGAAGATAGAAGGAAGGAGCGAAAGAAGAATCTAGAGAGAGAATTTTCGGGTGAAGGATACCGGTAAATCAATAACTGTCTTTGCAAGATGGATCTCCAGGTATTTATTAACATAAGCTGGATCTTGACAGCTGGCTCCTAGCTGGAAGAATATGATGCATTGACATGAATAGCTAACTACTAATCTTGGCCCTTGATAGTTCTGCTCATTAAACGCGTGCCTCCTATGTGACCCATTTACTTTAGATCATTACAACGGATTGATGTTTGCCCATACTTTAGATATTAACTAATGAGCAGTTGGCACTTAGAAGCTAAGTTTCTTGTGATAATTCTTTATCGAAACTGTTTGTTATACACATTTCATTGATCTTGAGTTGGATTTGTTTCAATTTTAAGCTATTAATTTGATTCTATTTTGTGATTTCAATATATTGTGTTGTAGTTTCCTGATTGTTTGCGAACTTCATAATTAATAGAATACTAGGGTTGAACTTGACACAGATATAAGATTTAAATTCAATAAATTTATTTTTAAGGTTTAGTGTTGTAGTCGTTGTACTTTTGAATTGTTGGATAAACCCATTGACAAAAGGCCACATTTGCCTTTATTATGCGTATTTCATTGATTTCGAGTTTGATTTATTTCAGTTTAGGTGTATTAATTTGATTCAACAATTTTGTGATTTTAGTATCTTGTTCTCCTGTTTCATTATGTAGATTCCAAAAATTAGCTATCGTTATTCTAATATAATCACCATATAGCAAAAGATAATCAAACAAAAGGCAATAAAGATAAGAAAGTTTACCTTTTTCTCCTCAAGTTTGTTTGGGCCAAAGACAGCAAGTCTTCCGTGTGTATCCTGACCTGCCAAAATCTCCTTAGAACAACGCCATCATTTGATCGCGAGGTACCATGAAAATTTGTTCACTTTTGAGTTTTTGGCAGGTTCTTTTTTATTATGAGCTGAATTTGGGGCTTTTTGGTTCTTTTCTAAAAAAAACATTCAGGATAATAAGGTTGTCATTTCTCGACATATTGGAGTTTTTTACGTTGAGGCAGAAATGTCCCTATCAAATGACCTGCAAAAATTTTGTGTGCTTGAATGTCCAGGCTGCAAGCAAAAGATGCGTACGAAGAGTGTAAAAGAATTCAATTGTCCAAAATATCTTCGACCGACAACATTAGTGTCTCGGTATAATAACTTTTCCTTTCATATATACATATACATATACAAATATACATATCTCACCTTGGTTTCAGCTGGACCTTTCAAATTGATCTTGTCGATGGTAGTAGCTCGACGACAACATTAATTTCTGGTGACGTGGGAGAAAAGATGCATTCCATGACAACAGAAGACATATTTAACACAACATGTGCTAACGTACTGTCACATCATTTTTACCACCTTGATTAGCAACTTTTAAATTTAGTTTTTCCCTTTTTGTTTGCAGAATCAATTGCTACCCTTTAATCAGGTCCATGAGATACTGTTAAAAATATTATTTCAGATTCAACTTAAGAAGTCAGCTTTGATCAGTTTTAATGTCTCACACACAGCTCTGTCAGTTCTGTCCTACGTAGAGAAGGAACAGATTCATACACTAAGTATTACTGAGAGAGCCCCAAAAAGGTCAAGCTACGTCCAGATCGATATTACATTTCTACATGAGGAGGAACCTTTCCAGGTATCAACCTGATACAAGACCGACAAAGGAGGCACAAAACAAACACCAAAATAGTCCATAAGTTGGAAAACCAAGGACCCCTTTGGTGACCACTCTCGGATTCACTACAACAACGAAAACAAAATAACAAGAAGATATTAAGGTGTTCCACATCTCTAAAATCAGTGAGCCAACAAACTAGATTAACAACACAAGCACAAGACTAAAAAGAACACAAAGTCTCGGTTTTGGGACACCAAACCCGAGAATGAACAACAACAAAAATGAAATAGATAGATAGATAGGTAACTTGACATACAAATATATAAACACTATGAACCTAAGTGTATATTAAACACAAATACCCAAGAATTCATACAAGTAACACCAAGCTCTACGGTGACCTCAAGGGAACGGGATTCCCAAGCAACCAACGTTTCAAAACTAGCACCAACACAAGTGATATCCACACTTGTTTACAAGGAATCCACCTTGCAAGACTCTCTCTCTCTAGAGCTCTCAAAATATCATCAAAAGTTATGAAAAAATGACCTAACATGTCCTATTTATAGCCTAGGTTTCAACTTAATACAAAATGACTAGAATGCCCTTAATGAGCCAAGATAAAAGGGAGGCCTTGGAGTGTGCATATTGGATGGCTTTTGAGTGTTGGGACTTTTTCTCTATACTTCAAAGCTTGTTCCATTGGTTGGGCAGCCACCCGAGCTCGAGTCTTTACGTATTGGTCCACAATCACGATCGTACTCATATCATCCTCCCCTTCTTGAAAAAGGATTCAACCTCGAATCCGAACCTTGCAAAATAATAAAAAGGACAATCAAACACAAGTTCCTTAAGGTATGAGGGTTAGGATTACTGTAATCAGTCATAGCATCTTGCCAAGGTAGCTCAAACTTCACATACACCCAAACATCCCTTTTACCCGAATACCCTCCCAAGAAAGTGTCAACTAGTCTATGCACATAAGTGTGATAAGAAACAAGGAACATGAGTTATTCATCAAATGGAAAACATAGACTTTTCTTGGAACAACAAATAGGCTTGAAAGCCGAGATAGGAAGGCCATAAATTCCATGCACATTCAAATCATTACAAAAGATATCCTCATCACCTAATCAAATAGGTGGAGTGTCCATGGACACGGGTTTAGGATACATTTCTTTTTCCCAATACTACCACTAGTACAATCATATATCCCCTCTATAATAGCATGGTCTACAACAAAAACAACTAGAGGGTCATCCATAGTCAATCGGCCAACATGTTCAACATTACCATTTTCTCACATAAGTTGGTCTTCATGACTTCCATAAGACACTGTAGTATCACTTGTCACAATAGCCTCAACACTAAATAGATCAACTAGTGTATCCACAATATCAAGTTGTACATTATCATCACCAAATGGAGTCACATTCGGCTCACCTAAAGATAAAATACCATGCATACTTAGTTGGCTACTAGTCGCATTCACTAGAGTGGAAGAGTTAGTTTGATTACCTTGTAGCTCATCTGTAGCATGTCCATTCATAGGAACTCGAATAGGAAGGCTTGGATTCTTTATCAAGTTATCCAAATCCTTGCAAAGAGAGCTTTTCGTCCATTCCATTCTTCCTTCCACTCAGTCAATTATTTTTCCATTCTCTCCATTCGGCTACTAAGGTCATGTTTTATACCCATTATGGCAACCATCAGATCGTTCATGGTCACCTTTTCCAATGCCATAGTTCCTAACAAAAGAAATTCTAAAACAAAAACACAAAAAACAACAAACTAGTTAATGTTAGAAAAGAAAATATCCTCACAAGCTCTCAAGCTCTCACACTTTGAAATGCCTCTCAATTGGCCTCACAAGTGTTGGTAACTCATTTATACTCCAAGGAGATTACTTGGTACCAATTGGGGCTCGAAGTCAGAATAGCTTCTCTTTTGAAACAACTCAAAGAAAATACGTACAAACTTGAAACAAGAAACTACAATGGATTTTAAAAAGATAAAAGCACACCAAGAAACGTAGACACGAATAAATGGACCCAAAAACTAATTTACAACCTAGTAGACAATTACTAGTTTGTTAATTAGCAATAGAATCAACAAAATGCAACTAAGAAACAAATATTAGAAACTAAGAAATCAAAATTTTGAGCCTAAATTTGTCGTGTGACTGGAAGCCACGTAATGGTTGCGGTCTTAACAAATTTATTTTCCAAAATTGGAAGTATTGAACAATTTGTGATTTGGAATTGGAGGGAATTGATTTAGGAGGGAAACAAATTTTGAAATCCTATTGTCAAATTCAAAAGTGGAAGACTTTATTTTTGTGTACCATTACCTTAAAACAAGGTCCTTAAAACAAGGAAAGTTGTTGGGAAGTGATTGACTAGTTGATGGGTGATGGTAAGTCTTTCAAGGCTAACAAGTTTTCACCTTTTTCTCTTCAACTTTATAGATCTAGTATTCACTTTATTTTAACAAGTCTTGAAAGGGATGAAGAACATCAAGAACAACTTCAACAATCACCAAGAACACAATAATCCCAACAACCAATTCCAACAACAAAAAGGCCAACAAATCACGGCCAAGTCTACCAAGATGACAACACAATCGGCTAAGGGTTTTAAGTTCACAATAACACTTCAATAAATGTAAGCTCAAATTTAGATCTTGACTCAAGAGTATTAGTGATGAAGAAAGATAACACTTGAAACACCAAGACAAACAAAATGACTCCTAGATCTAATGTTCAAGTCTCGGCCAAACACAACAAGAACACAACAAACTTTCGACCAAGATCCAAACTCAAGAACACTACTCTTTTTTTTGTTTGTATTTTCAAGCAAGCTAGCCGAAGATTGATCTTGTGGGAACAAAATCAAGTCATGCTTTGATACCAAATGATACAAGATCGACAAAGGAGGCACAAAACAAACACCAAAATAGTCCACAAGTTGGAAGAACCAAGGACTCCTTTGGTGACCACTCTCGGATTCACTACAACAATAACGAAAACACAATAACAAACAAGATATTAAGGTGTTCAACATCTCTAAAATCAGTGAGCCAACAAACTAGATCAACAACACAAGCACAAGAATAAGAAAAACACAAAGTCTCGGTTTTGGGACACCAACCTGAGAATGAACATCAACAACAATGAAATAGATAGAAAGATAGGTAACTTGACATACAAATGTACAAACACTATGAACCTAAGTGTATATTAATCATGAAGACCCAAGAATTTATACAAGTAACACCAAGCTCTACGGTGACCTCAAGGGAACGGGATTTTCAAACAACCAACGTTTCAAAACTAGCACCAACACAAGTGATATCCACACTTGTTTACAAGGAATCCACCTTGCAAGACTCTCTCTCTCTAGAGCTCTCAAAATATCATCAAAAGATATGACAAAATGACCTAACATGTCCTATTTATAGCCTAGGTTTCAACTTAATACAAAATGACTAGAATGCCCTTAATGAGCCAAGATAAAAGGGAGGCCTTGGAGTGTGCATATTGGATGACTTTGGAGTGTTGGGACTTGTTCTCTACACTTCAAAGCTTGTTCCATTGGTTGGGCAGCCACCCGAGCTTGAGTCTTTAATATTGGTCTAAAATCACGATCGTACTTGTATCACAACCTGTGGCCTTTTTTTCCAGCACTCCAACTTGTATTGTCCGATGTCATCTATGTTCTTTTCATATTTAGACTTGGCCTATGTTATTGCCATTTTTTGCTGAATTTCTTATCTTCACCAACAGGCAATGTTCCATGAATTTTCAACTGCATATATACAAATCGACAAGGATTTTAGTGCAAAGCTCTCAGGGTATGAATGTATTGTGAATATACAAGAGACAGATATGTCTTGCAATTCGATCGTAAGTTCTCTAATATACTGTTGCAGTCACTCAGCATTTATTTTATCCCTGATTCAAGTATCAAGAAGTACGAAGAAAGAAACAAGATTGAAATCATAGACTATGAAATGTAAAACCCAAGCTAACAAATGGCTGCAGTTCTTTCAATTAGAAATTCGAGTCTCTATCTCAAGCTTTTCAGTTAAGACTTCTCCTCCTATCACATCAAAGCTGTGCATTCATCCCTTCTGGAACTTTCTTTCTCCACTCCTCCATAACCTTTCAAGTTTCATTTTTTCCCCTCTCAGGATCACTAAAAGATAGTTGTGTTCTTTCTGTTTTAATGATTAAGTTGTGTTCTTTCTGTTCTAATGATTAAGTTGTGTTCTTTCTGTTTTAATGATTACTTTATAAAGAATTTTCTTACTATTTGATCGATCACCTGCACAATGTGCTTGGATCCCAGCTACGTTAGATTAAATAATCTCAGAGCTTGATATACAAGTGCTATGGTTTTTTAGTTGAAAAACTAGTGCTGATGCCTCTGCTTCGTAAAAAAGGTTGTGGCTTTCGTAATGGCATCTTAGACTTTTGTTTATTTGCTTTATAAACTTTTTTCTTATTATAACAGTTGATGACTATGTACTGTTTTAACTCAAATCGTACTGTTGATGACTATTTATTGTATTAAATCGAATCGCCTTTACCATGCTACTTTATAGTGTAAGAAAGTACAGAGTGGGAACACTTTGATAGTTTATGTTTAGGACTTATGTGTATTCTTAACCAATGATGAAATGTAATTATATCTTCTGCTTGTGTTTTTTATTAAAGATAAGGAACAACGGAAGTAAAAGATTAATAAAGGTGACATGTACTACTAGGGAATGAAATTTAGTCTTGTTAGAGAATTTTTCTAATATTATTATTACTATTATTTATATATATTTAACTAACTATTCACTTTTAGTTTATTTTGTATGATGATGACATGATTTGAGCTTAAATGGAGAAGTGAGAATTATATAGCCGACCACAAACTTGTTTAGGCTTGAGGCGTAGTAGTTGTTGTTGCTTGTTGTGCTACCCTGACTATAAGTACTTGTGGTAGAAAATTTTGTTAACATTTTATACGCTATAATGCTTAATTTCATATAATAGGGCTTGTTACACTGTCATTATACAGTTTAGTGGCCTTTCCGTAAACACTTCAGTTCAAATTCTTGACTGAAGAATTGTTTGTTGCAGAGTTTTTCACTGTGCTACTAATTTGTCTTTTTGGTACTACCAAACTTTTACTTATATATATTATTAATAGAAAAATATAATATAATATAATACAATACAATACAATACATTTGCAGGATCTCACAAGGCTGGGGTATGCCACTCAGCCTGCCAGACCTTATAACAATATCGGATTACGCCAAAGTCGGAAAACCGAACCAAAGCACCAACCGAAATATAAAAGAATTTCAAATAGTTTAATGACTGTATGGGATCTTTTATCCAAACAAGGGGTCTGTCAAAGATTTAATAATCTCATGTTAAACTCATATGTCTAGAAGTTCTAATTGTGCAGAAATTGTCCTTTTCGTATCAGTACAACGGGCTAAAGAGGCACAACTTACTAGACGTAGTCATAGAGACAAAGCTAACATAAGTTCATTAAACTCGACTGTACCACCATTTCGGAACCAAGTCAGGAAACTATAGAAAAATTTCTTTATATTTTGATAGAGTCTGTATCTTTCATAGTTACTATGTAAACGAAGTTAGAATTTCAACATAGAAATAAGAGGTCTTTTAGCCGGACATAGTCCCGGCTGGACAAGGGAAGAAGAGGTATTGAATGCTCACAAATAAGGAAGTAGTGTACCTTAATAGCCTGAAGCAAGGCCGGAATAGTAGTAAACGGTGGCTTCTTATTTATTCTTCAAAGCTTATTACAAGAGAGATAAAGGGAGAAGGGAGAGCTTGGAGAGAGAAAGATAAGAAGAGAACTTGAAAACTTCTGCCTCTCTAACAAGAATGACGCGTCTATAAATAATAGGAAAAGGAATCTTGCACAGTATTAGGTGGGTCCCTATGCACAGTGCTTTTACTGTTCCATAAGTCTTTATCAAAAGGTCAGATCAAATCTTGTCTTTAGCTTTCCACTTCTTAATAAATGCTTCAGCGTTTTCAATCATTTCTTTATTTTCTAGCAGAACTTTCGGAGGTTGAGAATCTATGATATCTTCAGTGTTTCCTTCAGTACTGTTCATTGATATATCTGAATTTTGTTCCACAGTTTGAAGTAATTTATCTCTAACTTAAGATAAATATTGTTCTACCATCTGCATTTTATTTCCCTCATGTGCAGAAATTCTTCTAGAAACATAGTTAAGACTTTTTTCTTCAACTAAAATCGATTTTTTGGGAGCTTTTTCATATTCGGTAATCTTCTTAACTATTTCTTTCCATTGATCATGACCATAGGTGAGTTTAGTATCTGAATCTTTCCGAAGCAATTTGCCCTAGAAATTACAATAGAATGTTCGATATACAGCAGGAATATGTTGGGTGTCATAGCCTATTTCTACTGACCATCAATGGATCCAGGGGATGGAGAATTCTATGTAAAAATACATTTGGTCAATAGTATCGATTTTACAAATATGCTCTGAAAGATATAATTCAGTTAAGAAAGGTGAAGATTTCTTCCATGAATGATAGAGAGAGAAATATTTAGGAGGTAATATTTTGACTGTGGGTCCATGCTGAGTCCACCATTGGATAAACCAGTTTGGAATAGGCCTTTCAAATACTTTAGCACAAATTTTTATAAACCAAGTGTGTTTATGTTTATAATTATTATAGTATAATACTTGAGAAAAGGCTTTAATGTAATCACAATAGGTAAAATTTGCGAGTGTTTGTCCCATTGGCCCCATTGGTATGGACTTTTGAGTCATTGATGAAATACCCCATTCTTCAATAGGAAAAAGTTTTTTAATCACCATTTTAGAGTATTCATGTACTTCTGGTGTAGATTCTCCGAGGGGACTATGATCAAAAGTTGCACTGAATGTTTGGACTAATATATGTTCATAATAAGTCCGGATTTTATAGGATTCACCAGTGAAATAAACATTAGCAGTGAGATAATTTCTGAGTATCCTCCATGCTTCTTCAGTATTTTCTTGACCAGGAATATGCTGATTTTCAATATATAGAATGAGTTCTCTAGCTTCCAATTTTTTATATGAAGGTTTATCTTCAGAATTTTCCTAAACTATAGATGCAAAAGAATCTGCAGTTTTTTGTTGATCATATATATAGGATTTCAGCTGTTTATATAGTGGATGATTTTCAGGAATATCTTCCAGATGTACGGAAGAACCAATATTCAGAGTTTTTGATGATAATGATTCATCTTGAAGAATTTTGGAATTAATCAGAGTCCTATTTCCTTGTTGTAACACAGAAAAATTAGAACTTGCAGAGCTATATGCAGGATTTCTTCGATCGAAATATGAAGAGTTTGTTCGTCCTCCTTAATATGAAAAGTTTTGAGGTCGTCCACCTCTGCTACGTCCTCTGGCTGTTTGCCAGGGTGGTTCCATGCTACATTAATAATTAGGAATTTGATCAGCATACCATGACACATACTTACATAGATCTTCATATAATGTGTCCGTTGTGATAAGATCATTAATGACCTTCCGTAATATAAGCATGTGCATATCCACATTTAAAGGAGTTGCCTTTATAAAAGTGATTAAGAATTTTTGAGAGAACAAGTGGAGAAAGAGCTGCATTATTCCTTTTAATCCTGTAAATATTAGTCACTTAGGTCAATATCAAACCAATAAATATCACTATCAAGAAATTCGTCGTGATTAAAGAATAATTCTTTTTCTATTATACTACGAACCAGATTTTCTAAGATTAGAAAATGAATATCCTCGTTTAAAGGAATGCATTTGATAATAGTAATTATAGTTTTTCTGAGAGGAAGTATGAGTAAAAATTCATGTTAATCGATCAAATATTCTTGAGATAAAAAATCAGGCAAAGAATTTTCACTACCTTTCTTATAATGAAATTCGAAATCAAAAGGGGCTAAATGAGCTTGCCATCTTGCAAATATTAATTTAGAGGCATCATGTTTAAAATCTTTGTCGAACATATACTTCACTAATTAAGCAGCAGTCTTGACAATAAATTTTTGATCATATAAGTCATCTTGGAACTTTAGAATACATTTTACAATAGTAAGTATTTCATGAGCTACAGTGGCGTATTTTTTCTGGCTTTCGGTCCCTTACCAGAATAAAATCTAATCAAACATTCTGTTTTTGTATGGGGATTAACTTGTTTAAGTATTCCTCCAAACCCGATATTTGAAGCATCGGTTTCAAAATTTTTTAACTAGTTAGGGTTTGCAAGAGATGTACATGGAAGAGATTGAACTCGTTTTTTAATTAATTTTACCAAATTAGTGTGGACTTGAGTCCAAGGCATTTTGTAATCCTTTTTTAGTCTATCATATAGAAGAGCTAAATCTCTAGACAAATTTTTATAAAAAGGAGAAATATAATTAAGACTACTAAGAAATCTTTGTAGCTATTTTTTGTCAGTAATAACATCAGGGAATTTTTTAGCAAATTCCAGCGCTCTTTGTATAGGTTCAATAGTACCTTGACAAATGGTGTGTCCTAGAAATCTAATGTTTGTCTGGAATAAACTTATTTTTGATTTAGAGATGACCAAACCATTTTGTATAACAATTTGTTTGAACATATTTAGGTGTTTAATATGTAATTCAAGGTTTTTAGAAAATACAAAAATATCATCAATATAGACAATGATAAAAGCCATATAAGGGTTGAAAATGTCGTTCATAATTTTTTGAAATTCAGAAGGAGCATTTTTTAAACCGAATGGCATAACATTTCATTCATATTGGCCAAAGGGGACATTAAAGGCAGTCCTATAAGTATGTTCTTTATCAATTTGAATTTGCCAATAACCAGATTTTAAATCAAATTTAGAAAATATGTTAGCATCATATAATCTAGAAAGTAAGTCTTTTTTATTTGGTATAGGATACCTAATCCATTTTAAAACTTTATTCAGGGGTTTATAATTAATGACTAATCGAGGCATACCCCGTTCTTTTTCAGCAGCATTATTAACATAGAAAGCAGTACAAGATCAAGGAGATTTTGAAGGTTTTATAAGACCCTTTTGCAGAAGACTATCAATCTCCTTTTTACAGAATTCTACTAATTCTGCATTCATTTGACAGGGGCGAGATTTTGTGGGAATTTTTTCTTCAGAGAAATCATCTACATAGGGAAGAGAAACAATATGCTTTTTTCGATCCCAGAAGGCATTTGGGTGATCAACACAAATATCAAGAATCAATTGATCAGAAATCATTTTTATTTTTTCTTGGATTTTTACAGACTTCATTGTATCTAGAATATTTATACTCTTTAATTCTAATTATAAAAAATTGACCTGCTTTTGCTTCATATTAATAAGAGCATTTATATCTCTTGTTACAGGGTCAGTAACAAAAGGATAAGAGATTTGTTTATTTTTATAGGTAGCCTTCAAACCATTTGCATTGATATATGTATAAGGATAAATAGCATTTATAAAAGGTGTTTCTAAAATAATAGGAGGATATAACTGGGTTTTTATGAAAAAGAAGAAATATGGAATGCAAACTTTATTTCGACAGATATGAGTATGCGGTAATTTGTAGTTGATGTCAAGACTATGACCAGATGCAGACTTAATTATGTGAGTAGTTTTTTCAAAATATCTTGTTAGAATTAAACCTTCTTGAATGCAGCTGACATCAGCACCACTATCAATCATAGCAATATTAGTGATAGAAAATTCATTATTAATCAAAATAGTGCAATTTATATACCATTTATGAGCAGTAACTAATTGCATCATCCCCAAGAAATAATCATTTTGTAAATCAATTTTTTGAACAATTTTATTCATGTCGAAATTGTCAGGGTTTTCAACTTCCTTTTCTTTTCCTTTAGAGGAAATAGTTTTTTGGGAAAAATTAGAAATATCTTCATCGATTTTCAAAATCCTATGATCAGAGATCATTTGATTTTGTTTTAGAGAGATAATTTCCTTTTTTAATTTTTCTACTTCTGTTTTTAAATCATTAAAAGTGATATTTCTTCCTGGCATTTGACTAATAGCAAGTCTTCTATTGACTTCAGAGATAGAGTAAGGCATGACATCAATATTAGAGGATTTTGTAACAGAATTACTAATCTTAGGATTACTGGAAGTATTGGTTGATGTAGAAGTAAGATCAATAATTTTTTGATGAAACTTCTCATTAGTTACTTCTGTCAACAATTCTAGAGCTCTATCAGCAGTAATTGTGGAAATATTTAATTCTAAATCTTCAAATTGAGATTGAAGTTTATAAAAAACATCATCACAGTCACAATTATCTTTATTACAATCAGTGCAAGCATTAGTCATAGGTTTTTCATAATCTTCAATATCTGAAGAATTGGGTAATTCAATATCATCCTCAGATTCAGTTGCATAGTCAGAATCAGAACCAGAAGTATATAAAAGACCATAGACTTAATCCTGCACCTCATCAGAGAGTCCTAGAGACTTGAGTTTTTGAAGTTTACAATTAGGGGTTATATGACCATATTGATTACATCTATAGCACTTGATTTTTGCTAGGTCTCTTTTAGACCTATTTTTTGTAAATTTAGAGGATTTGCGATTGGTCTTTCTAGCTTGACGCTCTTCTATAAACCTACGTTTATATCTTTTTTGCTGGTAGGGTTTGTCTTTGTCAGAATTATGACTCTTTTTTCTAGCAGAAGGAGGATTTTCCATACCAAATTGTCCATAAAAATCTCCTAATTGAGTTTTTTCTCTCATTCTATCTAGCTTAATTTGCCTAGATAATTTTAATTCATTGCAGAGTTTTAAACCTTCTTCAGTACAGGCTGCTAGAAGATGACCATAAGTAAAATTTTTCCAAGGGATTGCACCGTACTGACCCTTGATGGTTTTTCTAACTCTTTCAGCAAAAAGTGGTGGAAGACTATCAACAAATCTAGCTTTCCAATGTTCCAATCTAGACTCTGGCAAATCCATAACCTTAGAAAGGAAAGTATCTTTATACCATCTAAATTCGCCTAAATGTCTACACCTTAAACCATTTAAGAGAGTGCGAGTGTTTTCATGTTGGTTGGTAAATCTACCTCCAAAGTGTTGAATAATAGTAAGCATAAGGGTATAAACGGTATCTTCTCTATTTGCAGAAAGATCCCAACCTAGGTTATCTACCCCAAGTAAAAGATTTTTGGCTTCATAGATTTTATTTCGGTCTTCACTAGAAAGAAAATTATTCCACCTTCCACGAAGTTGACCAGTAAAACCAGCATCAATCATTTTACAAATAATGTTATTTGAGCGAGTAGGATTTCCCGAACTGTCTTTAGGGCTAGAGCCTTTAGCAATAGTAGAATACATTAACATACGATGAACCAAAATAGACAATTGTCTTTCTGATAAACCATCTAAATTCCATTCATAAATATGTTCGCCACTATAAGAAGTGTTAATGAGGGACCAATCTCTCTCTTCGATCAGGATATCTTGAGGAGTTGGTCGAGGGTAATAGACAGTTTGCATCCGAGGAATATCCACATATTTCTTTCCCAGTTGTTTTTTGACCAATCCTTTGAGTTTATTTAACTTTGAATGGATTTCTGCTCCGATTGGAGTAGTTTGGACATCAGCAAAATTATTGGTTAAAGATTCTATAGTATCAGCAAAATTATTAGATAAATCGATAGGTTTTATATTTAGACCAGAGAATTTATTTTCAAGCAATTTTTCAAACTGTTCTAAGTCAGAGGGTTATCTAAATCCTTCTATATCTATATTTGGAGGTCTTTGAATATGCGGCTTAGCAGTTAGGTTTTCAGACTTACTTTCTGATGTAGAAGCAATATCGGAAGACTTTTGACCATCACTAAGATTTTTAATCAAATTAGCCATAATATCAAGCTTTTCATCAAAAGAGGAGATATGTTCTCCTAGAACTTTTACATAAAGGCTTAAATAATTATTTTGGGCAATCAGACAATTAATTTCAAAAATAGTGATTTTTCCAACATCATTATCGATAAATTGTTGAAAAGCAGAGAAAGTTAAACCAGTATTATTAGGCAGTATAAAAGATGATTAAGGAGGGCAAATAGCTTGTGTTATAGTACCATTAGAACTTTGGTAAGATCTTTCAATAACCTTAACATACAAAGGCAAATATGCAGACATGAACTATGGCACGAAGTAAATAATTTGATTATGCAATGCGCATCTTTCATAAAAAATTTTAGAGAAGTTTTTTAACTCATCCGAACTATAGGCCTTAAAAAACCAAGTCCTAAAGATAATCCATTTTTTATCAAAAAATTATTTTTGAATACATTTTCTTGTCTGAGAACCAGGACTAAAATTAATAAGTTGTGTCATCATAATTAAATAGAATTTATATCAAAATCCATCTCAGATGGGGTAGGATTTTCATTATCAAAATCTTGAACTATATTCGTTTTGGAATTAATTTTTATTTTTTCTACATTCTTAGGTGTAACATGCGAATCTGCAGAATTAATAGTATCGAAGGATGCAGCACGATTCCTAGCTGGACCATATTCTGGATCTATAGGAGAAATATGATGTATGGGAGGTAACCTTCTTGGTAGTGAAAAAGAATTTCTATATACTGGAGGAGTATCATTAAATTGTAAGCATATTCTACCGTCAGAGTTTTGAGATACATGAGTTAACTCTGAATTAGTCACTTCCTCTGCCAATTGTTTTGGAGAAGTGACTGAATTTAAAATCTAAATTTTTGGAAAATCAATTTCATCCCACCTAATAGGTCTGCGGGTAGTGACTCTAGATTTTATAAAATTAGTTTCAATAATCATTGTACAATCGGAAGAATCATTGATTAGTTTACAGCGAGGATTAAGGTTTGACAACAATCGATAATATGTACGATAAGATAGTCCACTAAGCTCAGAACTATGAGCATAATTATAACCATGAGTTTTTACATTTAAGGTTAGAGCATGAAGAATATTCACATCAGTAAGAGATAATTGTAAATTTGGCTGAGTATTAAAATATACAGGGCCATATGCAAGAGTAGATTCGATAGATCCCATTAAGGATTTTCGAAAATTTAAATTTCTAGCATCACGGAGAGCTGCTAAAAATGTTTCAAGAAGACCCATTAATGTTAAAGGTCTAAAAGCAATTTGTACCAAACCAATATGCATATAATTATAATGTTTTTTTAAAAATATCAATATCCTGTTTATTAAGAAGTTGAATAGTCTGTTCAGCAGTGTTTAAAGCAAGAGATTGCTCAATGATTTTAATAATTTGTTTGTGCTTTATTTTATCAAAAAATTCATATTCATAAATAGTTTTTAATTCTACTTTAGGGAATGTCCATTTATTTGGTAAATCCATATCTTGAGGTAAATCTACCTTTTCGAGTTTTGTACTTTTAGTACTAACTTCGCCCATATCCATGATAAAAAACCTTATATCTATGCTAAAAACTTCACCGCACTTAGCATAATATAATATAATATAATATAATATATACCATTAACAGGATCTCACTAGGCTGGGGTATGCCGCTCAGCCTGCCAGACCATGTAACAATATCGGATTACGCTAAAGTCGGAAAACAGAACCAAAGCACCAACCGAAATATAAAAGAATTTCAAATAGTTTGATGACTGAATGAAATATTTTACCCAAACAAGGGGCCTATCAGAGATTTAATAACCTTATGTTAAACCCATGTGTCTAGAAGTTCTAATTGTGCAAAAGTCGCCTGTTTCGTATCAGTACAATGGGCTAAAGAGGCACAACTTACTAGACGTAGTCACAGAGACAAAGCTAACATAAGTTTATTAAACTCGACCGTACCACCATTTTGGAACAACGTCAAGAAATTGTAGAAAGATTCTTTCATATTTTGATAGAGTCTGGATATTTCATAGTTACCATGTAAACGAAGTCAGATCTTCAACATAGATATAAGAAGTCTTTTTAGCTAGACATAGTCACAGCTAGACGAAGGAAGGAGTTGTATTAAATGCACACAAATAAGGAAGTAATATGTACCTTAATAGCCCGAATCAAGGCCTAAAGATATTAACAAACAGTGGCTAGTGCCTTCTTATTTATCTTCGAGATATATTTTACAAGAGAGAGGATTTTTAGAGAGAAGGAAGAGCTTTTGAGATAGAAATTAAAAAGAAAAACTTGCTCCTCTTACAACTGAATGAGGTAACTTTAAATAGAAAAGAAAAGCATCTTGCATAGTACCATGTGGGTCCCTGTGCATAGCATAGTAAAGTTTTTAATCATTTAGCTATTGGGTCTCGCCTAGTCTTTGCCTTTTCATTTTCTGATAAATGCTTTAACTTTTTCAATCACTTCATTTGTTTCACCCATAACTTCTGGAGGTTGGGACTCTGGATATCTTCAGTGTTTACTTCATCACTTTTCATCGATGTATCTGAGTTTTGATCAACCGTTTGGAGTAATTTATTTCATACTTCTGCTAAGTATTGTTCTATCATCTCCATTTTATTTCCATCATGAGCTGATATTCTTCTGGAAACATAATTGAGACTTTTATCTTCAATTAAAATTGATGTTTCAGGAGTCTGTTCATATTCAGCAATTTTCTTGACGATATTTTCTCGTTGATCATGTCCATATGTGAGTTTTGTATTTGGATCTTCACGAGTTAATTTATCCCAGAAATTGCAGTAAAAGACTCTGTATAAAGTAGAAATTTTTTTGCTAGTATAACCTATTTCAACTGACCATCTATGAATCCAAGGGATAGAGAATTCGATAAGGAAATACATTTGATCAATAGTACCTATCTTACAAATATGTTCAGAAAGGTATAATTCAGTCAAGAAGGGTGAGAATTTTTTCCATGTATGATAAAGAGAAGAATATTCTGGAGGTAATATTTTAACGGTAGGTCCGTGGCAAGTCCACCATTGCATAAATCAATTAGGAATGGGCTTATCGAAAACCTTGGCACAGATTTTTATAAACCATGTATGTTTGTGTTTAATATTATTATAATATAAAACTTGAGAAAATGCCTTAATATAATCCAAACTTGAGAAAATGCCTTAATATAATCCCAATATATGAAATTTATCTGAGACTATCCCATTGGTCCCATATGCATAGATTTTTGACTCATAGATGAAATTCCCCATTCTTTAATAGAAATTAGTCTTTTAACAATAATCTTGGAGTATCCATGTACACCTGGGGTAGTGTCTCCCATCGGATTGTGCTCAAAATTTGCACTGAATGTTTGAACCAAAATATTTTTATAAAAAGTTTGTGTTTTATATGATTCTCCTGTGAAATAAACATTAGTAGTTAAGTATTTTTGAAGTAATCGTCATGCTTCTTCAGAATTTTCTTGTCGAGGAATATGCGGATTTTCAATAAGTAGGATGAGTTCTCTAGCATCTAATTTCTTATATGTGGGTTAATTTTTGGAGTTTGCTTGGACTATAGATGCAAATGAATCTGCAGTTTTTTGCCGATCGGATATATAAGATTGAAGTTGTTTGCACAAAGGATGATCTTCTAGAATATCTTCCAGATAAATTGAGGAACCAATATTCTGAGTTTTTGATGATGATCCTTCCTGGAGAATTTTTGAATTGACCAAAGTTCTATTTCCTTGTTGTAATAACGGAAAATTAGAACTTGCAGAGCTATATGTAGAATTATTTCTATTACCAAAATAAGTAGGGTTTGTTCGTCCGGTTTTAGGAGAACATATTTCTTCTCTTGATAAAAAACTTGACGAATTAATTGAGTTAGTTAAAAAACATAGTGAGCGAATAGATTCCTCTAACATTCCTTCTACTTTTGAAACCAAAGAAGAAAAAGGATATATTTTATCGCAACCTTGTATTTAAAGTCCACCTGAAATTGAAGGATTTGAAAAAAATTCTCAATTTGATCAATTAGAAAAACTTTTAGATAAAAAATTCTCTCATTTAAACATACAACCTATTAATGTATTTGATGATTTTGTGCAAAAACTTGAGTCTAGTTTTGATGATATTATAGAATCTACTCCAAACGTTGGAGATACTATCTCTTCCGAGCTAAATAAGCTCAAAGGTATGATCAGAAAGCAACTGGATAAAAAACATGCTGACATTCCCCGTATGTTTACTACGTATTGTCTACGTCCAGATGTACAAGAAAGAGATTGAACTCATTTTTTAATTAATTTTACCAAACCAGTGTGGACTTGAGTCCAAGGCATTTCGTAATCCTTTTTCAGTCTATCATACAAAGGAGTTAAATCTATAGACAGATTTTTATAAAAAGGAGAAATATAATTAAGACTACCAAGGAATCTTTGCAGTAGTTTTTTATCAGTAGTAATATCAGGGAATTTTTTAGCAAATTCTAAAGCTCTTTGTATAGGCTCAATAGTACCTTGACAAATGTTGTGTCCTAAAAATCCAATATTTGTCTGGAATAAACTTATATTTGGTTAAGAGATGACCAAACCATTTTGTATAACAATTTGTTTAACATATTCAGATATTTAAAATATGATTCAAGAGTTTTTGAAAATACTAAAATATCATCAATATAGACAATGATAAAATCTATATAGGGATTGAAAATATCATTCATAATTTTTTGAAATTCAAAAGGAGAATTTTTTAAACCGAATGGCATAACATTCCATTCATACTGTCCAAAGGGGACATTAAAAGCAGTTCTATAAGTATGTTCTTTATCAATTTGAATTTTCCAATAACCAGATTTTAAATCAAATTTAGAAAATATGTTAGCATCATATAATCTAGAAAGTAAGTCTTTTTTATTCGATATAGGATACCAGTGCATGACTAAGTCTATGGTTTATTATATACTTCTGGTTCTAAATCTGATTATGATTCAACATCTGAAAATGATTTTGAACTACCTAATTCTGGTAGTGAACCAGATCAGGTTAATAAATGCAATAATTGTGAAATGATATTTGTAATTGTGACAAACTGATGTATAAACTTCAAGCGCAATTTGAAGATCTTGATTTAAATATTCAAACTCTGCTTCTGATAATGTCCTTGAATTACTGAAAGAAGTTACAGATGAAAAACTACGTGAAAAAATCATTAATTTTGCTACTCAAAACACTTCTTCTAATACTACTAGTATTTCTAAAGATAATTCTTATGATAATTATCATTTGTCTTATTCTTTAGCTGAGGTTAATCGACGTCTTGCGTTGAGTCAAACTCCAAATAGAGATACTACCTTTGATGATTTAAAAATAGAAGTTGAAAAATTAAAGAAGGAGATTAGTTCTTTAAAACGAAAAAAGATGATCTTCGATCATAGGATTTTTAAAATTGAAGAAAAAAATTTTGACATTCCTGAAAATACTATTTCTTTTACTTCAAAAGGAAAGGAAAAGGATTTTGAAAACTCTGAAGATTCTGAAATAGATAAACTTAGTCTCAAAGATGATTTGAAAAGAGATTATTTCTTAGGTATGATGCAACTAGTTACTGCTCATAAATGGTATATAAATTGCACTATTCTAATTAATAGGGAATTTTTTATCACTAATATTACTATGATTGATTGTGGTGCTGATGTCAGCTGCATTCAAGAAGGTTTAATTCCAACCAGATATTTTAAAAAAATTACTCACATAATTAAGTCTGCATCTGGTCATAGTCGTGACATCAACTATAAATTGCCGTATACTCATATATGTCGAAATAAAGTCTGCATTCCACATTTCTTCTTTTTGGTAAAAACCAGTTATAGCCTCATATTATTTTAGGAACACCTTTTATAAATGCTATATATCCTTATAAACATATCGATGCGAATGGTTTTAAGGCTACCTATAAAAATAAACAAATCTCTTATCCTTTTGTTACTAATCCTATAACAAGAGATATAAATGCTTATATTGGTCTGCTTTTTAAACGCCATTATAATTCCATGCATATTGGTCTGGTTCAAATTGATTTTAGACCTTTAACACTAAAAGGACTCCCTGAAACATTTTTAGCTGCTTTACGTGATGCTAGAAATTTAAACTTTAGAAAATCTTTAATGGGATCTATTGAATCTACCCTTGCCTATGGTCCTGTATATTTTAATACTCAGCTAAATTTGCAATTATCTCTGACTGATGTAAATATTCTTCATGCTTTAACCTTAAATATGAAAACACCTGGTTATGATTATGCACCCTGATCTGAACTTATAGGATTATCTTACCGCATATATTATCGCTTATTATCAACCTTAAATCCTCGATATAAATTAATTGATGATACTTCTGATTGCACTATGCTTATTGAAACTAACTTTATAAAATCCAGGGTTACTACCCGAAGACCTATTCGATGGGATGAAATTGATTTCCCGAAAATATGGATTTTAAATTCAGTCACTTCTCCAAAGCAGTTGGCGGAGGATGTGACTAATTCAGAGTTAACTC
The DNA here is from genome assembly GCF_002878395.1 of Capsicum annuum. Classification (NCBI taxonomy): domain Eukaryota; kingdom Viridiplantae; phylum Streptophyta; class Magnoliopsida; order Solanales; family Solanaceae; genus Capsicum; species Capsicum annuum. The sequence goes on from NC_061113.1 coordinate 259,130,850, forward strand.
ATGTAACTCAAAATTCTAATGGACGAATTTGTCTGCAATTTGATAATAATCCTCCAGTTTATAGAAATTTTTTTTCTTTGCCAAAAAACTTCCTTCTATACATCATATTTCTCCTATCGAATCGGATCATGGTCCAGCTAGGAATCGTGTTGCATCGTTTCATACTATTAATTTAGCAGATTTGCATGCTACACCTAAAGGTGTAGAACGGATTAAAATCAACTCTAAAACTAATATAGTTCAAGATTTTGATAATGAAAATCCTACCCCATCTGAGATGGATTTTGATACTAATTCTGTTTAATTATGATGACACAATTTATTGATTTTAGTCCTGGTTCTCAGGCAAGAAAATATATTCAAAAAGAATTTTTCTGTAAAAAATGAAAAACCTTTAGGACATGGTTTTCTGAAACCTATACTCCTAATGAATTACAAAATATCTTTGAAGAACTCAACGAAATATGTGCCCTACATAATAAAATTATCTTTTTTGTGTCATGGTTTATGTCTGCATATTTGTCGTCCTATATAAAAATTATTAAAAGATCATATCAAAACTCTCATGGTAAAATTACTCAAGAAATGTATCCTCCTCAATCTTCCTTTATATTACCTAAAAGATTCCATACAGTCATTAAACTATTTAAAATTCTTTTATATTTCAGTTGGTGTTTTGGTTCGGTTTTTCAACTTTGGCGTAATCTGATATTGTTACATGGTCTGGCAGGCTGAGGGGCATACCCCAGCCTAGTGAGATCCTGTTAATGATTTCAGAGCCTAGGAACTTTCATAGTAATTATGCTAAGTGCAGTGAAGTTTTCAGCATGGATATAAGGCTTTTATTATCATGGATATGGGCGAAGTTAGTACTAAAAGTACAAAACTCGAAGAGGTAGATTTACCTCAAGATATGGACTTATTAAATAAATGGACGATTCCAAAAGTTAAATTAAAAACCATATATGAATATGGAATTTTTGATAAAATAAAACATAAACAAATTATTAAAATCACTGAGCAATCTCTTGCTTTAAATGCTGATGAAAGACTATTCAATTTCCTATGCTGATGAAGCAAAGGCAGGTCAATTTCTTACAATTAGAGCTGATGAGTATTAATATTCTTGATACCCTAAATTTTGTAAAGATCTAAGAAAAAATAAAAATAATTTCTTATCAATTGATTGTTGATATTTGTGATGATCACCCAAATGCTTTCTGGAACCGAAAGAAGCATGTTGTTTCTCTTCCTTATGAAGATGGTTTCAGTAAAGAAAAAATTCCTACAAAATTTTGACCCTGTCAAATGAATATAGAGTTAGCAGAATTCTGTAAAAAAGAAATTGATAGTCTGGTATAGACAGCATCTAGTTGTCCTGCCTGAAGCGGTCGGCCTAAATTATCTTTTCCTGGTTTATCATTAGTAGCATTAAAAATGGACTCGCGTTTATCATCGTCTAGAAATTATCCCACCAGCCTCGAAGCTGTCCAGTAAAGCCCGCAACAATCATTTTGCAAATTGTTGGGTCAGTACGATTGGCCAAGACAAATGATAATTATCAGAAGAATTATCTTTAGAAATACTAGCAGTATAAGAAGAAGTGTTTTGAGTAGCAAAATTAATGATTTTTTTCACTTAGTTTTTCATCTGTAACCTCTTTCAGTAATTCAAGGATATTATCAGCAGTAAGAGTTTGAATATTTAAATCAAGATATTCAAATTGCACTTGAAGTTTATACATTATTTTGTCACAATTACAAGTATCATTATCACAATCATTGCATTTATTAACCTAATCGGGTTCACTATCAGAATTAGGTAGTTCAAAATTATTTTCAGATGTTGAATCATAATCAGATTCAGAACCAGAAGTATATAATAAACCATAGACTTGGTCATGCACTTCCTCAGAAAGTCCTAAGGACTTGAGTTTTTGTAACTTACACTTTGGAGCTATATGACCATATTGGTTGCACCTATAGCACTTGAATTTTGCTAACTCTCTTTTGGATCTATTTTTCGTAAATCTGGTAGACTTACGATAGGATTTTCTTGTTTCACATTCTTCTTTGGTTCTATACCTAGAACGTTTCTTTCTATAGGATTTATCAGGCTTAGAATATCTTTGGGTTTTTCTTGCTACTAGTTTATCCATACCAAATTGTTCACAAAAATCTCCTAATTGGAATTTTTCTCTGAGTTTGTCAAGCTTAATCTGTCTGGCTAATTTTAGCTCGTTGCAAAGGCCTAAACCCTCTTGAGTACAAGATACAATAAGTTGATCATAAGTTTTTTCTGAATACTGGACCTCGCCATAAGATCCTCTAAGTGTTTTTCTAACTCTTTCAGCAAATAATGGGGGAAGACCATCAATGAATTTTGCTTTCCAATGGTCATACTTAATTTTGGATAAATCCATAACCCTACTAAGAAAGGTATCTTTATACCATCTAAATTCTCCTAAACGTTTGCATTTTAAACCATTAAGAAAAGTTCTAATGTTTTCATACTGATTGGTAAATCTACCTCCAAAATATTCAATAATTGTAAGCATAAGGGTATAGACAACATCTGGTCGTCCTACCCAAAGTGGTCGACCTAAATTGTCTTTTTCTAGTTTATCATTAGTGGCATTAAAAATAGTCTCGTGTTTATTATCGTCTAGGAAATTATTCCACCGGCCTTAAAGCTGGTCAGTAAAACCCGCAACAATTATTTTGCAAATTGTTGGGTCAGTACGATAGGCTCGATTCTCTGCTGATGCAGTGGCTGTAGCGATAGTAGCGTACATAGACATACGGTGGATAAGAATAGAGATTTTTCGATCTGATAATCCATGAATATTCCATTCATAAATAGCTTCTCCACTATAAGAAGTATTTGTTTTGATTCCAATCCCTTTCCTCTATCAAAAAATCTTGAGGAGTTGGACCAGGATAATACACAGTAGAAATACGGGGAATGTCAGCATATTTTTCCCCGGTTGCTTTCTAATCATACCTTTGAGCTTATTCAGCTCGAAAGAGATAGTATCTCCTACGTTTGGAGTAGATTCTATATTATCAGCAAAATTAGACTCGAGTTTTTGCACAAAATCATCAAATACATTATTAGGTTATATGTTTAAACGAGAGAATTTTTTATCTAAAAGTTTTTCTAATTGATCAAATTGAGAAATTTTTGCAAATCCTTCAATTTCAGGCGGTCTTTGAATACAAGGTTGCGATAAGATATATCCTTCTTCTTCTTTGGTTTCGAAAGTAGAAGGAATGTTAGAGGAATCCATTCGCTCACTAAGTTTTTTAACTAACTCAATTAATTTGTCAAGTTTTTTATCAAGAGAAGAAATATTTTCTCCCAAAACTTTAACATAAAGACTCAAATAATTATTTTGCGCGATAAGGTTATTTATTTCAGAAACAGTTATTTTTCCAACATCCTTATCAACAAACTTTTGAAAAGTAGAAAAAGTCATTCCAGTATTATTAGGTAATATAAAGGAAGATTGAGTAGGATACATTGCTTGAGTAATTGTACCATCAGAGTTTTGATATGATCTTTCAATAATTTTTATATAGGACGGCAAATATGCAGACATAAACCATGGCACAAAAAAGATAATTTTATTATATAGGGCACATATTTCGTAGAATTCTTCAGAGATATTTTGTAATTCATTAGGAGTATAGGCTTCAAAAAACCATGTCCTAAAGGTTTTTCATTATTTACAGAAAAATTCCTTTTGAATATATTTCCTTGCCTAAGAACCAGGACTAAAATCAATAAGTTGTGTCATCATAATTTAACAGAATTAATATCAAAATCCATCTCAAATGGGGTAGGATTTTCATTATCAAAATCTTGAACTATATTAGTTTTAGAGTTGATTTTAATCCGTTCTTCACCTTTAGGTGTAACATGCAAATCTGCAGTATTAATAGTATGAAAAGATGCAACACGATTCCTAGCTGGACCATAATCCAGTTCGATAGGAGAAATATGATGTATAGAAGGAAGTCTTTTTGGCAAAGAAAAAGAATTTCTATAAACTGGAGGATTATTATCAAATTGTAGACAAATTCGTCCATCAGAATTTTGAGTTACAAGAGTTAACTCTAAATTAGTCACATTCTCTGCCAACTGCTTTGGAGAAGTGACTGAATTTAAAATCCATATTTTTGGGAAATCAATCTCATCCCATCGAATAGGCCTTCGGGTAGTAACCCTGGATTTTATAAAGTTAGTTTCAATAAGCATAGTGCAATTAGAAGTATCATCAATCAATTTACATCGAGGATTTAAGGTTGATAATAAGCGATAATATATGCGGTAAGATAATCCTATAAGTTCAGATCTAGGCGCATAATCATAACCATGAGTTTTCACATTTAAGGTTAAAGCATGAAGAATATTTACATCAGTCAAAGATAATTACAAATTTAGCTGAGTATTAAAATATACAGGACCATGGGCAAGGGTAGATTCAATAGATCCCATTAAAGATTTTCTAAAGTTTAAATTTTAGCATCACGTAAAGTAGCTAAAAATGTTTTAAGGAGTCCTTTTAGCATTAAAGGTCTGAAAGCAATTTGAACCAGACCAATATGCATGTAATTATAATGGCGTCTAAAAATATCAATATCATGTTGATTGAGGAGTTGAATAGTCTGTTCATCAGCATTTAAAGCAAGAGATTACTCGGTGGTTTTAATAATTTGTTTATATTTTATTTTATCAAAAAATCTATATTCATATATGGTTTTTTATTCAACTTTTGGAATCGTCCATGTATTTAATAAATCCATATCTTGAGGTAAATCTACCTCTTCGAGTTTTGTACTTTTAGTAATAACTTCTCCCATATCCATGATAATAAAAGCCTTATATCTATGCTGAAAACTTCACCGCACTTAAAATAATTACTATGAAAGTTACTAGGCTCTAATACAATTAACAATTATCTTGGAGTATCCATGTACACCTAGGGTAGTGTCTCCCATCGGACTGTGCTTAAAATCTGCACTGAATGTCAGAACCAAAATGTTTTCATAAAAAGTTCGTGTTTTATATGATTCTCCTATGAAATAAACATTAGTAGTTAAGTATTTTTGGAGTAATCGCCATGCTTCTTCATAATTTTCTTGTCGAGGAATATGCGGATTTTCAATAAGTAGGATGAGTTCTCTAGCATCCAATTTCTCATATGTGGGTTTATTTTCAGAGTTTTCATGGACTAGAGATGCAAATGAATCTGCAGTTTTTTCCTGATCGGATATATAAGATTGAAGTTGTTTGTACAAAGGATGATCTTCTAGAATATCTTCCAGATGAATTGAGGAACCAATATTCTGAGTTTTTGATGATGATCCTTCCTAGAGAATTTTTGAATTGACCAAAGTTCTATTTCCGTGTTGTAATACCAGAAAATTAGAACTTGCAGAGCTATATACTGAATTATTTCTATTACCAAAATAAGTAGGGTTTGTTCGTCCTCCGTAATATGAAGAGTTTTGACTTCGTCCACCTCTGTCACGTCCTCTGGCTATTTGCCAGGGTGGATCCATGCTACATCAATAATCAGGATTTTAATTAGCATACCATAACATATATTCGAATAGATCTTCATAAAGTGTGTCCTTTGTGATAAGATCATTAATGACCTTCCGTAATATAAGCATGTGCATGTCCGCAATTAAAGGAGTTTCCTTTATAAAAGTGATTAAGAATTTTTTAGAGAAGAAGTGCAGAAAGAGCTTCATTATTTCTTTTAATCCTGTAAATATTAATCACTTAAGTCAACATCAAACCAATAAATATCATTATCAAGAAACTCGTCATGGGTTAAGGAATAATTCTTCTTCTATTATACCACGAACCAAATTTTCTAAGATAAGAAAATGAATATCTTCGTTTAAAGGAATGCATTTGATAATAGTAATTATAGTTTTCTCAAAGAGGAAGTACGTATAAAAATTCATGTTAATCGATTAAATATTCTCGAGATAAAAAATTTGGCAAAGAATTTTCACTACCCTTCTTATATTGTATTGTAAAATCAAAAGGGGCTAATTGAGCTTGCCATCTTGAAAATATTAATTTAGAGGCATCATGTTTAAATTCTTTGTTAAACATATATTTAACCGATTGAGCATCAGTTCTGACTATGCATTTTTTATCATACAAATCATCTTGAAATTTTAAAACACATTTTACAATATTTAGCATTTCATGGGCTACTGTAGCGTATTTTTTCTGGCTTTCGGTTCATTTACCAGAATAAAATTTAATCAAATATTCTGTTTTTTTATGGGGATTAACTTGTTTAACTAGTCCGCCATACCCCATATTCGAAGCATCAGTTTCAACAATCTTTAACCAGTTAGGATTTACAAGAGATGTACAAGGAAGAGATTGAACTCATTTTTTAATTAATTTTACCAAATCAGTATGGACTTGAGTCCAAGGCATTTTGTAATCCTTTTTCAGTCTATCATACAAAGGAGTTAAATCTCTAGACAGATTTTTATAAAAAAGAGAAATATAATTAAAAAGACTACCAAGGAATCTTTGCAGCTTTTTTTTATCAGTAATAATATCAGGAAATTTTTTAGCAAATTCTAAAGCTCTTTGTATAGCTCAATAGTACCTTGACAAATGTTGTGTCCTAAAAATCTAATATTTGTCAGGAATAAACTTATTTTTGATTTAGAGATGACCAAACCATTTTGTATAACAATTTGTTTAAACATATTCAAATGTTTAAAATGTGATTCAAGGTTTTTCAAAAATACTAAAATATCATCAATATAGATAATGATAAAATCCATATAGGGATTGAAAATATCATTCATAATTTTTTAAAATTCAGAAGGAGCATTTTCTAAGCCGAATGGCATAACATTCCATTCATACTATCCAAAGGGGACATTAAAAGCAGTTCTATAAGTATGTTCTTTATCAATTTGAATTTGCCAATAACTAGATTTTATATCAAATTTAGAAAATATGTTAGCATCATATAATCTAGAAAATAAGTCTTTTTTATTCGGTATAGGATACCTAATCCAATTTAAAACTTTATTCAGAGGTTTATAATTGATGACTAGTCGAGGCATACCCCATTCCTTTTCAGCAGCATTATTGACATAAAAAGCAGTACAAGACCAAGGGGACTTCGAAGGTTTTATAAGACCCTTTTGCAATAGACTGTCAACTTCTTTTTTACAGAATTTTACTAACTCTGTATTCATTTGACAAGGCCGAGATTTTGTGGGAATTTTTTCTTCTCTGAAATCATCTTCATAAGGAAGAGAAACAATATGCTTCTTTCGGTTCCAGAAAGCATTTGGGTGATCAGCACAAATATCAACAATCAATTGATTAGAAATTATTTTTTTTTCTTGGATCTTTACAGAATTTAATGTATCAAGAATATTAATACTCATCAGCTCTAATTGTAAGAAATTGGCCTGCCTTTGCTTCATACCAATAAGAGTATTTATATCTCTTGTTACAAGATTAGTAGCAAAAGGATAAGAGATTTGTTTATTTTTATAGGTAGCCTTAAAACCATTCGCATCGATATGTGAATAAGGATAAATAGCATTTATAAAAGGTGTTCCTAAAATAATAGGAGGATATAACTGAATTTTTACCAAAAAGAAGAAATGTGGAATGTAGACTTTATTTCGATATATATGAGTATACGGTAATTTATAGTTGATGTCAAGACTATAACCAGATACAGACTTAATTATGTGAGTAGTTTTTTCAAAATATCTGGTTGGAATTAAACCTTCTTGAATGCACCTGACATCAGCACCACTATCAATCATAGCAATATTAGTGATAGAAAAATCCCTATTAATCAGAATAGTGCAATTTATATACTATTTATGAGCAGTAACTAGTTGCATCATACCTAAGAAATAATCTCTTTTCAAATCATCTTTTAGACTAAGTTTATCTATTCATAATCTTTAGAGTTTTCAAATTCCTTTTCTTTTCCTTTTGAAGTAAAAGAAATAGTATTTTCAGGAATGTCAGAAATTTTTTCTTCAATTTTTAAAATCCTATGATCTGAGATCATCTGCTTTTGTTTTAAAGAACTAATCTCCTTCTTTAATTTTTCAACTTCTATTTTTAAATCATCAAAGGTAGTATCTCTACCTGGAGTTTGACTCAACACAAGACGTCGATTAACCTCAAAAAAAGAATAAGACAAATGATAATTATCAGAAGAATTATCTTTAGATATACTAGCAGTATTAGAAGAAGTGTTTTGAGTAGCAAAATTAATGATTTTTTCACTTAGTTTTTCATCTGTAACTTCTTTCAGTAATTCAAGGACATTATCAGCAGTAAGAGTTTGAATATTTAAATTAAGATCTTCAAATTGGGCTTGAAGTTTATACATCATTTTGCCACAATTACAAGTATCATTATCACAATCATTGCATTTATTAACCTGATCGACTTCACTACCAGAATTAGGTAGTTCAAAATCATTTTCAGATGGTGAATCATAATCAGATTCAGAACCAGAAGTATATAATAATTCTCAGAAAGTCCTAAGGACTTGATTTTTTGTAACTTACACTTTGGAGCTATATGACCATGTTGGTTGCACATATAGCACTTGAATTTTGCTAACTCTCTTTTGGATCTATTTTTCGTAAATCTGGTAGACTTACGATAGGATTTTCTTGTTTCACATTCTTCTTTGGTTCTATGCCTAGAATGTTTCTTTCTATAGGATTTATCAGGCTTAGAATATCTTTGGTTTTTTCTTGCTACTAGTTTATCCATACCAAATTGTTCACAAAAATCTCCTAATTGGAATTTTTCTCTGAGTTTGTCAAGCTTAATCTGTCTGGCTAATTTTAGCTCATTGCGAAGGGCTAAACTCTCTTGAGTACAAGCTACAATAAGTTGACCATAAGTTTTTTCTGAATACTGGACCTCGCCATAAGATCCTCTAAGTGTTTTTCTAACTCTTTCAGCAAATAAAAGGGGAAGATCATCAATGAATTTTGCTTTCCAATGGTCATACTTACTTTCGAGTAAATCCATAACCCTACTAAGAAAGGTATCTTTATACCATCTAAATTCTCCTAAATGTTTGCATTTTAAACCATTAAGATGAGTTCTAATATTTTCATACTGATTGGTAAATCTACCTCCAAAATGTTCAATAATTGTAAGCATCAGGGTATAGACAGCATCTGATCGTCCTGCCCGAAGCGGTTGGCCTAAATTGTCTTTTCCTGGTTTATCATTAGTGGCATTAAAAATAGCCTCGCGTTTATCATCGTCTAGGAAATTATCCCACCAACCTCGAAGCTGGCCAGTAAAGCTCGCAACAATTATTTTGCAAATTTTTAGGTTAGTATGATTGGCCCGATTCTCTGCTGATGCAGTGGCTGTGGTAATAGTAGAGTACTTAGACATACAGTGGATAAGAATAGAGATTTGTCGATCTGATAATCGATCAATATTCCATTCATAAATAGCTTCTCCACTATAAGAAGTATTTGTTTGATTCTAAATCCTTTCCTCTATCAGAACATCTTAAGGAGTTGGACGTGGATAATACGTAGTAGACATACGGGGAATGTCAGTATATTTTTTCTCGGTTTCTTTCTAATCATACCTTTGAGCTTATTTACCTCGGAAGAGATAGTATCTCCTACGTTTGGAGTAGATTCTATATTATCAGCAAAATTAGACTCGAGTTTTTGAAAAAAATCATCAGATACATAAATAGGTTGTATGTTTAAACGAGAGAATTTTTTATCTAAAAGTTTTTCTAATTGATCAAATTGAGAAATTCTTTCAAATCCTTCAATTTCAGGCAGTCTTTGAATACAAGGTTGCGATAAGATATATCCTTCTTCTTCTTTGGTTTCGAAAGTAGAAGGAATGTTAGAGGAATCCATTCGCTCACTAAGTTTTTTAACTAACTCAATTAATTTGTCAAGTTTTTTATCAAGAGAAGAAATATTTTCTCTCAAAACTTTAACATAAAGACTCAAATAATTATTTTGCGCGATAAGGTTATTTATTTCAGAAACAGTTATTTTTCCAACATCCTTATCAACAAACTTTTGAAAAGTAGAAAAAGTCATTCCAGTATTATTAGGTAATATAAAGGAAGATTGAGTAGGATACATTGCTTGAGTAATTGTACCATCAAAGTTTTGACAAAATCTTTCAATAATTTTTATATAGGACAGCAAATATGCAGACATAAACCATGGCACAAAAAAGATAATTTTGTTATGTAGGGCATATACTTCGTAGAATTCTTCAGAGATATTTTGTAATTCATTAGTACAGGTTTAAAAAATACATGTCCTAAAGGTTTTTCATTTTTTACAGAAAAATTCTTTTTGAATATATTTTCTTGCCTAATAACCAGGACTAAAATCAATAAGTTGTGTCATCATAAATAAATAGAATTACTATCAAAATCCATCTCAGATAGGGTAGGATTTTTATTATCAAAATCTTGAACTATATTAGTTTTAGAGTTGATTTTAATCCGTTCTACACCTTTAGGTGTAACATGAAAATCTGCCGAATTAATAGTATGCAAAGATGCAACACGATTCCTAGATGGACCATAATCCGGTTCGATAGGAGAAATATGATGTATAGAAGGAAGTCTTTTTGGTAAAGAAAAAGAATTTCTATAAACTGGAGGATTATTATCAAATTGCAGACCAATTCGTCCATCAGAATTTTGAGTTACATGAGATAACTCTGAATTAGTCACATCCTCCGCCAACTGCTTTGGAGAAGTGACTGAATTTAAAATCCATGTTTTTGAAAAATCAATTTCATCCCATCGAATAGGTCTTCGAGTAGTAACCCTGCATTTTATAAAGTTAGTTTCAATAAGCATAGTCCAATCAGAAGTATCATAATCAATTTACATCGAGGATTTAAGGTTGATAGTAAGCGATAATATATGCGGTAAGATAATCCTAAAAGTTCAGATCCAGGCGCATAATCATAACCATGAGTTTTCACATTTAAGGTTAAAGCATGAAGAATATTTACATCAGTCAAAGATAATTGCAAATATAGCTGAGTATTAAAATATACAGGACCATAGTCAAGGGTAGATTCAATAGATCCCATTAAAGATTTTCTAGAGTTTAAATTTCTAGCATCACGTAAAGAAGCTCAAAATGTTTCAGGGATTCCTTTTAGCGTTAAAGGTTTAAAAGCAATTCGAACCAGACCAATATGCATGTAATTATAATGGCGTTTAAAAATATCAATATCATGTTGATTAAGGAGTTGAATAGTCTGCTCATCAGCATTTAAAGCAAGAGATTGCTCAGTGGTTTTAATAATCTGTTTATGTTTTATTTTATCAAAAAATTCATATTCATATATGGTTTTTAATTCAACTTTTGGAATCGTCCATTTATTTAATAAATCCATATCTTAAGGTAAATCTACCTCTTCGAGTTTTGTACTTTTAGTACTAACTTCGTCCATATCCATGATAATAAAAGCCTTATATCTAGCTGAAAACTTCACCGCACTTAACATAATTACTATGAAAGTTTTTAGGCTCTGATACCATTAACAGAGGAGCTATTATAGTATAATATAATAATTTTCTTTTATTTTCTATTTCTATTTTATACTCCTTATCTTATCTTGTTACTACTACTACTACTACTACTACTACTACTACTACTATTATTATTATTATTATTATTCATTTTTTTTAGTATTACTATTACTACTACTACTACTATTATTATTATTATTACTATTATTACTATTACTTTATTACTACTATCAGAGATATTTCGGTAATTTTAGTCACCCCAACCTTCACTTATATATAGTAGTAAATAAAATGGTTACACATGCATATAGACAAACATCGATTCCCAAATATCTATTGCACCATAAAATTACCGAAATACCTTTGATAGTCATTTAATAAGGAACGAAAAAATATTTATAAAAAATTACTACCATGTATAATTCAATTACAAAGGTCTAAATAAAAATATTATTAAAATAATACATGAGGATAAAATTAATAAATATAAAAAAAATTAATATGCATGTGTAACCATTTTATTGCACCATAAAATAACTACAAAACTAATAAATATAAGAAAAAAGCAATATGCATGTGTAACCATTTTATCGTACCATAAAATTACCGAAATATCCTTGGGATGTAAAAAAATAAGTAATTTAATAAGGAACAAAAATCTATTTATAAAAAATTATTACCATGTATGATTCAATTACAAAGGTCTAAATCAAAATATTATTAAAATAATACATGAGGATAAAACTTATAAATATAAAAAAATAATATGCATGTCTAACCATTTTATTGCACCATAAAAATGAGGACAAAACTAATAAATATAAGGAAAAAGCAATATGGCTGTGTAACCATTTTATTGCACCATAAAATTACCGAAATATCCTTGGTGTTGAAATCTTGTTGTTTCTGCTATAAACATGCCGTTTCTAACTATTTGTTCTGCAATGTTGAAGGATAAAAAAACTTGTAAGATTTTGCATTATTTCATAACTATTTAGATTCACTAAAACTTTTACTTTGCGTGAGTACAAGTTACTGAAATTCTAATTAGATTATTTGTTTAGCTCATCAATTAAATTAGCTTAAAATTTGTAACTTAATCAATTGGGATGGCTTTATTTCATATCATATAGAATTTATTATGTCACCAACAGATAAAGACCATAAATGCAACGTTTACTAAAAATTTAGAAACAAGTCTTTTGGACTGTAAGTATATATTAAGTTATCAGTATATAATTATCATATTGGTTACATAAATTAACTATGTTAATGGAGAAGCCTTCTAATAATAGAAGCTTACCTTTGTCTCTCTTTTACTTCAATATTTAATAATAGTAGACTTTTCTTACTCTACACTATGTTTCAAATGTAATGCTTGGTTTTCCCTTCCTTTAGAGATATCCAAATAAAGTATCTACTTTTGCTATTTTGCATGCTATAAAAAAGATGACAGAAAGACTAAATATACATGCAATCACCCCTCAAAAACCTAACTGGATATGCAAGGTCCAAGTTGTAGACATGGGTAGATCAAGAGAAGGTATAAAATAAAAGATAAAGTATTTGAACATGATCTTTCAAGATGAACAGGTAACTTCTTATTTTTAAAATCAAGTCAAGTATTTATATTCCTTACTTCTACCTCTTATATTACTACTATTGAAAAAATTACCTTCAGAAAAATCAGGTAAAAGCAAGTATTTACAGTGATAAAATCCCCTTTTATCAAGATATGTTTCAGTTGTTTCACACATATTTGATAACGGGTGCACGCATACAACAACCAACTTAGAGATATGAAACACCATTGCATACATTCGACTGGATTATTGATAGAAAGACCATAGTGAATTCAATTGATAAAAATGACTCAGATGAAACAGAGCTACCACCATCTCGAATGGTCAATGCCACATCATTTCAAGATATCAACAACCAAGCCTCTCGAGCTTTAAAAGAATAACTTCAGAAAGCAGAATACAGTATGCTCATTTTATTCTTTCTATCATTAAATATCTACTTCAACACAAACTAACATATAGCTTTTTCCCAACAGATGTGTTAGTAATAGTTGTTAGCTGTTTTGCTCCAAAATATGTTACCAACATTCAAAAAAGATTATTGGAACTCCTTGTTATTGATACCGAGTAAGCATATTTGCCAAACTTACCACCATTTTTCTTAATTTACAAAAAAAGAATTATACAATATATTAATTACTGCAATATACTCAACAAACAACCTCTCATTGAAAAAGAAGGCAAGAAGTTGCTCCCACAGTTTCAACAACATCCATCATCTGTATCAGGCTTGTTGGAGTATCCAAGTACAATGGTAAAATAACGAACATGCAATAATTAATTTACTTATATCACCTTTTGCTTTCTCCTATAACATCATTGTTTTTGTTATAATTGTTGTAGGCATATCGTTGACCACAAAATTTAACACAACGATACAAATTATCCACCATATTTAGAATGCCTTCAACCGTACTCATAATATCAACATACTTTACCCTAATTTGTACTAATTTGTACATTATTATTGATATGCTAAAATCCATCAAACACCAACTAAAATAGGGTTGCAGAAAATGCTAAAATACTTAACTCTTTTGCTACGAGAAGCACATCTCAATCTGGATCTTTGGTCTCTGCTAGATGATGAGATAGTGTCAATTGCTGCCATTCAATCACAACAAGATGTTCGTACCATCTATATTCACCTAATTCATGACTTATGGTAAAATTTATCTTTCTCATGATCAATAACACTTTCTCCACTGGGTCGTGCTTTGACAATAGAGGCGCAAATAACTCTACCAAACTGCCTCAAATATTGCTATGTCTTAGGCTGCCCAAAGTGTCCCCAGGAAGTACGAAATATAGAGTAGAGAAAATTTCATTGTATGAAATGTCATGAGAAAAATGTCGAGTTCCAGGTACTTGGGTACTAATACTATACACACATACACCCACAATATCAATAACATATTTCTCTTTATTAATTAAAGTACTAATGTATACAACTTCAGCTGCAGATTCGATGTAAATCTAAAAATAACACTGGCTCAATAATTGAAACTATTAGTGGAAAAGAGTGACAAAAATTATTGTCTCTTACAGCATAACAGATTTACGAGCTTGCTTCAACTAAGGTAAAAAATTTAACCATCAAATATGCACATCAACATAATTATTCAACAAACATAAAAACTAGATATTTTTTCCACAGAATAAGTCTCAATCAATGCAACATGCTGAAATCAGCCGGAATTAGAATCTGTTCAGAATTCAAGTGAAAAAAGTAGCTTCCCGTACTGACCATACAATCTCTGGAAAAGTCTACATTTTAGCCTGTACTAAAAAAGAAAACATCATGCCCTCTCTTCCTGCACCATTCACATTTCATATCAAAGAAGGAAGCAAGAAATAAAAAAAGATTCCACTTCTTCTGCTGAACAAGCCGAACAACAAAGTGAACGCCAAAACATGCTCAAGATAAAACAGAAAATGGAGCCATCAACTCCAATGAAAGCAAAATAAATGTTACGTAAAAACTATTTTCTTATTCTCTCTCTCAAAATTTATAATATCTTCAATATAATTACTATAATATTTTATCACTACCTATATTACACCCTGTTTCATTCTTGTTAAATATATTTGTAGGTTGGTCTACTTTCTTTTTGCAGTTACTTTTGGATTTTGTGGAACAAAGAGGTTTGTAATTTTTGTGAAATATTGTTCTTCCTTATTTATACTACTATGAAGACTTTTGGAGAAAAAAAAACTACCAGCTTATTGCCTCTTTCATCTACCAAATGGCTCAATAGATCAGTCATCTCCTTAATATACATTCTAACATATTCCCTTTTTTAATTCATTGCTATTCCATATTGAAAGAATACAAATTACTAAACTATCTTTTTTTCAAACACATATTCAGATATTTGGAGGACTGGCTTACATCAGGCATTTGGAAAACTCAGAATGTTTTGGTAAAATATCTTTCAAGCTACTAAATTCATGTAGTAAATTATGATATTTTTTCCTTATTTCATTGTTTGTTTTAACAGGTGGAACTCTTATTTCATAGGTGGAACTCTTACTCACCAAGTAAAAATCTGTGATTTTAGAAACCAAAGATACTGGTAAGTGTAAATTAAAAAGTTTATTTCTATAGCTCTTCTCAGTTTACACCATTAATATTACTAACAGATTCACTTCTTTTCCTCAACCACATCCATAAGGGTTGTGCATTTGGTTAAGCTAACTAAAGTCTTGGTTTCTGCTTTCTGGTCACTTATGTAGTTAGCAATGAAGTGAATATCATTCAGTACAGGGTTTATCATTAGTTTATAAGATTAACTTCATCAAACCTTTCTTGATACTCATCAACATTGCCAGATATAAGCATTATCCCTCGTATAAACTGAAACATAGCTCATCTTTCCTCGGCTAAGGATCTGATAAATCTCAAAAAACTGCTCATACTTTCCAATCTTAGTTTTGAAGGGCTTATTTCGATTTTTAGATTGATTGAAGGTTGGTAAAGGAAAAAAAAAGGATTACATTTAGCTAAATAGTGTTTAGTACACAGGATTAGCAGCTTATGTAGTCAATGAAACAGTAGGTTTCACAAAGGAAAACTAGATATTATCATAGAAGACTGGATTCACAAAGTTGTTCCTCTCTCAATTCACTGAAAAAAGTTGGTCACTTTGAATCTCAAACAGCAGAAAGTAGAAAATTATTTGTGCAGTTCAATTAACTTCTTTTAGTTATGTTTTTATCGGAGAAGCTTGCTCTTCACATCATCATAAGTTCTCTGATTATTAGGAGATTTTATCTGGCGTAACTATTACTCTTAAACTATAGTGGCAATCTTCATGTGTGGTTATGTTGACTAATGTCAGGTCTCAATGGTAGTATTTATCAAAGTTTGGATTGAGGATTTTCCTTATTCATTTCATGGTAGGAGAAATAGAGAAGTTCTTTCCATGGAAATAGTGATATTAGATTTATGCATCTGAAAACATATGATTCTGTAAGGGCATATTAATTCTGGACATTAATAATATTAGGAATTCATGGTATGTCTGCATAGTTATATATAGTATTATATTTATCTGGATATATTTTGAATTTATGTAGCTTATCTGATGTTGTGTTGTTGTATTTTTCTGTGCAGCGACTATCTTTTCAAGCTTTTGCTTATTGGAGATTTTGGAATCGTCAAATCATGTCTCCTTCTTAGATTTACCATAAGTAGTTGCATAATTTAATTACATTTGCTTCTTCACTGAAATATGATGAGAAGACCCTTTCTTTGCCTCATCTAAGTTTCTCTTTTACTGGTACATCTCTTTCAGGGATTGAAAATGCTTGCATTATCTTTGATTCACTTTTCTTGTGAAGTTTTTTTTTTCTTTTTTTCGTCCTTGTACTGAAGGGCGGGATAACATGCTCTACCTCTGTAACTTGGTGATTTTTTTTATCTATAAAAGATAACCATTGGTGTAAGTTGTGGTCATTTCTTGCTGTCTCTCTCGGACCTCCTAATATATAAATGTATCCATGTTAGTATTTCCTCTTCAACTTTTGGGCTCACAGACAGTTTGTTTGTGATTAAGAAACCTTTTACTATTTCGTACTGATCTTTGATCTAAATATAAAATGATTTGCTGCAAATATATTGGTATTCCTTCCTTCATTCAATCATCTTTCAAGACATTCCAACATAAGGAATTTACCACTGAATTCTTTTATGACCTGCAAGTTGAAACTTCATTAACTTCTGCTCCTACTGAATGCAATGACTTTAATGTTACATCTCATGCACTTTTTATCCTGATTTTCTGATTTGAAGTTGTTACACTCTTAGTTTATATTACCTTTAGCTACCCAGCAAAAAGTGTAACATTCTGCATGGAAGAAAACAGGCTTTTCCTCATTATATTTCTTCTTTTCTGATTTTCAGGATGATTTATATCTTGAAAGTTACAAGAAAAATTTATTTTAATTTTGTTGTAGACTATAAGTTTTGGATCTACTATGGGCACTCTCTACCTCCCAAGGTAGGGATAAGGTCTGCGTATACTCTACCATCACTACATTCTACTCATAGGACTGCACAAGGTATGTTGTTGTAGTTTCAGGAAACATGCAGAGGTTAGTACTATGGGGATTCTCTAAGAAGGTAGTACAACAATAAAGGTTTAGTAGATGCTTAGGAAAGAAACTTACTCCTTCAAATAGTGGACAGAAATAACATTATCTCGCCGCAAGGTCTGTTTCAATAAGTAGAAACCCTTCAGGATTTAACAGTTGACAGCAGCTTGCATTTGTTGGACCTATGAAAAGAATAAAAAATTAGAAAAATAAAAATGTATCCTTGTGAAATTATTGAGGATAAACATAGAGCAACTTCAAATATGTCTATCATTACTTGTAGAAGAAAATAAATTCACTATATTGAAAAAACATGACATAATTGCAATGCAATGAACTTCAAATATGTCTATGATTTATGTGACTGATTTGAATCAGTGTGGAAATAGCATGTTTGTGTATATTTGATCCATCCATCTTACTTTATCACGTACTTGAATAATAGAATTGTCCAAAAAAAAAATTTATTTGATGTGATTTCATTTATTCCAATCTACCAACTGCTTTTTCTTTGAGGTTTTAATCAATTCACTTTTCTATCATTTTCTTATATTTTAACAATTCTATAAATGTTTTTTGCTTTTTTGATAATGGAATAGATGTATGTTGAAGGTGATGTTGCAACACAACACACAAAGAAGAAGATGTTTAAGAAGTTCAATTTACAAAAGCCAGTCTTACTTCTCCACTACTGCGTTGAAAAAAATGTTGTTTCTACAATCAACCAACAATGTACCATACTCTTGTGCCTAGAACATTCAAATTTGGCACTTTTTATACCAACAAATACTTTTATGTAGTACTTCCACAAGCTAACAACATAAAAATCTAATATTTGTTCCACATACTATGAAGCATAATTATTTTATGTACTATCATAATTTTACGCGTACAAACGTAATTTGATATTATGTACTATGCTCTTGTACCAATAACTTTCAGCTTTACCATTTTTCGTACCAATAAATGCTTATATAATATAAAGTATAACTATTTTATTTACTATCATGTTTTCGCCTGTGCGTGGCACGGGTTCGGGCCCACTAGTGTGTATATATATATATGCAATCAAATTTTGAAAAGTAGGTTTTTCCTTTAGCAAGGTTAATTAGATTGTTTTTATTTGGAATAAAATATCCATCAAAAACACAATTTTTATTTAGCTCTTTATAGTTAATAACCATTCGAGCTTTTCCTCTTTTTTTGTTCTGCATGATTTCTTACCATAAATGCAGGACTACTGTGAGGACTTGTACTTGCTCTTATTAATTTAAGATTAAGAAGTACTTGTATTTGAATTTTAAATTCAGTTTTATCTTCTTCATTATAAAGCATTGGTCTAACTCTTACTATGATACTAGGATCTTTAAGAATTAAAACTGCTTTTTCATGGTTGTTGTTCCATTTTTCTAATGGATTTTCTCCATAAGAAGCTTGTAAGTGTTGTTTTATCTTCTGTAACTGGAGACATTTACAAGATTAATTTTTTGGGGTATCTAAAAATTTCTTTTTAAAGATTCGATTTTCTTTTATCAAAATATAAGGATTATGTTTCCTTGGAATTTTTATGAATTGATTACATGGGGTTTTAAAACTAACCATATATATGATCTGATGATAATTTTGAAACTATTGTATAAAATCATTTCCTAATAGTAAATCAGTGTCAAGTTTGTCTTAATCAAAAACATGTTTTATAGAAACAATTTTAGGTCCTAAAATTATTTCTACGTTTTCTTTTTCATGTGTTAATTTTTTTTATTTCCTGTAATACCTATCAAGGTGATATTATTATTATTATTTGTATCCCACATTTTTATTAAAAATGATTTTGCCAAACTAGCTTCTGACCCATTATCTATTTGACATCAAGAAGTTAGTTTTGTTTCGTAGGTTATAAATTCTACGAATACTGATACTCTAAAAGAGGTTTCCTTTGGCATTTAGATTTTTGGAATAAAATAAGTTTTATCTCCCAAAGTTATTTGGATTCCTTCCTTTTGGATATTATATTGATCCAAACTATTTAGGAATATTCCTCCTAAGATTATATTATAATCATTTTCATGATTACTAATATAACAAGGAACTTCCATTCTGATTGTTTCAAGTTGTATTGGTAACTTTACCATTTTTGAACATTAATAGCTATTTCTTTCAAATGTTTTGTAAATGTATGACTTACCTTCATAGCTAATTAATCCGTCTAAGATACTTTTCTTGACGTGATTTGCTAATGATCCTGACTGTATTAGGATTATTTATTTGTTCCAGTCGCTTCCGTTAAAGAATCTTCCTGAAACTTCTGTAACATTGTTAGAATCCTTAATATTAAATCTTCTAGAATTATCTTTCCTTATGGAGTTTCTCCCATATTCTATTGAGTCTTTGAATTGAGGTAGAAGAACTTACTATTTCTATTGTTTTTCCCACATGAATTTCATATTCATTAGAAATATTTGGTTGTTGAGTTTCTCCTTCAACTATTCTAGCTATTCCTGTGCATTCTTGGCCAATTTCGATCAACTTTTGTTTTATAGACATTTTCATAATTTGAATTGGTAACCGTATATAGAGCTTGATAATATATGCTCATGATATGATTACCTGGTTTGAATAAATCCTTTCTTTTTACCTGAAAATGCAAACATAAAGCTTCATTAATATTTACATCTTTTACTTAAATACAATACCTAGGATAATAGGTGAATAATAATTTGGTACAAGTCAAATTTCCTTCAACAATTCCCAGGTTTCCTTCTCTAGTATTTATAAATCTTTCATCTGAAAGATTAATTACTATGGGATAGTCAATTCCTTCTTTAAAGGTAGATTTAACCATTACTTGGATTCCTCCCAGATGAACATAATTCATCTTTTTTTCGATTTCTTTCTGGAATTTTTCTTAGAATTTGGTCGATCATAGGCTTTGTAATAAGTTGAGCTTATGTCTTCCAGTAGTTTGAGTGAATTCAATTACTTTTTCAATCTCCTGATAATCATGATAAGAGATTTTATTTCTTGAAAAGGATCTTGGTAATCTATTAAATATACTATCTTCTGTTCGAAGATTGAATTTTAATACTTGAATTTTTCTTAATAATTCTCCATCGAACGTTGCTTTCAATGCATATCCTCGCTGGTCTTCTTTAGTTTCTATAACCTGAGTATTTTCTTCTATATTTTCAATTTCTTGATTCATTCTTCTAAATCAGTAGTACTAGATTCTGAAAATTCTTTATAGAGTTCTTCGTAAAAATCTTCACTTTTTATAAATGAGATTGACTCTAAGTCTGATTCTATTTCCTCTCTATCTATTTAAGATATTTTTACTCTTTTCTTGTTGCATTGATAAATTTTGTGGCCTTCTTCTCCATAATTATAGCATTTACATTTATCTGTGGTAGGTTTTCTTCTGAAATTTCTTTGTTTTTTGAAGTATTTTTTCCTAGATATATAATTTTTCTTGGAAATATTTTTCCTTTTAAGTAATCCTTTGGTTTTTCTTTTTCTTTTTGAAGGATTTTCATAACAGCCCCACTGAGATGCTGCTTATGTGTCTTTACAGTAAATTTGTGTGCCTATTCTATTGGCTTTTCTTTGCATGTTATGTAACATACAAAGTTGACTAAGCCTTTAGTTAAGGAAGGTAATTCTTCTTCCCAGAGAATCCTGCGTTTGATCTTCCTTCGCATATTCATCTCTAAAATAGCTAACCCAATATCCTGGTAGCATTTGATAATACTTTTCCGTGTATGGAGTTAAGTTCTTACTACTATCAAATAATTGGTAGCAGTATATTTTAAACTCACAAGTATATTCTTGGATGTACTTCATTTTACAAAATTGCAGGTTTTCTAGCCATTCTGCCACTAGTAGCCCTTGTTTTTCTTTTCCTTTAGAAATGTCTTCTTGGCTTCCTAAAAATTCTGCTTCTATATTCCTCATTAGGTGATCTATTCCTGCTCGAGTTGATTTATCAAAATCTGCTATGACTTCTAGTCTAAATACATTTTCAGCTTCTTCTGAAACTCTTCTGAACCAATTGTCTACCTTTCCAGTGAAGATATTTGTAGAAATTAAATATTTTTCATTACTAGTATAATTATTTCCTTTCCCTAGTATAAAAAATAGTTCTAAGTTTTTTGCCCATGAGTGTAGAAATTCTCCTGGCTCTCCTTTACAGCCCAGTTCTAGAAACTGGGTAGATCCAGCGTCTCCTACTGGGAGTCTATTTGACATGAATTTAGCCTTAAAATTTA
>NC_061113.1:259155883-259243663 GCF_002878395.1 Capsicum annuum
TCTCCAAGAACAAGAAATTCAAGAAAATCAAGCCTTAAGTTCAATATGTCCAAGAAATAAATCAAGATCCGGGTTTCATCTATCAAAATCTAGATTCCATCTTTCAGATCTTATAATTTAAGATACGTATGGTTTATCCTAAAAACTACATGGGTTTAGAAACACTAGAACATGATTTAAAGATTTTCAAGCATGATTTTAGAAAAGGGGTTTTGAAATGCATGATTTTATTATGCATTATGAATGTTTAAATGCATTGTTGATTTGGCCCTTAGGCCTTTCCCCCTAAGTTTATTTACATGTATATATATATGTATAAAATTTGAGGTTTAAGATTATTTGAGAGCATAAATTATGGACTCCCTCTCTTATGATAAATTAAAGATTTTAATTTTGTTGGAAAAGAGTTGAAATGCATGTCTGTGATTTGAAAGATGTTTTCTCAATGTCATAATATTTGAAACATTGATTTAGAATTATTGAGAGGGTGTCTTGAGATTACTATGTTTTGTGTTAAAAGAGAAGAATTGCATGAGATAGAGACTTTGGATATGACCTTCATTGTTTGTTAATTGTTGATAAAGAGAATTGCTTGCATGGTTTTACATGAATTTTAAAGCATGATTTCCTTGAAAGAATTGTTATTATGGTGATCCTAAATTTCATGATTTGAAAATAGAGATATAAATTGCTATAAATGGCTCAGAGAATGTGACTTATAAGTCAATGGTATGACGATACCATATATGTGTATATGCCATGACAGATTTAAAGATTTCAGAGTATGTTTTCAGAGCATGTATGTTTAAAGAACTAAAAATAGCCATAAATATGGTTAGGTGGTTACCCGAAGAAGGCATGATTTCAAGTAACTCTTAGTCTGAAATTGTATTTGTTGATACAGGTAGATTATTATTGTGAGCTGGCGACGGCCATGTGGCGTAGTAGATTAAGAAACTCTAACCCTTGAGGCACACTTGGGTTGGGGGATTAGCTGTCGAGTTAATGGCAGATCTCATATAGCCCATGGAATTACAGATTTTAAGGTACACCACCTAGCATAAAAGTAAAACAAAGAGTGTCATAAATTTCGGATGTTTTCACAAAGTCCTTTAAAATACCCAAGTGATTTCTTACTATATGATATGTTTATGAACTACTTTAAATTTCTCTCATATATGTTGAATATAAATGATTATTTTGGATTTTCTCTGCGTACCAGTACATCTATATTGACCCCCCTCCCCTACCTCTCAGATTTTGAGGCTCAATCTAGAGGTCCAGATAAGCAGTAGATAATTCAAATAGCAGATTAGATTATGCAGTGGTGAGCCTTCTCTACTCGAGAAGGCATGTCCTTTCAGATTATGTCATCTATTACAGTTTTGGTCTACTGGGGGCCTTATCCCAGTTTTCAGATAGTTGTCAAATTTTTATATAGTAGAGATTTTGCAGACTGTTCCAGATGTTGTTACTGATTTTTGGATTTCATTCCTTATTGTTAAACTTAATCCAGAGTATGACCATGTTTCCGTATTAGATAGTAATTCCATATTTTCTTTAACTATATGAAAGTTGTGCGTGATTACCAAATAGAGTAGGGCATCTAGGACTTCATAGTTCGGTATGTCCATCATGGCCAGGCCCTAGTTCAGGTCATGACAAACTTTGTATCAAAGCACGGTTCATGATCCCAGGGTGTCTACGAAATTGCGTCGGGTAGAGTTTGTTTATGGGTGTGTAGCGCGCCACACTTATAAGCAGGAGGCTACTAGGCGTTTAGGAATGTTTCCCTTTCTTCATATTCTAGTTCATGCTATGGAGTCAGAATATTCATCTTTCATACTCTAATTCGTGCTATGGTGTTGCCCATACAAAAGTAAAGTTATCCCAATTCTTTCCTTACTTTGATGGGCTCCAATATGTCTTATTATTGTGGTGAATCAAGTGCAGAAGTTTAGAATTTAAATGGTATGGTCCTTTTTGTTTGATTTCATATAAGATTTTAAAAATTATGCAAGGACTTGAGAAGAGTTCGTTGGTGCTTCAAAGTGGATTAATTCTAGTGCGAATTTTGGTTCTGATGAAATCGTGCATTACAGCCTGCGGTAATAAGGGTATTCAGTCCTTTTCAAAAATTTATGTTGCAGATATCATGCTTTAGAGGGAATGAGGTGTAGCAGAATGTTGGAACTGTATTTTCACCCGAGTATAGTATAAGTTAAAGTGTCGGTGTCATGATCTATTGTAGTAGTGAGATTAGACCAAGAAGCTGGTGATATAAAGTCACAAAGTTAGAAATCTGAGTGTAGGTGACTTTTGTGTGAATTAATAATTTAGTTGAATAAATGATGTTTGAGAATAATTTTCCCTTTTATAGTGATAGACTAATGTGGTAGCTAGTAGCATGTGTGGATTGTATGGTAGTATGTGGGAGGAAGTATTTGACTTAGATTATTTTGTTCAAAAAACAAATCAAAGTCTAGTGAAGTCGTGTGGGGCCTATTTCGATACACTAGCAACTTGTTGTTCCTGTGTTGGTTGGGACTGGGGATTTAGTGGCATAATGGCAAGGAAAGTGGTAAGGACGATTTATTGAATATATGTATGGCCAAATCTTTTTGCATGAGATTAAGTTGGTAATGAAATGATACGTCCCTGTGTGTTAGTTTAGTAGAAGGTAAGGTAGAGAAGGAGTTATTAGTTAAGGCAAATTGTTGTTTATGAAGTATGAAAAGAGTTATTGACAGTGTTTGGCGTGTAAGAAAATTATAGGTTATTGATGAAGGTACTTGGTGGATGAGTGTTGTTAATTTAGGTGCCCCTGAGGTTGCAAGAGGGAGTTTAGTTGGGACTTGTAAAGCTATGAACTAAGTTTAGTTGTATAAAAGGGTAGATAGTAATGATGTGTAGAAGAAGGATGTGTTAATGGATTTTAAATAAGATAGATCATAGGATTTTGATTGATTCTTACTGTTATGTAGTTTTGACAGATTAATGTTTTCAGATGTTTAGAATGTAAGGAAATTGCGTGAAGATGTGGTTCATCATAGCTAGAACTAGAAACTAAGTTGGAATAGTAGATGGTAATCAAGGTGGATATAATGATTGTTGTGGTGGGTGTTAGTTATGTAAAAGTGATCTAGTAGGCTTGAATAGTGTATACAAGAGCTTAAGTTTATTTGATTCGTAATTAAGTCTGATATTGTAAGTATGATTTAGAAGTACGCCCAAGGTGCTATGGGGCTGCATTATTTTCAAGGATCATTACATGTTGTGTGGTTAGTAGTACTGAGTTGCTAGATGGAGAAATACTAGTTAGATAATATGTAATGTTCTTAATAGCTAAGTTATAGAGTTATGATTAATGATGTTGAGCCTTTTTTTGCATAATCTTGATTCTCATGGTCTAGAAATATAAGTTTGCAGGCATAATGCAGGTAGACTATGACAGAAATGGTATGGTCCGTCAAAGGTTTAGAGATATCCATGTGTAGTGTTAGAAGAATCTAAGTTGGTGAATATTTAAGTTGTTATATGATAACTTTTGGATGATAAAGTTGGTCTTTGAAGGGTCTACGCTGCATGTGTGTAGTGTTTATGCACCACAGGTAGGCTTGGGAAAAGAGGTAAAAGCAAGGTTTTGGGAGGCTTTGGACGAGGTGGTGAGAAGCATGCCTTGTTCAGAGAAGATTGTCACAGTGGGGACTTTAATGGACATATTGGGGTTCTGCCAGGAGGCTACGACGAGGTGCATGGGGGATTTGGTTTCGGTGACAGAAATAATGAGATTGTCTCTGTTAGATTTTACGAGGGACTTTGGGCTAGTGGTGGTGAACTCAAGCTTGTAGAAGAAGGGGGATCACCTTATTACCTTCAGTAGCATAGTAGCCAAGACCCAGATTGAATTTTTGTTGCTAAGGAAGGGGGATAGGGTTTTATGTAAGGACTGCAAAGTCATTCCGAGCGAGAATCTTTCGACTCAGCACAGGCTTCTGGTGATGGACTTATTTTTGAAGAAGAGCAAGAAGAGAAGGGCTGGGGATGGTCGGCCTAGAATTAGGTAGGGTAGCTTAACGCCTGAAAGTGCGCTGGTGATAGAGGAGAAAGTTGTGGGATTGGAGGTGTGGGACTGTAGGGGGAAGTGGATGCTATATGGGATAAGGCTGCCAGCTGCATCACGGAGATGGCTATTGAAGTGTTAGGAGTTTTGAGGGGTCGGGCAGGACGCCATAAGGGGGACTGGTGGTGAAATGAAGAAGTTAAGAAAAAAGTGGAGGTTAAAAAGGGGGCATATGTTAAGTTGATTGAGAGTAAAGATGCAGATGAGAAGAGGGGGAATGAGGTCTACAAAGTTGCAAGAAAGGAGGCTAAGCTTGCAGTTACGACGGCTAAGACTGCAGCGTCTAAGAGCTTATATGCGGGACTACAGAAGAAAGGCAGGGAAAAGAGGTTGTTTAGTCTTGCTAAGGCTAGGAAGCGGAAGGGATGAGACCTCAACCAAGTGAAATGCATTAAGGAGGAGGATGGTAGAGTTTTGGTGGAGAAAGCCCATATTAAGAAGAGATGGAAGGAGTATTTTCATAGGCTTTTGAATGAGGAGGTGGATAGAGACATTGAGTTAGGAGAGCTGGAGCACTCAAACAAGAGACGTGATTTCAGTTATTATAGATGTTTTACGGTTGAGAAGGTCAGAAAACTTATTTGTACAATGCAGAGGGGAAAAGCGACAGGGCTTAATGAGATTCCGGTAGATTTTGGGAAGTTTATAAGTAGGGTAGGTTTAAGGTGGTTAACTATTTTGTTTACCATCATTTTCAAGACGGCGAGAATGCCCAAGGCTTGGAGGTGGAGTACAATGATTCCGTTATACAAAAATAAGGGTGACATTCAGAGTTGAACCAACTACAGGGGTATCAAACTGTTGAGTCATACTATGAAGATTTGAGAGAGGGTGGTTGAGTAGAGATTGAGGAAGATCATGTCTATTTCATAGAATTAGTTTGGTTTTATGCCTGGTTGCTCAACGACGAAGGCAATCCACCTAGTGAAGAGATTGGTGGAGTAGTATAGGGAAAGAAAGAGGGATTTACACATAGTGTTCATCGACTTGGAGAAGGCATATGACAAAGTCCCTAGGGAGGTTCTTTGGAGATGCCTAGAGGCAAGAGGAGTCCCGGTAGCGTACATCAGAGCTTTTAAGGACATGTAAGATAGAGAAAAGATGGGTGAGAACTGCGAAAGGGGACTCAAAAACATTTTTCCGTTGTGATAGGGTTGCATCAGGGTTCGACTCTTAGTCATTTTCTATTTGAGTTGGTGATGGACATGTTGGTGCAAAGTATCCAAGGGGAGATACCATGGTGTATGTTGTTTGCGGATGATGTAGTGTTGATTGATGAGACGCGAAGAGGTGTGAATGAAAAATTGGAGGTTTGGAGGCAAACTCTGGAATCTAAGGGGTTCAGGTTGAGTAAGTCTAAGACGGAGTATATGGAATGTAAGCTTCGTGAATTGATGCGGGAGAAAGATGTGGTCGTGAGGTTGGATTCCCAGGATGTTTGTAAGAGGGATAGTTTTAAGTATCTTGGATCTACGATTCAGGGGAATGGCAAAATTGATGAGGATGTTGCTAACCATATTAGAGAAGGTTGGATGAAGTGGAGGCTCACCTCGGGAGTGTTGTACGATAAGAAGGTCCCACTTAAGCTTAAAGGCAAATTCTACAAAGTGGCAGTCCGTCCAGCTATGCTATATGGAGCAGAGTGTTGGCCAGTCAAGAACTCCCATATTTAAAAAATAAAGGTGGCAAAAATGAGAATGTTGCATTGGATATGTGGTCTTACTAGAGGGGATAGAATTAGGAATGAGATAGTTCGAGAGAAGGTGGGAGTGGCTTCCGTGGAGGATAAAATACGGAAAGGAAGGTTGAGATAGTTTGGGCATGTGATAAGGAGGGGTACGGATGCCCCAGTCCGCAGGTGTAAAAGGATAGTATTGGAGGGTTTCAGGAGGAGAAAATATAGGCTGAAGAAGTACTGGAGGGAAGTGATTAGATATGATATGGAGCAACTATAGCTTACCGAGGACATGACCCTAGATAGGAAGGCGTGGAGGTTGCGGATAAGGGTAGAAGGCTAGGATGAGTGTGTGAGTTATAGCAAGTAGGTAAGAGCCACTAGTCAGGAGGGCCTAGGTGTCCCTGGTCGGTGAATGTTTGTTACTACTAGGGGGTGTCGTATACTAGATGCCCTATCGCTTATCTCTTATTTATTGTGCCTATTTATCTTATTTATTATTGCTTGGATTTATACTTTATTTTATTTTTATTTTAGTATGTATTATTCCTTTTTATGTTATGTCATCCATCATGCTTCACTACGTTTTGATTACTATTCACTACCTGGAGTCAGGGGTCTATCGAAAATAACCTCTCTACTTGTTTGGAGGTAGTGGTATGGACTGCGTATATTTTACCCTCCCCAGAGCCCACTTTGTGGGAATACAATGGGTTTATTGTTGTTGTATATGATGACTTTTGGGGCTATAGAAACCTAAGGGTTGAATCTTAGAAAGAGTTATGAGCATTGGTTGTTATACAAGAAGTTACCACCTTACAGAGTAAGTTTAGTTTTATGTGTATTGTTATATCCCCGACTCTAGAGTAAAGTGATTTCAGTTTATACCAGAGTGTATATAGTGGTTCACAGACAGAGAGCAATGTCTTAAATCCAAGGGGGAGATGATAGAATGAGTAACCAAGTCAAGTTTTCAGATGCTAATAAATGTGTCAGTAAGTTATGGAATTGGCCGTGAGAAAGAACGATGCTCAATCTATTCTTATTTCAGCATTTTACTTTAGTTATTCCAATACATACTCATGCTTTATGTTTCAGCTTCATAATCATAGTCCGTGTTCATGCATATGATAAAGAATTATGTACTCTCCTAGTTCCTGGTATGATGATCTCCCAGTTTGTTCAACAGTCAGAATCACTTTTTGTAAGTTATGAATTCCAAAAAAATTTAGGTCATGCAGTTCATGACTCTTGTGCACATGTGATACACTTAACGATCAGTGAAAATTCAGATTTATATCAGGTAAGCCCTCGGATTAGATCTCTTTAATGAGTCCATGTCGTGGGTGCTCTATTTCTCACGCCTCAGTAAGGTATCAAGTTATGATTAGTACTCCTCTCATGTTCCGAATTCCGGTATTCCAATTTTTTAGTGACCTTTTTCTCTTAGGTCAAGTTAGTGATAATGAATAGTTGTCTAGATGGAAAAGAGTAAACATTTCTTGTGATGAAAGATGGTTGTGTGCTTATTTGAGTTAAGGTAGTAATTATGGAGTAAGATTGAGGCCAAGTCTTTGATACATGTCAAGGTTAGTTGAAGTTTTATGTGTTATATTTGAGAAAAATTATTGTGTGCTTGTTTTATGTAAGTCCATAAGTTGAAAGAATTTTGAGGTAAAGTTTCGTGTATGGCTTGGTTAGTTGAGAATATTTTATGTGTATCATTTGAATAATGCTGGGAAGTTGTTATGGATAGAAGTATTAGAGAATTTGAGAAAGATTCTTTATGAGTGTTTGTTTAGAAGTGCATATGTGGGTATGAAGATAGGTTTGAATGTCATGTTTGTATGCATATGAATGGATGCTTTGAGTGTTTGTGAATGTCTACTGTGAAGTTGAAGGTGATTGTTGGAGTGGCAATATGAATTATGCATGAGATGAGGAATTATGAAATGCAAGGTGTACTGAATTCATGATTCAAACTAGAACTATATTATTATGTGGTGCGTCCTGTGATTTTGAGTTAGGCTTAAATATGGTGAGGGGATTTAGTTCAGTTTAGACATTAGTAGATGGAAATATTAGCGGCCATGTAAGAAAAATAAGTGGAATCAATGAGCATGGTGTTTAAGGGGAAAGTATAGTTGAGAGAGTATTTTAGAAGTGTGGCTAACCTTGAAAGTAAGAAGTTGCATTGCCTAAGTTTTGGTAATTCTATCCTAGTTTATGAGTTACATGTCTATATTCCATGCTATAGAAAGTGTCAATGTTGTGATTTCGTAGTTGGATGTCTGGTGTAATTTGTGCCCAAATCCGTTGCTCCCTAATGCTACTGGAACTTCTTTAGAAAGAGTGTTTAGAGATAATCTATTCCATCCATGTAAATTGCGAATCCAATTCAATCTAAGCATCATGTTTCATATTCAGCTATTTAGTCATGACTCAGTTCATAAGAGTTCAGCGCATAATCCCAAATTTTCCTAAGTATTTTAGCTCAGACAGTGTAATACCCTGATCCGATCTAAGTACAGTTGTCTCATGATTCATACTTGTATAAGTTATCACTCCTCAATTCAATATGTATGATTAGATCATGAACACTCCAAGGAAATCCTAAACTCTCAGCATGAATCAGCTCCTTGAAGCAAGTAAAGTCAAGTCAACTCAGAATTTAGTTTCATGATAGAAGTTTAAATGTCTTAGATCAGTTATATCCTTACTTATAAGACACATCATGTCTGCGTTATTCCATACCTTTAGCTTCAACGTTCCTACCCATCATTCGGGGACGAATGATCCCAAGGGGGAGATAATGTAACACCCCGCATTTCGGGCTAGAACGAAAACCATTATTCCGCGTAGATGTTCCAAAAGCCATAAATTTGATGTACATATAGTGTTTTAATCAATTATGTAGTGTGTGAATTTATTCGAGCATGAGTTGAGATCATAGAGGTCCCTTAACTCAAGAACTAGTTGAAAGTTTTCCTATCATTCGAGTTTTAGTAAACATCGAAACTTGGGTCAACTTCAATCGGACATAAATCCTTGTATATGATGAACCGGGTGGCCTACTATAAATTAAATGAAATTTCTTTGAATCCTCTTTCCAACGCCACCAATTTTGCAAAAATCCGATACTGGAGCAAAAAGTTATGCCCATTTTACTCCAGTATATCAGCCTGGCAACTGAGTAACGACAATTCTGACGGCTTGTAACAAATCTAATGACTTGTCAGAATATGTCATCAGCCTTAGGCAAAAATCCATCAATTTTATCTCCCAGGTGACGACAAAAGCTGACGTCGTATCACAGATCTGATGGCTTGTTAGCCTTGGTTATCAGCCGAGAATTTCAGCAATTGGGAAGTGATTTTGTAGGCGTATTTTGGCCTTTCCCTCACTCCAAAAACCTTTCACACCAATTAAATCACCCCTTAAGTGTTATTAATAAATCATTATCAGTTTTACAACATCAAAAACTTCCTCTTCACTCTCAAAATAAGATCAAATTAGGGTTTTCTCCAAGAACAAGAAATTCAAGAAAATCAAGCCTTAAGTTCAATATCTCCAAAAAACAAATCAAGATCCGGGTTTCATCTATCAAGATCTAGGTTCCATCTTTCAGATCTTATAATTTAAGGTACATGGGGTTTATCCTAAAAACTACATGGGCTTGGAAACACTAGAACATGATTTAAATATTTTCAAGCATGATTTTATAAAAGGGGTTTTGAAATGCATGATTTTATTATGCATTATGAATGCTTAAATGCATTGTTGATTTGGCCCTTAGTCCTATCCCCCTAAGTTGATTTACATGTATATGTATATGTATAAAATTTGAGGTTTAAGATTATTTGAGAGCATAAATTATGGACTCCCTCTCTTATGATAAATTAAAGATTTTGGTTTTGTTGGAAAAGAGTTAAAATGCATGTCTGTGATTTGAAAGATGTTTTCTCAATGTCATAGTATTTGAAACAATGATTTAGAATTATTGAGAGGGTGTCTTGAGATAACTATGTTTTGTGTTAAAGAGAAGAATTGCATGAGATAGAGACTTTGGACATGACCACCATTCTTTGTTAAATCGTTGATAAAGAGAATTGCTTGCATGGTTTTACATGAATTTTAAAGCATGAGTTCCTTGAACAAATTGTTGTTATGGTGGTCCTGAATTTTCATGATTTGAAAACAGAGATATAAATTGCTATAAATGGCTCGGAGAATGTGACTTACAAGTCAATGATATGACGATACCATATATGTGTATATGCCATGACAGAGTTAAAGATTTCAGAGTATATTTTCAGAGCATACATGTTTAAAGAACTAAAAATGGGCGTAAAGAGGGTTAGGTAGTTACCCAATGAAGGCATGAGTTCAAGTAACTCTTAGCCTGAAACTGTATTTGCCGATACGAGTAGATTATTATTGTACACTGGCGACGACCGTGTGGCATTGTAGATTCAGAGACTCTGACCCTTGCGGTACACTTGGGTTGGGGGCTTGGCTGCCGAGTTAATGGCATATCCCATATAGCCCGTGGGATTATAGATTGTAAGGTACACCACCTAGCGCAGAAGTAAGACAAAGAGTGTCACAGATTTCATAGGCTTTCACAGAGTCTTTTGAAATGCCCATGTGATTTCTTACTATATGATATGTTTATGAACTACTTTAAATTGCTCTCATATATGTTGAATATAAATGATTATTTTGTATTTGCTCTGCGTAGCAGTACATCTGTATTAACCCCCTCCCCTACCTCTCAGGTTCTGAGGCTTAGTCTAGTGGTCCAGATAAGTAGTAGATAATTCAGACAGTAGATCAGATTGTGCAGTGGTGAGCCTTCTCTATTCCAGAAGGACTGTCCTTTTAGATTATGTCATCTATTATAGTTTTCGCCTACTGGGGGCCTTGTCCCAGTTTTCAGATAGTTGTCAGATTTTCATGTATTAGAGATTTCGCAGGCTGTTCTAGATGTTGTTAGTGATTTTCAGATTTTATTTCTTATTATTAAACTTAATCTAGAGTATGGCCATGTTTCTGTATTAGATCGTAATTTCACATTTTCTTTTATTATATGAATGTTGTGCATGATACCAGATAGAGTAGGATGTCCGGGCCTTCATGGTTTGGGATGTCTGTCACGGCCTGGCCCTTGTTCGGTTCGTGATAATTCATCTGAGAGGAATCTAAATAATGGTTAAATCTACCCTTAAAGAGGGAATTGACTGTCCCATAGTAATTAACCTTTCAGATGAAAAATTTATAAATACTAGAGAAGGAAACCTTGGAATTGTTGAAGGAAATTTAGCTTATACCAAATTATTATTCACCTATTATCCTAGGTATTGTATTTCACTAAAAGATGCAAATTTTAATGAAGCTTTAAGTTTGCATTTTCAGGTAAAAAGAAAGGATTTATTCAAACCAGGTAATCATATCATGAGCATATATTATCAAGCTCTATATACGATTGATTACCAATTCAAATCATGAAAATGTCTATAAAAATAAAAGTCTGGTCGAAATTGACCAAAAATGCACAAGAGTAGCCAGATAGTTGAAGCAGAAACTCAACAACCAAATATTCCTACTGAATATGAAATTCATGTGGGAAAAGCAACAGAAATAGGAAGTTCTTCCACCTCAAGTCAAAGACTCTCAATAGAATATAGGAGAAACTCCATAAGGAAAGGTAATCTTAGAAGATTTAATATTGAGGATTCTAAAAATGTTATAGAAGTTTCAGGAAGATTCTTCAACGGAAGCACGGGAACAAACAAATAATCCTAATACAGTCAGGATCATCAGCAAATCACGTCAAGGAAAGTATCTTAGACGGATTAATTAGCTATGAAGGTAAGTCATACATTTACAAAACATTTGAAGGAAATAGCTATGAATGTTCAAAAATGGTAAAGTTACCAATACAACTTAAAACAATCAGAACGGAAGTTCCTTGTTATATTAGTAATCATGAAAATGATTATAATATAATCTTAGGAGGAACATTCCTAAATAGTTTGGATCAATATAATATCCAAAAGGAAGGAATCCAAATAACTTTGGGAGATAAAACTTGTTTTATTCCAAAAATCTAAATACCAAAGGAAACCTCTTTTAGAGTATCAGTATTCATAGAATTCACAACCTACGAAATAAAACTAACTTTTTGTTGTTAAATAGATAACGGGTCAGAAGCTAGTTTGGAAAAATCCTTTTTAATAAAAAAAATTGGGATACAAATAATAATAATAATATCACCTTGATAGGTATTACAGGAAATAAAAAAAATTAACACATGAAAAAAAAACGTAGAAATAATTTTAGGATCTAAAATTGTTTCTATAAAATATGCTTTTGCATATGACAAACTTGACACTGATTTACTATTAGGAAATAATTTTATACAACAGTTTCAAAATTATCATCAGATCATAGATATGGTTAGTTTTAAAACCTCATGTAATCAGTTCATAAAAATTCCAAGGAAACATAATCCTTATATTTTGATAAAAGAAAATGGAATCTTTAAAAAGAAATTTTTAGATACCCCAAAAAATTACTCTTGTAAATGTCTCAATTTAGAGAAGATAAAACAGGACTTACAAGCTTCTTATAGAGAAAATCCATTAGAAAAATAGAATAACAACCATGAAAAAGCAGTTTTAATTCTTAAAGATCCTAGTATCATAATAAGAGTTAAACCAATGCTTTATAATGAAGAAGATAAAACTAAATTTAAAATTCAGATACAAGAACTCCTTAATCTTAAATTAATAAGAGCAAGTAAAAGTCCTCACAGTAGTCCTGCATTTATGGTAACAAATCATGTAGAACAAAAAAGAGGAAAAACTCAAATGGTTATTAACTATTAAAATTGTGCTTTTGATGGATATTTTATTCCAAATAAAAACAATCTAATTAACCTTGCTAAAGGAAAAACCTACTTTTCAAAATTTGATTGCAAAGGTGGTTTTTGGCAAATTAAACTTTCAAAGAAGTCAGTGTCTCTAACAGCATTTAGCACTCCCAATGGACATTTTGAATGGTTAGTCATGACATTTGGATTGAAGAATGCACCACAAATGTTTTAAAGAAAAACGGATAAAAAAATTTCTGAAAAAAAAATTTTAATCGTCCATATAGATGGCATTTTACTATGTTCAGAAATATATCAAGAACATTTAACACATTTGAAAGAATTTTCTAACCTTTGTTTTAAAAATGAAATCATTTAAGCCAAAAGAAAGCTGAAATAAGCAAAAATAAAATAGAATTCTTAGGAATGATAATTTCAAAAAATGGATCGAGCTACAAGCTCATATTTCAAAGAAAATAATAGAATTTTCTGATAAATTAACAACAAAACAAGAGATACAAAGGTTTCTTGGTTGTCTGAATTACGCAGGTGAATTTATTCCAGATCTTGCAAAAAAGAGAAATCCTTTGCAAAAACTCATTCGAAAGTCAAACTGACTTGGATGGACTAACGAACATACTATTCGTGTTCAAAAATTAAAAGAAGAATGTGCTAAGTTACCAAAGCTTAGATTACCAGAACCAGAAGATAATTTGATTTTACAAACTGATGCCTTCGATTATCATTGGGGAGCATTATTACAAACAGATTTAAATGAAATCTGTAGATATACAAGTGGTACTTTTAACGAAGCTGAAGTTAACTACTCAACTAAAGAAAAAAATTACTAGCAGTAGTAAAAGGAATACGAAAGTTTTCTCCATTTTTATTACCTAAACCATTTGTTACTAAAATAGATAACACTCAAATATCAGGATTAATATTTAACAAATTACCTTCAGAACCACAATACAAAAGGTTACACAGATGGCAGGTAATATTGTCATTTTACACTTTTAAAATTGAAAATATTAAAGGATTTGATAATGTTTTTACAGATTTTCTTTCAAGAAACGTTCAATATGGACGATAGAACAAAAGCATTGACCAACAGAATATGTCAAAAGATGAATGACATTGATGATATCATAAACAAAAAAAGCAATGTTGTATGGCATAAGAGACGAACTTGTATCCTTGACAAAAAAATAAGGAAATTACAATTTGAACTAAGTCGGCTTAACACCGAACAAGCTGATAATATGGCGGAGTTCCAACTTTTCTGCGAACATCTAGATACCAAACCCAAGGTAACAAAGTGGCAGAATATGTATCACTAGCACCTAGTGCCAAAAATATCTCGACGGTAAAGTCGGATATGGCGATAGCAGAATCTTCAGAGGAAGCTAAACGCCGAGAAAAGGAAAAACCCCTAACAAAGTGGCAGGAGATGTCCCACTAGCACCTAGTGCCAAAATATCTCAACGGTATGCTCGGATATGCCGATGGCTGAACCTTCGAAAGAAGCCAAATGCCGAGCACAAACACAGAGAAAATTCTCTGAAGTAGTTAAATCAGTAGAAACTGAAAAAACTTCTGAGATATCAGAAAAAAGGACTAACTTTTCATCAGAAAAATAGTTTGTTTTTTCTTTTCAGGTAGGAAAAATCCATCCAAAGGAGGAAGAATATCTAAGTTTACAAAACAAATTTACAATCTTTCAGAAACATGTGGATAAACTTATGGAGTCTTAGAATAAAAAAGTCTATATCCCAGGATTAGCATATTTTCAGGCGGATCAGCGGGTTTCACATCCCAATTATTTGAATTTGGCTACCTAGACCGAGTTTATTCCAAATCAGATTTATCTGAACTAGAAAGATTGCCCATAAAAGGAGAGATGACCAAGTATATTTTCTTCACCATAGCTATGAAATCTCAAGCTGACCAAGTATATTTTCCTACAGTTAACTACATAGCGGTGGAAAAATTAAGAAATTTTAATATCAGTGCCACAGGAGTTGATAAAAAGACTCCTTATTTTAGTAAAAAATGGATTCAAACCAGACAAACTTTAGGGATGAAAACTGTATATCACATCCTTAAAAATAAATATGCAGAAAATTATAAAGTCCTCAACAGGGATACAACTGGATTCTTATAACCAAAGGAAGATCAAAATCAGCAGTCTTAAAGAACAAAATTACTGAATTCGAAACACATCAATTTACAGTCACTCCAGAAACATGGACCATGGCATGCAAATTTCTGGAACATGAACATCTCAAGAGAAAGGATGAAGATAGCTCTTCAATGTCAGACGAGATGTAACTTACAGCTGTAAAGCAAAGACAATAATAGAAGAGAAGACGTAAACCAAAAACAATTACGTCAAAATAAGTGTCGGCACAAAACGATAAAAGTGATAGAAGAAATTGGACCCCACAGTCCAAAAAGAAGCCGAGGAGAAAGAAGAATCTTATCTTATCTCTTATCTTATCTTGATAGGGGACGAAAAGATAAATAAATAGATTTATAGGGATGACCCTATAGAAAATAAATATTGTAAATCTACCCCTTCTTGTAACTATAAAAGGAGAGATAGAAACTCATAGAAGACAGACTACATTTTCTCTTAATATTCTCTTTCGTAGAAAAATGCTAGGTATCTTCTACATGAGTGAGTAAGAGACACCTCTCCTGTCAGAGAAAGGTAATAAATAGTGTGTATGTAATTATAAGGAAGATTTGATTAAAGATTTTTCCTATGTTGTAATATATTCAAGAAATAAAAATTTTGTTTCATATATCATTTGCCAATTTTTTGTGCTGCTAAAAAATGAATGTTGCGATCTTCAGCCTTAACGAAGGAAGGACAAAGCAGTAGCCTGAGACAGTGAGTCACAATAGGCTAAAAAGTTCTTAATAGCCGGAAGGAGAAGCACTGTGGTATTGATACAGCTAACATAAAAGAAAGTCGAAAGGTATATGCATAAACTCTACCATTTCATGAACATATTAGCATAAGAAAAGCCCGTTTTCATATCTGCTCTATACGTTCATACATATTATATTACTAAGTACCTATAGGGAATATAAAATTATGAATTGTTTATATTTATTATCATGAGAGTGGTACAACCACAATTACAAAAACTTAGAAGAAAAATTTGGGAAAACATAATAATTATAAGAAGGTTTAATGAAGCTTTAATAAATTTGAGAAACTATGGTAGAGAAATCTATCTTTTAAGAAAGAATACTTTGAATAATCTTGTGAAATCTAGAATTAATGAAGTAAAGAAGCTACTACTTAGAGCACAAGATAGAGATCAAGCTTTAAAAAATACACAGGTTTATCTGTTAAAAGGATCTAAGGCTAAGTTAAAGAAATACATACTTTATACTGCCTAATGAATTATTATACTATTTTCTTAAATGAAAAAAATATTAATTACTATTTTAAAAGTGATAAAATTAAATAAAGATATACAAAAAAAAAATTGAAAAAATTATTGATCATCTTGTTCAATAACAATGGTCTATACATGACTATTCGTATGTAGATAGTGATGATGATCCATACTATTGGTATGATGATGGTTATTTAACTGATTAAGTGAATAAAAATTCTGCGAACAGCTTCATTTTATTGGTATATAAAAATTCCGCATGCACACCCTGTTTGCAAATAGCTTCATTTTATCTATCTATCTATATCTATATATATATATATATAAAACAATTGCTCTAAAAATTAATATTTTTATATAAATATACAATTAAAAGTGGTATTTATGTAATTGGAATTGATTTGATTGCGGTTCACTATTTCTTGATCAACACCAAACCAAAGTCATCATCGTTGATTTTTCTTTACTTATTTTATAAAAATTCTTGTGGTGGGGCCCTTTCCCAGATACCGTGTATAGCGATAGCTTTAGTGCACCGGAATGCCCTTTTTATTTTATAAAAAATCCTTATACTTGCAAGTAAATTACATTCAGATAGTTCGAACTATCGCCATGAACCACATGAACCTAAATAAATTGCTTGTATTAGATATTTCTAACTCAGATTAAAAAAAAAATGGGACATGTCTCGAGTGTTTGTTACATTAAGGGTGGATTTATATGTAATTTTGTGATGCTTCAATATCAATTAAATTTAATGTAAATTAGACATAATTAGATAAGAAATGTATAAAAAACGGTATCTAGAATTTTAAAAAGCATTCTTGAAATCAAGATGGATGTTTTGGATTACAGAAGAAACTCTAAAGCTTTGGTCCTTAATATGTGTATTTGAACCTCCGGACACCCACGACTCCATGATTTTGAGTCCACTACTATATTACGTATATAAGTTAACCACATAAATATATCACTTTCTTTAGTAATAGACATAAATTGAAATATGTAGGAGATTTTTTAGCTTATTAATATTAAAGTATAATTAAAGTAAGTGATATATTTTATGTAATTAACTTGACATGCAATGATTATTATTTAAGAATGCGCACAATATTTTTTTTCAAAATACTAAATCAAAAGTGACTTGTAAAAATACTTTATTATATATTCAAATGATCAAATAAAATATAATAATTCAAAATCTAAATAAAATATATTGGCAAATCTTTAAAATCGTTGATAGATGTATTCAGCTTCAATAAAAATTTGCATCAAACCAAAGCCAATAAGCATATTTTTGGTGCAGTTAATTCCATCTTCTTTTGTTCGATTTGATGCTCCCATTCATTTATTTTTTTCTTGTCGTATTTAATCTTTATATGTTAATTAAGAAATAATAATTAACGTAATTATTTATTATACTATCTGTATTAGTTAATATTTTAAATTTTAAAAATAATTTAAAGAATAAAATTTAATATTAAAAATAAAATTTCATTTAAAATTAAAATGACCTATATGGTAAGGGAGGAGAGAAGGTGAATCAACTTTCTTTGATCATCTCTGCCGTCTGGTCGAGTAGCTTCATTTCTCCTACTTACTTTATTATAATATAAGCTTAAACTGCTACCTACCTTATTGAGGACTTTTTAATCATAGTAAAAACTTTTAGAAATTACTTAGCAAGAGGAGATCTTATTTAAAATGAAGATTATTTCAAAAAAAAAAAATGTAAATTTATTTTTGAAATATTTCCACCATTTTTAAATAGATGTCACTATTTCCATTTACATGTATCTTAAGAAAAATATTAACTACATGCTACATTAATTAAATTATTTTTATTTAATATTTATCTTTTTGCACTACATTGGTATCTCTCTATAATTATGACCAAGGATAAAAGCGAAAAAAGTAAATAATTATGCATTAGTTCTATGAAATGACAAGTATTAAGGAATATTTATTTTTTGTTAGGATGATAATTAATTAGGATTTAGGAACGAAGAAAGTACTCTCTCTGTGCGTCTTTACTTGTTCAATATTTTAAATAGATGTTCAATAATATTATTCAATTTAAAAAATTAATAAATAATTTATTTATTTTTGTTTATTTTATTTTTAACTATTAATTACAATCATTATCTAATATATTTTTAAATATTGAATTAATTATATTTAAAAATAATATAATAAAATTACTTTTATCATTTATTATTTTAAATATATGTATCAAGTCAATTATAAATACTATTAATGAATGAGAAAGCAGTAGATAAATAAAAATGAAGGGAAGTGGTATTGCAATTTGTCCTAAAAATTTAAAATGACCCTATTAATTGACATCACCTTTTTTGTTGCCAATTTGGCTTTACTTTAATCGACGCAGTTGCCACGTCGAAGCTTCATCAAACAGTGGGCGCCTACACTTCTCCAGATCTCTCTGTCCCTCTCCCTCTCTCTCACTTAGGGCGTTCATGGTTTGGTTAAAAACCAAATCGAACTACGAGTCGAATTAGATTGGTTAAAAAATTTAATATTTGATTAAGTTTAGTTTTAAATTTTTAAAATCGATATTTACGTGATTTGGTTTTGATTTTACTCTAAAATAATCGATAAAATAATCAAATCAAATTGATAAAAATTATATATATATATATATATATACATATATATATATGTATATATATGTATACACACACATACATATGCATATATAAATTATTTATATATTATTCATAAATAAAATATAAATATTTTTTATATTTTAAATTTTAATCATGAATTTAACTTTAGTCATAACACTTT
Source organism: Capsicum annuum (assembly GCF_002878395.1). NCBI lineage: Eukaryota > Viridiplantae > Streptophyta > Magnoliopsida > Solanales > Solanaceae > Capsicum > Capsicum annuum. Next base: position 259,174,777 of record NC_061113.1, read on the forward strand.
TAGTCATATGTCTCCATCTAATTGATGTACGTTATGAGATTCTATATAATTTAGCACTTTGAATGACAAATGATACTAATTGTGAAAATTATCTTATTGTCTATGGAATTTTATAGGTGACTTTTATTAGACTATTGATAATCACTAGTTTTGAACTTTCTTTTTTATCTCTATTGTCCAAAAAATTTATTTGTTTACCTTTTGGAGGTTTATCATATCATTCTCTTATATGTAGTTTCTAAATATTTTTGTAGAAGCGCTCATATGGTGTTGTTCATGGCTTTGCCTAAGTATAACAATAAATTGACATCTTAGTTTCAAGGTTGAAGAACAACACTCAGTTGACATCTCATATGTTGGATTAGATTTTTTTAAGAAAAATTTCAACTTTTATCATTAACTAAAGTTATAAACCGAAAAAACGAATCGAACCAAACTAAACCGACAAGAACCAAATCGATGGTTATTTTTGGTTTTAGAAATTTAAAAATTTATTAAGTTGGTTTGGTTATGATTTTGACCAATAATCGACCCAAACCGACCCATGAACACCCCTGCTCTCACTCAACAACCTTCTCTACCCACCAACACACACCCCACACACACGTGCATATGTACATAATTCCAATTGTGTTTCATTTTGATTTGTTTTAGATTATATAGGTAAGAAATTTAAAAAAAAAAAAAAAAGTCAAAGTCTCTAGGGGCTAAATATTGTAGGTTTAAATAGAACGTGTCCGTATAATCTATGCTAAAATGTTCTTTGTATTTATGGGAATGTAGACGATAAAAGTTTGTTTTAAGAGGATCGAAAAATATCGTAATAATTATAGTATTTATATCTTTAATATAGATATTATAATTATAATTTATATGATTCTTATAATTTTTCTTTACAAAAATAAAATTAAGGACGTTTGAACTTAAACATGATGAATCTATGCTTAATTTTGAATTTGATAAATTTAATTTTGATTTAAATTTGAATTTTGAGGCTTGATCTTGAATTATAGTCTCACACTTAGATGCCCTAATATTTGATTTATTTTTATTCTTGATTTTTGAGTATTTTGATACTTGTAAAGAATTACTTCATTCCTTGAATGTTGATCGATTATAAGGAACTTTGAGGTTTTGATCCATAAGTCCTTTCTAACTTTTTATTTTAAAATTTCATCTTACTCTGAATTATAAAATTTCTATTTATAATAATAAGAATGGAGGGTTGTGGCGAGCATAAATTATTTTTCATCAAATCAAATTAAAATGACATAATTATATTTGATTGCTTGAACATATTACTTATCCACATAATATATTTTTATTATATTTAATTCGACTTATTATGATATTTAATTTAAATATGTGACATAATTTTATTGATTATATTATTTACAAAAACTATCAAAAACTTCCTCTATTTTTTTTTAAACAAGCCAAAAATAAAGTAAGTAAATCGAAATTGATAATTTATTTATACTCCCTTCGCCTAACAATACATATCACTATTGTCTTGATATTTATTAAAAAATAATAAATAATAAGTATAATTTTATTGTATCACTTTTTATATATAATAAATTTAATGTCTTGAATAATATATTGAATGATGAATAGTATTCAATAACAAGAATATAATGGGCAGAAAAAGATAAATTATGTATTAATTTTTCAAACTGGACAAGTATTATTTGGCACTTCATACTCTTTTTGTTTAATTTTTCTTTGTATACGCATTTTAAAGAATTATAAATAAGAAGGTAATTTTACTAATTCAATTCTTAAATTTTTTTTAGAACTTTACAAATAAGTGTGAACGCTTTTAAAAAGAATTAACCACAAAAATAATATGAAAAAAATTAATTAATGTCTTTTAAATTTAATAAGGTGACCAACTAAGAATGTGCTTGGCCATGAAAATTAAAAACATATTCAATTTAGTTGATATTTTTAAAGTTGAAAATAGAGTTGAAGTTGTGTTTCATCATAATATTTTAGAAATGGATATTTTTTAAGTTAAAAAATATAAATTTATGGCAACTGAGTTATTTTGTGAAAATAAAAAATTTACTTTTAAAAAAAAAAGGTTCAAAAAGTAAATTTAAAAATAGTGAAACCGCATGATTTTTCTTAAAAAATTTAAATATTGTGAAAATATATTTTAAAATATTTGGCTAATAATTATTTCGAAATAAAGTGAAATGTATTCTCAAATATTGTTAATAATATTAGCCAAACTCCTACTGTGGAATAAATTTTTATCAAGATGATCGATTAATATATTTCCTCAGTTTCAAAATAATTGGCATTTATTAACTTGACACTCCCTTTAAGAAAATATTAATTATGTGCTTATTTTTATCAAAATAATTTTATTAATTACTCCCTCCGTCCCAAATTACATGTCCCAAATTGAGATGACATATTGATTAAGAAAAATAATTAATAACATGGCTAGTTTACCATAGTGCCCCTATTAAATAATGTTTACATTTTAATTTGAAGAAAAAGTAACTAATGCAAAGGGTAAAATATGAAGAAAAAAATTGTCTCTTCTTGATTAATGAAAAAAGACAAGTAAAATGAGAAATTTGGGACAGAGGGAGTATGTTTTGAAAATATAAATATGAGTATATACACTTTATTTGTCATTTAATAATAGAGGTAATCTTGAAAAATGTAATAAAATTCTCTTGATTCATAAATGTATAATAAAAATGAAATAAATATTTTTAGCATGAGTACCAACTATTTTAAAATGGAGAGAGTATATTGAATGAGAAAGTATTACTCCTTCTTCTACTTCCTCTGTCTCAAATTTTTTGATTTCTCATTTTACTTGTCTTTTTTCATTAATCAAGAAGAGAGAGAAAAATTCATGTGTTAACCCTTTGCATTAATTAATTTTTCTTCAAATTAAATTATAATATCATTTAATAGGGATACTATGGTAAACTAGTCATGTTATTAATTATTTTCTTAATCAATGTGTCATCTCAATTTGAGACGGATAATTTGAGACAGAGGGAGTATTTCAAAATAAATGAATTATTGAGCTATTTTTTAATGTCTAAAATAAATGAATTATTCATTCTTCAAGATACATATTTAAAATTTCTTCTAATTTTATTCTTTTATTTAATGATATTTTAAAATATTTCACATTTTTAAGAAAATAATTTAAAAATAATTTTAAAAAAAAGCTATAATTTATGTCCTAGAATATTTTTTAAAAAAAATGTATCATCCTTAACAATTCAATTAATAATAAAGAAATGCACAATAATGCACATCCTAAATTTATGAGAAAAAACATTTTTTCCTCCCTGAACTTGTCCTCCAAACTCACTTTCACTAAAAAAAAAAAAAAACTGTGTTTAGCGACGAAATTTACTGACAGACCAAATCTCGTCACTATGTAGCGACAGATTAGCAACGGAACATTCAATTTGGTCGCAGACATTGCAGTTCAATTTTTTGATATGTTCTTAGCAACGAATTAGTGATGGAATTTGATTTTAGTCACTAATTAATAGCAAGAAAAATTGACACCCAAATTTAGTGACGGATTAGTAACGAATTTTTTGGTCGCTATGTTAATTATTTTGTAGCAATGGATTTAACAACAAACTTTTGTCGGTGCCCTTCTTTTAAAAAAAAAAAAATTATTTAGCGACCAACTATGCCGTCGTAAAATATTAATCATAGTTTTCTAATTAATTATTTTTACTATATAAAAGGGGGGCTCTAGGGTTTTATTCATTTCCACCCGCCCCTCCATCTCTTCCTCTCTAAAATAAGATACTTTCTCCTCTATACTGATTTGCCTCTCCATTTCTAGATCAAAATTCTTCACTACTCTTGCTTCACTTGTCTTCCTTTTTACTGAATCAGTTTTCGATCTTCAAGTTCTTGGATATGTGCTTTCAATTTGACCTCTATTCAAATGATTAATTCCATTTGCATGTAATTTCTGAACTGATCTGCAAGGAAAAATTCTTGATTTGCGACTACTTTCTTTTGGCTTTGATGGAACCAGCTATTTGAGGTATTTTCCTTTTTCTGTTCTTTGTAAGTGTTGTTATGATGTGTGACACTACTACCCTGTCTTGGCCTTTATTTTCCATTTAATCCATCCAGTGAGGTGGTTTAGGAAGAAGGGCATCAACCAATAATATAGAAAGTTTGACTTCTCGTAAAGAATCAACTGCTTTGGTTTATTGAGTCATCCTACTGGTTTTTAATCCTCCGCTACATGTTGAAATATCTCTATAATGGGTTATGTTATTTTAAGCTTACTTCAACAAAATCTTGTCTATTTGTATGTTCTGTGACATAGAGCTATCCTCTGAGGCATTTAACTTTGCCTAGTCCTATAGTAGAAATCCATCTTTGGTAGTTGGAATATGCTTTAGCACTTTTGAGTATTTATTCGTCCAGGGAGGGAAAGATTAGTTTCTTCACATTGTAAGTCTAAAAGCATGTTGGAGGATTGTTTGGATACTGATACAAAAGCATCATAATAATCTCTTTGGACTATGGCTAGTGAAGCAATGTAAATTTTTGTCTTATATGGTCGGTTTATTAGTTGAATGGCGAAGTTAGAAGTTGAAACTGGATTGTTTTGAAATATACCCATGTCCTTTATATATCGGGTATCAATGTGTATGGTTTGAATCATATGTATCAATTTCGTAATTAAAGTTAAACAAGTGGTTTTCTTCTTAGGGTAGTCTCTAGCAACCAATGCCTCCAAAGTGATGCATTAACTTCTTCTCTAATTATAAGAGGAGCTTTTTGAATCCTTAAGTTAGTCTTGCAATTGTATGAAAATTTAGAGGTACTTCACAAAACACATAATAAAATTATCCAACTGTACTGAAGATAAAAAGTTATTCCATGTTATTTAGCCATCATATGTACATCATATGTTATTTATCCAACTGTACTAAAGAAAAAAAAGTTATTCCATAATACTTCTATATTCCATGGAAGCTCTAAAATATATAAGAAAAATAGTTTTAACCAATAAATCGATAACCGATTCTTTACAAATGTTTTGTATGTACATCAATGTTGCTTGGATTCTGCAAAAATTTTAACGGGGTGTGTCATATATTCAAATACTTATTTGATACACTTATCTTTCAGGTGTCTTTTTACTGGAATTGGTGTAGTGCAGTTGTAGATTGGTGGTAAAATAAGTAGAGTATTGTATTCAATCAGGTGTGTTTTAAAACTTTCTTTCGATTTTTTAATTTTTCTTGGTAAGCTTGTTGGCTTCTCGATTATGTTTGTAACTTAAAATAGAAGTATGTATCACTTTTATCTTATTTTAAAGGTAAACTAGTTTTATTTTCTACTTTAAGAGCATAAGTTTGAATAATTTAGTGAAACTATTTAACTGTCAATTGATCAACTTAATTATGCTTTCTTTGCTAAGTAGTTCTTTATATAAAGCCTGATCATACATTATCGTATTTGTTAATAAATATTTCCAACAAGGTTAATTATTGATTAAGACTAATTGTCGTGTTTCTTATTAAGCTGGTTAATTAGCATTGATTATTCTTTTTTTATTTCAACCTTAATAGGAACATGAATAATCTAAAACGTAGTTGGATGTATGAGAGGTTAGATGGCCGAGGGGGTTTATACTCTAGATTTATAACCGGGAGGATGAATTTATTCAATTTGCATGTTCTCAACCAAATCGTATGAGTGTTGACAAAGTTAGATGTCCATGTGCAAAATGTCAGAACTATAAATTCATGGATGTTGAAACTGTTAAATGTCACCTTTATCAATCTGGATTTATTGAGAACTATTTTATTTGGAAGCATCAAGGGAAAAGAGATGATATAAGTGAGACTTCTTATGGTAATGCATTGCATGGTAGTGGTCAACGAATATTCGAAGAGAATCCATACCGACAAATGATTTTGGATGCAGCTGGCCCCAACTTTTCTCAGGGTTCAAGCTGGAAATCTTATAGAAATAGTGAACCCGAGTCATCTCATCCTTTTCAACATTCAATGGAGGAAGATCCTAATCTTGTTTCCAAAAAATTTTATGATTTGTTAGATGCTGCTGATGCAGAATTATATCCCGATTCATCCCTCTCTCAACTTGCAGTTGTCTCTCGAATGTTGAATATTAAAATGGAGAATAATATGTCACAGAGAGGCTATAACCAAATGATCCAATTACTTAAGGAGTCTTTACCTGAAGATAACATCGTGCTTGATAACTATTATCAAATGAAGAAGTTAGTGCGTAGCTCGGGTTTGCCAGTTGAAATGATTGATTGTTGTGAATCAGGATGTATGTTGTATTGGGGTGATGATGATGAACACCTTACATCTTGTAAATTTTGTAGCAAGCCAAGATATAAGCGTTGTGTTGGCTCTCATAACAGGCAATTGGTCCCTTACGAGAGAATGTATTATTTTTCTTTGATTCCGAGATTGCAAAGATTATATACATCTCATGCTACAGCTGCTGACATGAGATGGCATCATGAGCATAAAAAAAAGGATGGTGTGATGCGCCATCCATCAGATTCTGAGGTTTGGAAGCACTTCAATGAAAGTCATCCCTTTTTTGCCGCTAAACCAAGAAATGCCAGGTTGGGATTATGTACAGATGGTTTTCAACCATTTAGTCAGTTGGAAGAAAATATTCTTCATGGCCAGTGATTGTTACTCCATACAATTTACCTCCAGGAATGTGCATGAAAGAGGCTTATATGTTCTTAACTATCATTGTTCCAGGTCCCAGCAATCCCAAACATAAAATTGATGTTTATCGACTACCCCTAATTAAGGAGTTGACCTTGTTGTGGGAGACAGGTGTGGAAGCATTTGACATCTCAAAAAGGCAAAACTTTCAATTAAGGGCATCTTTGATGTGGATAATTAGTGACTTTCCTGCATATTCTATGTTATCGGGATGGAGTACTGTAGGTAAATTAACATGTCCTTATTGTATGGAGGAAACACAATTTTTTAGATTGCAGCATGGAAGAAAACAATCCTGGTTTGATTGCCACAGAATGTTCCTTGACCAGCACCACCCATTTAGGAGAGATCGAAAGAACTTTCTTAAAGGCCAGACTGTCAGAAGACCTCCCCCAACAAATAGAACAGGAGAGGAAATTTTGGACCAGATTTGTAATTTAGGGATAAGAAATGTAACAGAATTAGATGCAGAACAAGTTAATAAAATAATATGTAAGATATGTAGGTGGAAAAAGCGAAGCATCTTTTGGGATTTTCCATACTGGAGTTCTAACATGATTTGACATAATCTTGATGTTATGCATATTGAGAAAAACTTCTTTGATAATGTATTTAACATTGTTCTTAATTTTGATGAAAAAACTAAAGATAATCCACAGTCACGGTTAGATACAGCAAAATATTATGATCGACCTTAATTGCGAAAGGATAGTAATAGCCAATATCCAAAAGCTGTCTATACATTAGACAAGGAAGGAAGAGCGATCTTGTTTAATTGGGTGAAATGCTTAAAGTTTCCAAATGGGTATGTTTCAAATTTGGGTAGGTTGCCAGACACAAATGCGAAAAGGTTATTTGGAATGAAGAGTCACGATTGTCATGTGTTCATGCAACGACTAATGCCTAGTGCTTTTCGTGAACTACTTCCTAATAATGTGTGGCAGGCACTTATAGAATTGAGCTTATTTTTTAAGGATCTTACTTCGACCACTCTACGAGTGGATGATATGGTGTGATTAGAGAGAGATATTCTACAAATTTAGTGCAAGTTGGAACATATATTTACTCCTGGGTTCTTTGACTCAATGGAACATCTTCCTGTGCACCTTTCATATGAAGCAAGGGTTGCTGGACCTGTGTAATATCGATAGATGTATCCTTTTGAAAGGTAAATATGTAGCTCTATGTCAAACTTGTGACGGTTAATTAATACATAACCTTCCAAAACATAATGTTACATCTTTTTCTGTATATAGGTATTTGGGAACTCTTAAAAAGATGATTGGGAATAAAGCTAGTGTTGACAGTTCCATTTGTGAAGCGTACTTGATGATGGAGTCAACACAACTATTTTCTCATTATTTTGAACCTCATGTCATGTCACGAAATCATAATGTGGATCGTAATGACGATGGTGGTGTTGTGGAAGATCTTAAAGGAAATCTTTTAATATTCTCCCATCCAGGTTGACTTTGGGGAGAAGCAAAGAAAAGAGATTTAATCTTAGATGAAATCAAGGCGGCTCAAACTTATATTTTACTAAATTGTGAGGAGGTTGAGCCATTTGTGAGGTAACCAAATTCTCTTAATTAATAATATTAAAATCCATTCTTATATCGTGACTTCTCATATATAAATTAATTTGTTACAATGAAGTATGTACCTGCAACGCTTGGAAGAAGAATTTCCGAATCTCTCTCAAAGCGAAATAAACGAGAGCCTTGAAGAAAATTTCGCTATATGGTTCAAGGGATATGTAAGATTTAAATAAATATTAACTTTCATATAATGATGCACGTACTTAAATTGGCTTCTCATGTTTAACTAGATCTTTGTTTTTTTTAAAATAGGCTCGGTGTAATCCCATTGAAAATGAATACTTGCGTAATCTTGTTCGTGGACCATTAATAGGAGCTATATCTCATTCATTTTATTTTGTTAACGGATATAAATTTCACATAGAATGTCATGGTAGCATGAGATCAACAATGAATAGTGGAGTTTATATCTCGGATCCAAATTTTGGGAATTATTATGGGCGAATAAAAGAGATCATACAAGTGGAATACCGTGAAGCACCTTTAAAGCAAACTGTGTTATTCAAATGCGAATGGTTTGACCCAATAATAGATGTCGGTGTTAAGAAGCATGATCGATACAAATTGGTTGATATTAACCATCGTTGTCGATATAAAAAGTATGAGCCTTTTATTCTTGCAATGCAAGCAACGCAAGTATGAGCCTTTTATTCTTGCAATGCAAGCAACGCAAGTATGTTATGTACCTTATCCAAGCAAGAAAAAGGACAAAGAAGATTGGCTAGCTGTATTAAAGGTCAAACCTCAAAATATTATTGAATTACCAGTTGAGGAAGTGGTGATAACTTCAGAACTGAATGTTCCTTTTCAAGTTGAAAAAGTTGAAGTCCATAAGATAGATATGTTTGTTTCTGTAGATGAAGATATTCTATTGCATGATCCAAATGGGGGTGTACTTGAAATGAATGAACCTCTTAATGATGGTTTATTTAAAGAGCATCATGAAATTCAAGATGGATGTACAGAAGAAGAATATGAAACCGAGGAAACTGAGGAGGAGGATGAAGAGGAAGAGTTTGAAAAAGACATAGATAGTGAATAGAACTTGATAAATATCTGCTATTTTAGCTTTGTTGTATTTTTTTTTAGTAAGAAACTACGAAATTTGCTATTTTAGCTTTGTTGTAGTTTGTTTTTAGTTCAAAACATAGACTGTGCCAAGTGCTTCGAAAAAATGTGTTATTTTAGCTTTGTTGTATGTTGTTTTTACTAATTTTTCTCTAAGATATCATCATTTTATAAGTTTTTGGTTTCCTTTTAATAATCTACTAATTTTTCATATTGCATCATTTTGTTCCTAACTGTACTTCATGGTTCCAACCAACAACGTAGCTAGTGTAATCTCACCGTGTGCATGTGCGTAGTGTATTTGCAATCTTACCTCTATCTATCTTGCAATAAAAAGAGTATTTTATCTATGGAACATATCTGCTGTTTTCTATTATTGCAGCTGTTGCTAGTTTTATGCTACTTTTCTAGTAAGCAGCTGTTTTCCAAAACTACAACATACTGCCCAAGAAATCAATAGTTGCTGTTTTCCAGAACTGCAGCAGCTGTTTTCTACATGTGCATTCTTATTTGTTACACTAATAGTTGCTGGAAATTGTTACTGCTGCTATTTTCTGTTATTGCAACTGCTGCTGGTTTTATACTATTTTTTCAGCAAGCAATTGCTACAGTTTCTCTTGTTTTTTCTCTTTGTTTTGCAATAATTTTTTTCTGCTACTCTCTTCTTTTTCATCTTTATTTTGCTGCTATACCAACATGTTTGGTGACATTTTTTTACTTAGAATAGGGCAAAAAAACTTGGTGGTGTGTCATGATTCTCTTTTGGTATACTGCTAATGTACATTGGTCTTATTCTAAATACCTGAAAATTCTGTATAGGCTCTTAAAATAGGTCGAGATCCAACTCCAAGTGAGTTACATTTGCACGTCCATACACATAATCATGATAGAAAATCTTTTGTTGGTGAGCATTCCCGACTTCTACATGTAAGTACATAACTTACATCTAACGATATGATAGTCATCTCTTATTTTTCTTTTGTGTTGACATGAACTTGAGTCTATTTTAATAACTTCACTTGTTACGGAAAGGTATGAAGAAATTATACGGGAAAAAGTACAATGTGAATCTGAAATAGATCAATTGGAGACATATTATGAAGCTGGGGGAGGAGCAAAGAAGAAAAGATTGTTTGGTCTTGGATCTGAAGCTACAAGTTACTTTGGGAAAAAACTGTGTGCCTGCAATGCTTCCACATCATCAGTACCACCTTCGATTTCTTTACCGACAACAAATATGGAGGAGTTGGTGAAGCAATTGATTCCGGCCCTTACTACTCATTTTTTTCCAATAGTTATTGAGCGTGTTGGTGGTACTAGGGTACAAGATGGGGCCGTGCTTGATCCTCCTCCTACTCATGATGATGATGACGGTGTTGATTTGTAGCTTCATATTATTCGTAGTCCATGCTCGTTGCACTAATTTTTGATAAACTATTTTGACATTAGTTTATGTTTGATAAAATACTTGAAATTGTGGGTGTTGGACACAATTGTTGTGAATTTTGCTATCTGTTTGAATGTTGGATATTTAATCATTTTATAATTTACGTGTTTCAACTATTTTCTTATAAAATTATTAGCGACAAAAAATTAGTGACTAACTTTTGTCGTTGCTACTGAAAAACTTTAGGGATGGATTAATTTAGTTGCTAAAGACGGCTGTAATTAGCAACAAAAAATTAGTGGCTAACATCAGTCGTAGCTACTGAAAAACTTTAGCGATGGATAAATTTGATTGCTAAATAAGTAGACCAAATTATGTTGCAACGGATCAACGACAAAATATTCTGTCGTAAATTAAGCCACGACCAAAATGAATTTTGGGAATAGCAACGCTATAGCAACGAAATCGTACGTCAGTAATATCAACAACCAAATTGTTTCGTCGCTAATTGATCATAAATTTTACGACGGAATTCAATTTTTTGTCGCTATGAGGTTAGCAACGAGCAATATAGCGACAGAACAAATTCTGTTGCTATTCCGTCGCTATTTCTATTTAGCGACGGATTTTCATACGATAGCGACGAATATGGCGTGTCGGTAAATGCTATTTTTTTTTGTAGTGTTTAGCACTTAAACTTAACTTCTGTTTATTTACCCCCCTTAAAATCAAAATCCCACTCTCACATGGAGAGTGCACTACACATGCGCCATGTCATTGCCAAATCACTGGCACATCAGTTCCATGTCATTGCCACGTAATAAATTATAATTTTTTCAAAAAAAAAAATATCCCACACACTTACTTTTTATATATTCTTTTAAATATATATATATATATATATATATATATATATTTATAAAAATATATATTTTATATAAATAAAATAGACTTCACCCCCTTCTTTCTTCTTCTTCACAGCCCTCACCCCTCACCCCACGCCACCCCACCCCAATTACTTCTTCTTCTTCTTCTTCTTCTTCCTCAATACAGCAGCACCCCATCCCCCCTTTCTTCTCCTCCTCCTCCTTCTTCTTTACATAATATTTTTTTATAAAAATATATATTTTATATAAATAAAATAGACCCCACCCCCTTCTTTCTTCTTTTTCACAGCCCCCTCCCCCCACCCCACACCACCTCACCTTAATTACTTCTTCTTTTTCTTCTTCTTCAGTACAGCACCCCCCCATCCCCCCTCGTCCCCCTTTCCTCCTCCTTCTTCTTCTCATAAAAACACCCATTTTTCTCTTTCTTTCACCATTGTTGCAAACTTTTCAATGATTTTTTTTCTTCATCAAATATAAAATGGAAAAAGCTCAAAAATACCCTGAACTATTCAAAATAGCTCAAAAATTCCCTTCGTTAGAGTTTTGGCTTAAAAATACCCCAATTAAATATTTGACTCAAAAATATCCCTCCCTCTAATTTCCTTCGTTAGATTTTTGGCTTAAAAATACCCCAATTAAATATTTGGCTCAAAAATACCCCTCCCTTTAACGGAATTTGGAAAAGGATAAAAAATACCCCTGAACTATCTGAAATGGGTCAAAAATACCCCTCTGTTAAATATTTAGCTCAAAAATACCCCTCCCTTAACGAAATTAAATTATTTCGATTATTTCGTTAATTTATATAAAGTTCATCATTTAATTTATATTTCGTTAATTTATTTAATTGAAAATTAATATTTCGTTAATTTATATTTCGTTAATTTCTTTAAATATTAAAAAGATGTAAAGTGAAAATACCTTTTTAGAATAAATGTATGTTTATTTTCCAAATTAAATTCAACCAATTTATATTATAATTCAAATACTTTTTTTCATTATCTTGTTTTTAAAATTTAAAAAATACTTTTATGTAAAAAAAATTAAAGTATTAGGGTTAAAAAGTTAAAGTTAAGGTTTAATTCAATCGAAATAATTTAATTTCGTTAAGAGGAGGGGTATTTTTAGCCAAATATTTAACAGAGAGGTATTTAATGAAATTAAATTTTTTTGATTATTTCGCTTAATTTATGTAAAGTTCATCATTTAATTTATATTTTGGTAATTTCGTTAAGTGAAAATTTATATTTCGTTAATTTCTTTAAAAATTAAAAAGATGTAAAGTGAAAATACCTTTTTAGAATAAATGTATGTTTATTTTCCAAATCAAATTCAACCAATTTATATTATAATTTAAATATTTTTTTTCATTATCTTATTTTTAAAATTAAAAAAATACTTTTATGTAAAAAAAATTAAAGTATTAGGATTAAAAAGTTAAAGTTAGGGTTTAATTCAATTGAAATAATTTAATTTCGGTAATAGGAGGGGTATTTTTGAGCCAAATATTTAACAGAGGGGTATTTAACAAAATTAAATTATTTCAATTATTTCTTTAATTTATATAAAGTTCATCATTTAATTTTTATTTCATTAATTTCTTTAAGTGAAAATATATTTCATTAATTTCGTTAATTTCTTTAAAGATTAAAAAGATGTAAAGTGAAAATACCTTTTTAGAATAAATTTATGTTTATTTTCAAATCAAATTCAACCAATTTATATTATAATTCAAATACTTTTTTTCATTATCTTATTTTTAAAATTAAAAAAATACTATGTAAAAAAATTAAAGTATTAGGGTTAAAAAGTTAAAGTTAGGGTTTAATTCAATCGAAATAGTTTAATTTCGTAAATGGGAGAGATATTTTTGAGTCAAATATTTAATAGAGTGGTATTTTTGACCCATTTCAGATAGTTCAGGGGAATTTTTGATCCTTTTTCGAATTCCGTTAGAGGGAGGAGTATTTTTGAGCCAAATATTTAACGAAGGGGTATTTTTGAGCCGAAAATCTAATGAGGGGCATTTTTGAGCTATTTCAGATAGTTCAGGGGTATTTTTGAGCCTTTTTCGAATGTAAAATTAACTTGAACAAATTTAACAATGAATTAAATACAAGTACATGATTACACAAACATATCAATACACAAAATCTCAAATCAAAATTCTTCCACATTAACCAAAACCCAAAATCCCAAAACTCCTAAATTTTCAATTTTTTACTCAAAAATTTCTTCAGAAATGGTATAAACAGTCGAAAATTCAGAAATGGCATAGATGATATTCGCATGATATGAAATTTTTGGCCAAGAATCAAACGTGTTCATCAATCTTGAATCCTTTTTGATTGTCGAAAAATAAAATTTTGAATCAATTAGGACTTAATAGGAAGAAAATTACGAAGAAACGGGGTGGAAGTATGAAGAAGATGAAGAAATGGAGTGTTGGGGCAGGGGGTGGGGGTGGGGGAGGGGAAGAGGAGTGACGATCTTCTTTGACGAAGAAAATGAAGTTATGCCTTTAATATATATATATATAATAATAAAGTGGGCCCTTTAGAAAAGAAATTCTCTCATCTTTTTTTTTTACCACATCAATTGTAAGAGGTGAATTTATTTCACTTGAAAATTATTAAAGGATAAATAAATAAAACTTAAATTTAAGTATTAAAGGGAATTTGGCGGACAAATTAAGCTTGAAAAAACACGCTTTTCTCTAGATTTATGGTTCTAACTTCTATATATAGGTCTACGCATAAAGCTCGCAACACAACCTCATACCTCGAAATCTTCACCAGAACGTCGTATACAACGAATACATCTCCCTTTCCCCACCCCACCTCTCTCTCTCTTTCTCTCTCTTCTGTCCTACAATACTCCCCTTCTCTCTTCTTGAAAATTTAGAAGAAAAATTGCAAGTGAGAATTAGAAGATGTTTTGTTTTTCATGTGTTTGTGAGGAAGATGAGAAAGAGCTAGGAAGAAAAGTAGCACCAGGGGCATGTCCATGTTGCGGAGGAAAAGTACAAGCTGTTGATGTTGAAGGGCGTTTTCGTCTTTGTTTTCTTCCTATTTGCTTTAGGTTCAAGAGGAAGTATCTTTGTACTCTCTGTTCGAAGCGTTTAGTTTTGTATTGTTGATTGTTATGCTGCTCGGAATCTTCAAAAGTGTTTTCATAGTTGTGTCTAATCATATGTTTGACACAGTGTTAATAGACATTTTTAAAGAATTCGAGCGAGTTAGCTAGATTGTCTCCCAATTTTCCTAGATTGTGCCTTGTATCCTATGTATGTATGATTATTTTTTTATTTGTTGAAAGAGGGTTTGTTGGAGAGTTGAGATAATTCATTTTGCTTAATAATGTATGAAATGAAACTTGTACTCAATTTTAAGGGAAATTACAAGATTGGCCCAAACAGTTTGAGGGTTTTTAATCGATTGCTTATTGGTCGTCCTGCATTTATGGTTGAAATGTTTCTCCTCTAGTCATGAATTCTGAGTCTTAAGAATTGAGAAAGTTGATCATTTTTGCATTCTTAGTGAGTTTATACAGTCATGTGAGTAGGCCGTGGGGTACCTACTTGGAGAGATTTCATTGAAATTGATTTAGTACCGGCTTTTGACAGCACAGAGTAGCCAAAATAGTTGTGTAGATCAAAGAATTTAGGATTTATAGTTCATGGTTGCTGACTAGGCTATCACGGGTTAAAGCCGTGAAAATAATCTCCAAATAAGGTAAAAGAGTTGTGCAGATCAGAGTGTTCGTTGGGGAATGAATTGTCCAGGGTAAATAGAAATAAAAGATATAACTGCGCTGAATAGATTTTTTGTCCTGGCTTTCCCGAAACTGGGGCACTTTATTGGGCTGACCTTTTATTAGTTTATACTGCCAAATACAAAAATTCAGGTTAGATGCAGAATGCAGATATGAGTTAAAGACCTTGGCTGAACAGACTATGTATATAAGACTATGCAGATTCAGGTTACAGTCGTTCTCAGGGGGTTGCTTGTATGGAAGACTATGCTTAACAAACTCTCATGATTGATTCTTTTTTGAAGTTCACAATTAGCGAGATTCTTGAAACACCAGTTTGTTTGTTTAATTAACGGTAAGTCTTTTAGGTCCTTCTAAACCTGTCAAACGGGCCGGGTTGATCCGGCCTGAATCGGTTCACTTAATAAAATCGGTCCGATTAGCTCATGAGCTGTAGGGTATTGGGTCCCAGACCGGTTAAATTTTTTGATTGGGTTCGGTTAACCCGGTTTGGACCAAGCCCGATCCAGGCCCGCCGGTTAACCGGCCCATCCCGGATAAGTTTTTTTTTTTTTTGGCCCAACGGCTATAAAGCCTTTTTGGATCCACACGAATAGTTTGGGCTCATAAAGAGTTTTTTTTTTTTCATTTAAAATATTTTTTAATCTCAATTTTTTTTTATAAATATCCTACACCTTCAAATCATTTTTTACACAATTTTTCACTCTCTAAAATCTCATTCTCCCTCAAATCTCAATTCTCAAATATGCAATATATTTAATTTCCTAAAGTGCTCACTTTAATTTTTTAATTTTGCGATTACAAAGTACGGGTGGAAGTTTCTATAGTCGCAACTTCGGATACTTTCAAAATTTGATTTTGTCATTTCATCTCTTACATTTAATTTTTATTTATTGTATTAATTGTTGAATATTTAATTTTATTATATTTATGTATTTCGAACTTTTTTAGTTTAATTTATATTATGGATAAATTAAGAAACCTCGCTACTAAAGGTGTTAAAATTTTTTGTCCCGGAAGCGATAGTAAAAAGCGAATTACTAGCGGTAGAGGTACTTCAAGTAGTAGATATACATGTGTTTCTTTGCCTCCGGTATCGCTTGGTACACCTTTTGAAGAAGAAATAGGGGTAGATGCTCACGATATGAATTATGTAGAAGCTTAGAAAAATTACGGTATAGAAGAAGAAAATGAAATAGGTGCGGTTAATTTAGACGAAAATGGTGAAAATATTGGTGAGACACCCGCAATAGGAAATGCTAATGTTATATCTGAATTGGTTAATTTCCCTTTTTGTCCTCCCCGTGCCCCAAGAGCTTGTAAAACAACTAGTATTGAATGACAATTTTTTAAACGTATCTCAGATATTGAGGTGCAATGCAATATTTGTCAACAAATATATAAGCATAAAAGCGGAAATGAGTAAGGGGGTACGGGTACATTAATGAGACATATAGATGATGCTCACGAAAGAGAGTGAAATATTACACGAGGTGGTGGGGATGTTGGTGGACCAACGTAAACTAGAATGAACCCAGCAACCGGTCAGGTAACGAAAAAGTATAATAAATTGAGGGATCGGGAAGAAATAGCTAAAATGGTAGTTGTGGATTATTTGCCTTTTAGTTTTCCTTCCTCTGATGTCTTTATTTATTATATTCAAGTAATTTATAATCTTATGTTTAATGGTATTCCTCGAAGTACTTGTCGGTCTGATATTTTTAGACTTCATTCACAATATTATTTTTATTTATCAATATTGTTAAAAAATATTTAATGTAGATTGTCCCTAACTTCTTATCTTGGTCGTGCTGTAAATAAAAATGATTATTTAACCGTTACTTGTCACTGAATGGATAGTAATTTTGTGATGCAAAAACGTATTCTTGCTTTTTTATATGATGAAGATCGTAAACATACTGGAGATTTTATTGCTGATTTTATTGTTAAAGTTGCCGAATTTTATTGTATTAAAAATAAAATCTTATGTACTGTTTTTGACAATACTTCTAATAACAAAACTACTATAAAAAAAGTTAAAATCTAAGCTACCTCCACCGTTGCCTGAAATTTTTCATATTAAGTGTGCATGTCATATATATAATTTAATTGTAAAAGATGTCTTGAGTTTTTTGAGTTTTATATTGAAAAAATCCTTCTTGCTGTTGGTTTTATTCAAGGAAATAATCGTAGATCGAGAATTACAGAATTTAAAGTTAAATGTCAAGAAAATGGACTTGCACCGATATTGATGCTTGAGGAAATTTAGAGTTCCTACTATACTAGCTTTTAACCAACATTGCGGTTCATTTGCTGATTCTGCTGATTGCATGCTATATGATTGTGATTGGGTTGTAATTAATGATCTTGTTAAATTTTTAGAAAAAATTTATGTAACTACGGTTGAATTTTTCGGTGCTTATTATCCTACTGTTTGTAATATTTTGGCATATATAACCAATATTTCTTATTTGCTCAAAAAATATAAAAATAAAGAAGATTATAAAGAAGTTGTTGGTGCCATATTTACTAAATTTAAAAAATATTTTTTTTTGATTCCCCCTATTTACTTGGTTGGTGCTATGCTAAATCTGTGCATGAAATATAATACTATGTGCCACTTTAGTACTATTATTTATGCTAACTTAAAAATAAATACTAACAATAATTCTGAACAAGTACAACCTGATTTGTGGACAACTATGGATGATGCGAGTGAATACATAGAAAAATTATATAATCACTATGTTGAATTAGTTGATTTAGTCGTACCTACAAATATCACTCCAACTGTCGCTCCTCATCCTCCCGAGGAGCCATCATCTTCTAAAAGGTCGGTACATAGTGATTTTCCTGATTCCTTTTATGATTTACCTTGTTGGAACAGTGTTGATGAGAGAGCTTACACATCAACTTATCAGGAAGAGTTGAATATTATCTTCGGTCGCCGTCAGAGGATTGCAAACGACGGATCAACACGTTGGATTGGTGGAGAAGTAATGGAACACAATATTCTGTGCTTTCAAGATTAGCTAGAGATATCTTGAATGTTCCAATGTCAACCGTTGCATCAGAGAGCGTCTTTAGTTAGGGATGACAGCAGCTTCGAGACAACCGACACTCATTGGGAAGCAATGCAATGAATATTCTAGTTTGCCTCAGAGATTGGATTAGAGCGGAAAGAAGAAACCAAGGAATGAAACCGGAGCCAAACGACGAGCAGAGACTTGAAGAAATTCTGTCTTCACGGGAGAACTTAGCAGAATCAAGTCCAATGCATGGTTTTGCCCCCATTGACTTTAACTATCATATACAAGTTTCCGTTAATATTACCATGAATGAGTTGAAAAAAATGATGCATAATTTGTAGATTTTTCATTCATGTAAATTATAAATTTTGAATTATTTCGCAATCAATGAAATTCAACAGTCATTCACTCCTTAATCCTTACTTTATAATTTTTTTCATTTAATGATTTAAATTGAATTCCTAGTTTAAATTAAAAACTTACTTTTAATATATTATTAATTTACTATCAAGTATTATTAATTTATTATATTAAGTAACATATGTTTTGTATATTTGTGTATATATCTTCTATAGATGTGTATATTTAATGTATACATGTGTATATGTTTTATAAATTGTATATATATATATTGTAGTATATGTTTTATTTAAAGTAGTACATATATATTGCATGGTGCATATACATGTGTATATATCTTCTTTAGACGTGTATATTTAACGTATACATGTGTATATGTTTTATAAATTAGTATATATATATATATATATATATATATTGTAATGTATATATATTGTAGTATATTTTATTTAAACTTCAAAGTAGTACATATACATTGAATGGTGCGTATATATGTGTAATTGTGTATATGAATATATATTTTTTAAATTGTAATGTAGTATAAACTATATATATAGTGTATATATATTTTTTAAAGTATTTAAAATGTATATAGGTGAGTATATATAATGTATATTAAAACAAACTTTTTTTTTTATTTTTGATCAGATTTGACCGAATTTTTAATCAGATTTAACCGATTTTAGGTAGGTTTTGACCGAATTGGGTTAAGTGGACTGGGTTAGGACTATTTTTAAAAATTTTACTATTGAGCCCGACCCGATCCACTTAACTTCAACCCGAACTCAATCCAACCCACAAACCTAATAAATTTAATGAGTCGATTTTAGATTGACCCGGCTCGACCCACTTAACACCTTCCCTTAAATGTTGAGCAGAGTTTCTATTACAGGAATAAGTTTGTTTTAAGAGGAAACTAATTTATTTGCTTTCTCTGTCAAGTGGATGAGTGGCCGTATCCGATTCCTTTCTCTTGCCGCAAATCTGTTTTGTTTCACCTACTCGGTGGACGGTGGATGAGAGGCCGTATTTGACTACTCTTCCTCTTATTGTCACAATACTGTTGAAATAGTTGAAAAAGAGATATCAAAAGGCACCCAAAAGTACATTAAGGTCTTGCTACAGGAATAAACTTTACTCTGTATTTCTATAATAAGCTATTTTTCCACCTAAAATTTGTAACTTTTTTTTTACTTTATTTCATAATTTAATTATGTGATAATAATTTTATCAGTTATGTCAAGGTTTATCTTTGAAAAAAGACATAGCGATAAAACAATTCAAAATTTAGAGAATTTTGAATACAGAATGAGTCGTAAAATCGAGAATTTGGATCGATTTGAGTGAATTCTGAGCACAATAAGTGTTTTTTCAAAAAGAAATCGGTGAGGAGGTTGTAGGGTGAAAAATTACCATCGTCAATAAAGTAAAAATTCAAATAGTCAACCAACTATTTCATGTAGTCTAAAATAAATAAATTGTTGGGATATGACACCCTTTTAATTATTCTTAGATTATTCTCCTAAAAAAAATGAAGTACTTAAGAACCTCACTAATGAAAGAATAAAATTAGAAAAAAATATTAACACATCTTTTGAAGAATGAACAATGTATTTATTTATAATATTAAACAATAGCTAAACAATTTATCATTTTATACTAGAGGGAGTAATGTATTGAGATTTCGTCCGAGTAAATGTTAAAAATGAAGAGAAATGGGATATTTACCTTAGTGATTTATTTTTTGATAAAATATGTTTGGTGAATTTCAAATGCTAAATGCTGTTGGGTTTAATTGCTGTGAATGAAAAATAGAGGAACACAACCTTTGAGCAAAAGACATATTGTTTTGGAAAAGGTGTGACTGTTCAGATAGTTGTGTCTGTTCAGAAAAAGACACAATGTTTCGAATGAACAGACGTGACTCTTCTAAAGGATATACCTTTTAAGTGAACCATTGCCACCTTTTAGAAGAGGCATCTGATGGCTATATAAACCTACTTTCATCCACAGGTTAAGAAATAAATGAAAATTTTTCTGAAATAAAAACTCTTCTTGTCTTCAAAATATTCTTTGTGATCAATCAAATCGTTGAGTAAGTTCGACGAATCCAATTATTTGAGGTACCACTATAGTTGGATTGAAAGCCATTTTATCATGGGAGGAAGATTCCAAAACCTAGGGTACAGTGAGGAGAATTATTCCTTAAGGACACTCCGTGAAGTCATGTGGACTTGGCTTTATATTTCTGTTTCATCTTAATTTCTGTAAAAATAAAACACGCTTCTTATAAAGATCACTTTGATCTTGTGTTGAGGGTGTTTTTGTACTTCATAGTGTTCTTGTTTTAAACTTGACCTAGTGTTAAAGTTGTTGTGCCTAAATACAGATTCTTGTACCCGAAAATACCATAAAATAACAATTTTAAGGAATAACCTTTGCAGAATCTGTATTGCTTGTTTTGGAGATTAAAGCTTTAAGTTTTCTACTCCGTTTGAACTTAACTAGTGATTTGAAGTCATAAAATCTTCATCACAAGTTAAAGATCACTCGGTTGACAATTGAAAGTCATAAAAACTTCATTATTAACTAGAAACAAGAGGTGTTTAAGTTATTGCAACTTGTTAACAAATAGTATTCTGAAATACTAAATTTTATTGTCTTGTGGTGACAGAAAAAATGACTAATGAAAGTCAAATGCAAGATGCTACGACTGTGGGGGCAACTAGTATTGCCTCAACAAGTCGAGCAAATGCTCCGCAACCAATGGCACCTGCGGAGAAGCCCAAAAAATTTACGGGCATTGACTTTAAGCGATGGCAGCAAAATATGTTCTTTTACCCCACCACTCTATGTCTTCAAAGGTTCACTAGTGAGGATGTTCTTGAGGTGCCCGAGAGAACCTTGGACAAAGAGCATTTCATGATTGTAGAGGCTTGAAAGCACTCAGACTTTCTTTGTAGGAATTATATCTTAAGTGGCCTCCAAGATGACCTCTATAATGTTTATAGTGGAACTAAGACATCGAAGGAATTGTGGGGGGGGGGGGGGCACTAGAACGAAAATACAAGACAGAGGATGTGGGAATTAAGAAATTCTTTGTTGCAAGGTTCTTGGACTTTAAAATGATAGATAGCAAATTGGTTGTCTCTAAAGTGCAGGAATTGCAAGTAATCATTCACGATCTCCTAGCAGAAGGTATATCTTTAAAAAATACCTTAGTTGAATAAATTGAAAATGTTCTTAGTACTCACATAAACTATTTTGTAGGTTTGATTGTGAATGATGCATTTCAAGTAGCAGCAATCATCGAGAAGCTACCACCTATGTGGAAAGACTTCAAAAACTACTTGAAGTACAAACACAAGGAGATGACTGTCGAAGATCTTATTATCCAACTGCATATTGAAGAGGATAATAAGGCTTTCGAGAGAAGGTCAAAAGGAAATTCTACAATTAATGAAGCACATATTGTATAAGATGACCAAAATAATTCTAAGAAAATGAAGAAATTTGAACAAGGAAGCAATCAATCCAAGAAGAAATTCAAGAAAAAGTGCTTCAATTGTGGCAAAATTGGCCATAAGTCCACGGATTGTCGTGCCCCTAAGAAAGGCAAGAAAAAGGGCCAAGAAAATATCATTGAGTCTAGCAAAGAATGTGATGATCTGTGTGCTGTGTTTTCAGAATGCAACTTGGTGGGGAATCCTCGCGAGTGGTGGATAGATTCTGATGCCAATCGCCATGTTTGTGCCTACAAAGAGTTGTTTCGTTATTTGCTCCGGCTCAAGTAGAAGAAATGATCTACATGGATAACTCTGCTACGGCTAAGGTAGAAGGAACAGGAAAAGTGGGCTTAAAAATGACTTCAGGACAGGTCTTGACACTTAACAATGTCTTGTACGTTCCTGAATTACGTGGGAGCTTGATTTCTGTTTCACTTCTAGACAAGAACATATTCAAATGTGTAACTACTTTTGAAAAAATTGTAATTAGCAAAGGAGAAGTGTATGTAGGAAAAGGCTATCTCACCGAAGGCCTTTATGAGATGAATGTTGAAATAAATAAAAGTTTAAATTCTTCTTACTTGCTTGAGTCTTATAATTTATGGCATGAACGTTTAGGCCATATTAATTATAAAACGTTACAAAAACTGATTAACTTAGAAGTTTTGCCAAACTTTGAGTGCAATAAATCAAAGTGTCAAACGTGTGTGGAATCAAAGTATGCAAAACATCCTTATAAGTCCGTTGAAAGGAATTCCAATCCTCTAGACTTAGTACACACTGACATTTGTGATATGACGTCAACACCATCACGTGGTGAAAAAAATTATTTCATAACTTTTATTGATGATTGTACTAGATACTGTTATGTCTACTTGCTAAATAGTAAGGATGAAGCAATAGATGCGTTTAGACAATACAAAACTGAAGTAGAAAATCAGTTAGAGAAAAAGATAAAAATGATAAGAAGTTATAGGGGCGGAGAATATAAATCTTCCTTTGCCGAAATATGTGTAGAGAATGGAATCGTCCATTAAACTGCAGCCCCGTAGTCACCTCAATCTAATGGAATTACGAAAAAGAAAAATCAAACGTCAAAGGAAATGATGAATGCCTTACTTATAAGTTCTGATTTACCGCAAAACTTGTGGGGGGAGGCTATTGTTAAAGCCAATCGTACACTCAATAGAGTTCTCCATAGTAAGACACAATCAACTCCTTATGAAAAATAGAAAGGAAGCAAACCTAACTTGAAATATTTCAAAGTGTGGGGGTGTCTAGCTAAGGTCCAAGTTCCTATGCCTAAAAGGGTTAAGATAGGACCTAAGACTTTGGACTGCATGTTCATAGGATATGCTAAAAGTAGTAAAGCATGTCGTTTTTTGGTTCATAAATCTGAACATTCAGATATAAATGAAAATACGATAATTGAATCAGATAATGTTGAATTCTTTGAAAACATTTACCCGTATAAAATTAGACATTAACAGTCTAGTGGAGGATCTGAATGACCTCGAGATGAACCAAGTGAGAATGTACATAATGAAGAGAATCCAAGACGTAGTACACGTCAAAGAACGTCTACTTCATTTGGATCAAATTTTGTAACATTTCTCTTAGAAAATGAGCTTCAAATATTTAAAGAAGTGATGCCATCGTCAGACTCATCCTTTTGGAAAGAGGCAGTCAATAGTGAGATTGATTCAATCTTGAGCAACTATACGTGGGAATTGGTTGATCTTCCTCTAGGAAATAAACCTTTAGTTTCTAAATGGATTTTCAAAAGAACAATGAAAGCAGATGGTATTATTGAAAAATACAAGGCAATACTTGTAGTAAAAGGCTTCAAGCAAAAAAGAAAGCCTTGATTACTTTGATACATACTCGCCAATAATAAGGATAACATTGATTCGAATGTTAATTGCCTTGACAACAATATATGGTCTTGAAATCCATCAAATGGATGTGAAAACCGCATTCTTAAATGGAGAATTAGAGGAAAAAATTTACATGGAACAACCTGAGGGTTTTGTGATTCCAGGAAAAGGGAATAAGGTGTGTAAACTTATTAAGTCGTTGTATGGACTAAAGCAAGCACCTAAATAATGGCATGCGAAGTTTGACCAAACCATGTTGGCAAACGGGTTCAAGATAAATGAATGTGATAAATGTGTTTACATTAAAGACACTCCAAATGACCAAGTCATTATTTGTTTATATGTGGATGATATATTGATCATCAGTAGAGACATTTCTGACATAAATGCAACGAAACGAATAATTGAGAGTAAGTTCGATATGAAAGACCTTGGAGTTGTAGATGTGATATTAGGAATAAGAATCCATAGAACTCCACAAGGATTGACATTGTCACAGTCTCATTATATCGAAAATGTACTTGAAAAATTCAAGTATATGTAATTCGGTATTGCCGAGAATCCATTGAATGTGAGCTTTACACTTCGAAAGAATGAAGATAAAAGTGACTCACAATTGGAGTACGCAAGAGTATTGAGATGTTTAATGTATAGAATGAATTGTACACGACCAGACATAACATGCGCTATTTGTAAGTTGAGTCGGTACACAAGTAATCTCAACAAAACTCATTGGATAACAATGAAAAGAGTTTTGGGGTATCTAAAATACACTCATGAGTGGGTGTTCATGGTTTGGTTAAAAACTAAATCGAACCGCGAACCAAACCAAACCAATTAAAAAACCCGACATTTGGTTAGGTTTGGTTTGGTTTGGTTTTAAATTTTTGAAACCGATACTTATTTGGTTTGGTTTTGGTTTTACTCTAAAATAACCGACAAAATAACTAAATCAAACCGATAAAAATTATATATATATACACACACACATATATACATGTATATATATGTATACACACCCACATACATATGCATATATAAATTATTTATATATTATTCATAAATAAAATATAAATAGTTTTTATATTTTAAATCTTAATCATGAATTTAACTTTAGCCATAATACTTTTAGTCATATGTCTCCATCTAGTTAATGGTACGTTATGAGATTCTATATGATTTTCGCACTTTGAATAACAAATGATACTAATTGTAAAATTATCTTGTCGTCTATGGGATTTTATAGGTGAGTTTTATTAGACTATAGATAATCACTAGTTTTGAACTTCCTGTTTGGTCCCTATTAAGCAAAAAAATTATGTGTTTACCTTTTGGAAGGGTTTATCATATCATTCTCTTATATATAGTTTCTAATTACTTTTGTAGAAGAGTTCATATGGAGTTGTTCATGGCTTTGCCTAAGTATAACACTAAATTGACATCTTAGTTTCAAGGTTGAGGAACAACACTCGCTTGACATCTCATATGTTGGATTGAATTTTTGTAAGAAAAATTTCAACTTTTATTATTAACTAAAGTTATAAACCGAAAAAGCTAACCGAACCGAACTAAATCGATAAGAACCAAACCGACAATTATTTTTTTTGTGTTGGTTTGGTTTGGTTTTAGAAATTTAAAAAGCAACTAAATTGGTTTGGTTATGGTTTTGACCAATAACCGACCCAAACCAATTCGTGAACACCCCTACTCAAGACTATGCCTTGCATTATAATAAATATCCTGCGGTACTTGAAGGATATAGTGATGCAAATTGAATCACCCAATCGAATGAAGTAAAATCCATAAGTGGATATGTATTTACTATCGATGGAGGAGCAGTCTCTTGGAAATCATCCAAACAGACTTGTATTACTCGCTCTACAATGGAATCTGAATTTATCGCATTAGATAAAGCCGGTAAAGAAGCAGAATGACTCCGGATATTCTTGGAAGATATTCCTTATTGTCCCAAACCAGTGGCACCGGTATGTATACACTATGATAGCCAAGCGACAATAGGTAGGGTAGGGAGCATGATGTACAATGGTAAATCTCGTCACATAAGACGGAGATATAATACTGTTAGAAAACTTCTCTCTAGTGGAATTATCATTGTTGACTATGTTAAGTCAAAGGATAATGTGTCAGATCCATTTACAAAAGGCCTATCTAGAGAAGGAGTGGAAATGATATCCAAGGGAATGGGTTTAAGACCCAAGATAAGTCAGCATGGTGGTAACTTTACCTAGCAGACTGGAGATCCCAAGAGCTAGGTTCAAGGAGATCAAACAAAGTTGTGTCTGACAGATTCAACATTGTCAATTACCCAACCCATTCTCATGATGTAGACAATGTGTAGTAAACAAGGATAAGGCTTAAGGTGAAAAATCTTTTAATGATTATCTAAATTTGGCAGATTTGACCAAATAGTTTAAATCTATAGGATTGAACGTATAGAAATCACCTATGTGAGGGCGAAGTGAAAGCTGATTCAAGGAGAATGTTAGTAAAGACCTATTCTCTAAGCTCTCATGAAATCGGGACGTGTTCATGGCTGAAAAGAATAAAACCGTAAGAATCATAAACGGTAAAAAACTGACTGTGTGACATGTGTTGTCTAGGTGTACATTAAAGCTCGATGGCTCAAAGATATCAAATCTACTGATTGACCGAGTGTATCCGATGCATGTTCACTACAGAAAGTTCAAAGGAAAACCCACTTATCCAGATGCAATCAGTCTTTGCTTGATGATCACATACTTGTCTGTAAAATTTTACAAAGAATAGCCATTCCCCATTCATCTGGGGGATTGTTGGATTTAATTGGTATGAATGGAAAATGGAGGGACACAACCTTTGAGCAAAAGACATATTATTTTGAAAAAGGTGTGACTGTACAGATAGTTGTGTCTGTTCAGAAAAAGACACAATGTTTCGAATGAACAGACATGACTCTTCCAAAGGATACACCTTTTAAGTGAACCATTGCCACCTTTCAGAAGAGGCATCTGATGGCTATATAAACCTGCTTTCATCCACAAGTTTAGAAATGAATGAAAAATTTTTGAAATAAAAACTCTTCTTGTCTTCAAAACATTCTTTGTGATCAATCAAATCGTTGAGTGAGTTCGACAAATCTAATTATTTGAGGTACCACTATAGTTGGATTGAAAGCCATTTTATCATAGGAGGAAGATTCCAAAACCTCGGGTACAGTGAGGGAAATTATTCCTTAAGGACACTCCGTGAAGTCGTGTGGACTTGGTTTTATATTTCTGTTTCATCTTAATTTCTGTAAAAATAAAACACGCTTCTTAGAAAGATCACTTTGATCTTGTGTTGATGGTGTTTTTATACTTCCTAGTGTTTTTGTTTTAAACTTGAACTAGTGTTGAAGTTGTTGTGTCTAAATACATATTCTTGTACCCGAAAACACCATAAAATAACAAATGCCGGATTCAAATAGATAAAAATCTACCAGAATTGAGTGGGCAATGTCCTTTTCAATTTGAGTGAGGCTATTTTGTTGGCAGAGTAGTTGCACAACCCCGCCACAAGAATTGTGTGAATGGCATGATATGATGTGCGTGTGGCCGAGTGGAGCAAAAACATTCTCATAATATAAAACGGCCTTTAGAGCCTTTGCCAATGCAAGGAAACTTCCTTAATATCGTGGGATGTTTCTCTCATGTTCCTAAAGCTAGCACTGGGTTTTGAGGAAGAATTTGACTATAAGAATTTATTATATGTAGTTTTATTTTGCATTCTATCAAAGATTATTTTTACGACTTGAACTTCTGACCTACTGGTCACATGACAACAACTTTATCAGTTATTTCAAGGCTCTCCTTCAAACATACAAATCCTATAAAGGCGGAGCGCCTATTTATTTTGAACCATCATTTGCCGACTTTTTTTTTACCCCTCCCTAAAAGTTTCACCCCTTTTTGATCCCTTGATGACTTAAAATCACAACTTTAAAATTGAAAATGAGGGTGATTACCATTGTGCAACTCCCTCTTATCCATCGAATCAAATTCAAAACTTAAATATTTATAATAATTTCAAGTTTGATATATATAATAATTTGATTTGCAATATAATATTTATAACTTTTTACTGAATTTCTTAATGTGAATAATAGCGATTAAATTCACATGAAAGTATATACTCTCTTATACATGTGCCCATTGCCTCGACCTAGCAAGATTTGGTGGGATCGGCAGGGTCTTTGATGTTTTTTGCCATGATTGAGAATAGTTTCATTTTCTTAGTTGAGTAGTTACATCTTATGGAATATAAGAATCTCTGCATTGTTACTAGAATAATTTAAGGAAACTTACATCACAATACTACTTATTTTACCGTATTTACATAAAATTTCTACTTTTTTTATTTAATTACATAAATTCTAGATTTTAAGTAATGTATTCGAGATAGTAATATATCTAAAGACAACATGTATCCGATGAAATTAAGTAATGTATTTGAGACAATATGTATCATGAATAACTTATGTATTAATTATAGTCATTGCATAACAATCGACCTACTAACACAATGTATTCGAGATTTAATAATCTATTCGAGATTTCGAATTTCAGACAACGCAATATATCAAGACCAATACAACGCATCCGAAATTTTAATTTTTTCGAGATTTTTCATAATATTGAATCACACAACAACAACAACAATAATTTTATTCCACAAATGTTATTATTTTTGAATTAATTATTTTTATTGATAACTATAATTTTTGATACTCATCTTTATAATAAATTGAAAAATATACACAAATATAAGATAAATTCATAAAATATATAACAACACAGAAAATAATTTAAGATAAAACTTTCTTGCTATATCTTTTGAAACATATCGGAGGGATATAAAGAAAGTCATAATTACACTATATTATATTAAGTAAAAAATTTAGGCTATTTAAGTAGGGTGAAAATCATTCCCCCTCAACTTTACTTTAAAAATTAAACTCCCCCCTCAACTTTAAACAATAAATATTCTCCCCCTTTTTCCTACTTGTCTTTTTTAAATACCTATTTTACCCTTACACGATTAATCTTTATTTTTCTTTACCTCTTTAAAATTATTATATTTTTTATTTTTAATATATATAGTAAACTTTTGTAAATAAAAAGAAAATTATTTTCTAAAAAAAAAAGTGAGAAACATAAATTAAGTATATAAGTTAGTGATGTTCTAAATGAAATAAATGACCATGATATGAAAATTTATTTATTAATAATAATTAAAATCGTAATATCTATTTCTAATAGTGAAAATAACAAATAAAAATAATTTTATAAATATATTCCAATGCAAGTAATATAATAACTTATAACAAAACTGGAGATATATTTTATACTAAATTAATTCGAAAGCTTACTTATATTATAAATATATACTCTCTGTTCACTTTTACTTGTCACTATTTTTCTTTTTGAAGTCAACCTGCATGAGCTTTGACCAACATTTTAAGATGTATAATTAATATTTAAATTTAAAATTTAGATGATCAGAAAATATATGAAAAATGCTATAAGTTGCAATCCTTCTTCATATTAATCAAATGAAAAAATATAACTTAAAATATTTGTCAAAATTTATGCAGGTTGACCTGAAAAAATGAAAAGTGACAAGTAAAAAAGAACAAAGGAAGTATATCGAAACTCATGTGCATATATATATATATATATATATATATATATGTTATACACGCACACACTTAATGCATGTAAAATAAAAGATAAGGTACAAGGTACCCCTAAACTATATCTGAAGTTATGACACACTTAAACTTCAAGGGGGACCTATTACCACCGAAACTCATTTTTGCTGATTTGGTCGTCAAGTATTAACATATTTTTGTACTCTTTTTGGGGGAGACAAAAAATACTTGTGTGTTATCTCAATAAAATAACAATTATAAAAAATAACATTAACTTTTGTGACAAGTTCATTAAAAAGATTAAACTAAAAAATCTAAATAAAAATATATAAATACTTGACTAAAATAAATAATGCATACTATAAGAAGATATTGCTAATATCAAGATTAAAATAGACTTCGTCAAGGTAAAAGGGGGAAGAATGCTTATTACTCAAAGTAGAGGGGGGAGTTTGATTCTTAAAGTAAACTTGAGGGGGAAAATGATTTTCACCCATTTAAGTAAGGGTATATTTGAACACCAACTGTAATTCACAACTCTATTTTACACTCTAAGAAAGAATCTTCTTCTCTCTCTTTAATGTTATATTATTATTTTTATTTTAATTATATTTTCTTATTCTATAACTTAAACTTATATATATATATATATATATATATATATATATATATATATATATATATACATATACACACCCTATAAAATTAATATTTTTTTCAAGATTTTCATGTAATACAAAATTTATTTTTACCCCAAATTATTAAATAACATAAATTGCAAGTAAATATTATATATTGTTCAATGGACAATTCAAATAAAAGTAAAGTCATTGATGAAATTCAATTAAATAAATATTACATCATGTTAAAATTTATTTTAGTTTTTACATAAATATTCAACTTTTAAAATTAAAATATTGCTCCCATAAATGCTTAATTAAAGCATTACGAAGTTCAAAATGTGTATTTTTTTCTTAATTATTTTATGTCTAGCTAAAAATTATTCAAATTGATAATTTTTATCTATCACCATTTCTATTATTGGAGTTAGAATTTTTGAAGTATCTTGAATTGGTGCATTAAGATCACACTCCTTCTCGGTTATCATGTTGTGCAGTATAATACATGTAGCACTTCTTTTCTTCAAAAACATGACGGTCCAACAATAATTACAAAATGTAATTGCAAAACCCCTAATGCACGTTCAATATTTTTTGGCACGATTACAAATTTATTGTTGTAATTTTTAAAATTAGTATGTTATGTATTATATTTTTAACAATTTCAGCTTATACCAGGTGTTTTGTGTAATAATTTAACTACTCACACTTTTAATTTTTATGATGGTCATATTTATTGTACTACTATTAAATTATAATAGAACTAACTTATATCTTAAATAAAAATATTATATACAGAAATTATTTTAATAAAATTTAAAATTAATATAATAAAGATATTATATTAGAAAATAATTATGAATATTAGGGACTTAATTAATGGTCTTATATAATTTATAATATGTTAAATTTAAAATGTCATATAATATAAATAATATAATAATAATAATAAAAAAAATTAAAATAGAGGAGATGAATAGTGCATCTCCAAATTCGGAGAAACACTATTCATCTATCCAAATATAGAGTTTAGAGTGTGATTTAGAGGGTGGCTAGAGTCGATGTTCTTCACATTTTTTCTCCAAATGTAGAGTTTAGAGAGTAAAATAGAGTGTGGTTAGAGATGCCCTTAGAGGCTTTAAAAGCTATTAGTTTGACTTCAGTCATCATTTCGTGATTCGCGCACCAGATAGCAATTTAATCAGTTTCATTAGATCTGAAACACTGATTTGGGGTTAGTAGTTGAATTGGTTCGAGTACAAAACCTTTATTTTGCATTTTGATCCTTAATTCGAAAGCTAGTGAAAATGCCTAAATGGGTTTCCGGAGGTTATTTTGTTGAAAATGACTTTTTTTTTTTAAATTTGACGATGTCCTGCGTCTGAAACATTAAAAATAGCCTAGTAACATATATGATTTATTTTTGTGGAGTATCAAAGGAATCTCGGGAATTCATTTGAAGATATTCAACATGTAAAAACTAAACATTTGCTTATATCTAGTGCAGGTATAATTCATTCTTCGCGAACGTAGGCCCTTGGTCGCAAACAGGAAGAAGAAAATAATCCTTCATCATACACACGAAGTGGGAGGCACGTTCGCAAAGGGTAACCACGATCACGTCGGGCATTCTCCTCCATCGTGAACGTAATGGTCCAAATTATCAGCCTTTGCGAATGCGAAGCCCTGGCCATGAATGTGATGTCCAATTATTTGTCTGGGTAAACATTGACCCTCGCGATCGCGAAGCTTAGGCCGCAATCGCAAGGTACCATTCATAGAACATTATAGAAGCTCCATGTTTTGTGATTTCCTTCATTTTTAGACGTTGAAGCTTCGAAAATAGGTGATTTTAAGGGTTTTCTTCACCATTTGTGCTTGGGTAAGATCGAAGCTCTTGTTTCATTATTTACATTGATTATATCATCAGAAACACTCTTTAATCTTGATTTCAAATGAGTTTTTCTTTTGGGGGAGGGGGAGGGGTGGGGGGTGGGGGTGGTTTGCCAGTAAACTCTTAAAATAGTTTTTCTTCGATTTAAATCTCATTTTAACTCATTTTCTCTTGAATTTCAATTGTAGACTCCTACAATCTTGAAAAACATGTTTCTAAAATAAAATTCTAATTTTGCCTCTTTTATTTTTAAATCTGTCCTATAGATAGTCAATATGGATATCATTCGCTTTCCTTTTAAGGCATAAATTCTATATTTGAATGTTTTAGCTCATTTCGAGACTGTTCGAAAGGGAAAAACTCCATGTTGAATGTTCTATCTTGAATTTTCATCACCATGAGATAAGTTATGGCTTAACTTTCTTCAGACTGGATTGGATAATTAATAAACGAGCTAAGCATATTATAGGTCGGGGGAATTAGCCATGAGAGTATTATTTTAAGGTTATATTATTAATATTGTATGCACGTGTGGGGGATTATATGCTTATTGTTGTTGAATTGAGATATCATATATTGAGTGTTGTCCATGTAGAGGTTTTATTTGACATCATAAACCTTATTTTTGCTTTATATGCAGTTATTTTTAATGTGATGTCTGTGTGGAGGGCTTAAATAGATAATATAGGTCTTTCTAAGCATTTTTAGTTTATGTCAGGATGAAAATATCTGAGTACGAGTTTAAAATAATATTATTGATGTATTCCACGCTTCTTTATTCTGGCGGTGTAAAAAAAAAGACAAATATCATGAATCATTAACACATTGAATTGATTATCAATGGGCTTACTTATACATGTATTAAATGAATTTCTATCTTCAGACTGATTGGTTGTGACAATTTCACCCTCATTTCATACACACATATTCATGAGACATTGATACCTTTTAGAAACACTAATTCAAAAGAAAATGAGATATTTTTATGAAAAATCTTGATCTGTGAACAATTAGTCGGAGAGGTGAATGCAATTCTTCACAAAACCCTTGATTTATGATTACTAGTCAAAGAGATGAGTTGATATTTGAGGCGGTATACGAGTTGTGAACCCCCAATGGGTCTTATTTTGGTAGTGCCGAGGCTCAGTAGATGTATACACAAAGTCATGCAATGACTTTTAATTATTCATCATGATCCCATCATCATTGCATTGCATTGCATATATATTTTTCGTGTTTATTTATATGCCCTTGATGTGTACTTAATTTCCAATATGTGTTTGTGTTAGTTGATCCAGTATAGATCTTATATTATAGAATTATTAGTAGAGTCGGTATGAGTTACCATTTGGATACTTTTCTGATTACAGGTGACGTGCTCATTGTAACTTTTACTTGTATTATTTTTTACTTTGCTCAGTTGATCTATGATACCAATTAAGTACAAGTGGACCATACTCACTCCTACTGTGACCTTTCGATGTAGATCCTAACTCGAGTACGAGATGTGGCAGTTAATACGTGCTACTCAAAGTTGATGTTTCAAGGTACTGGCATGTTCTATATTTAAAAGCCAATTAATGTGTCATGACTTGAACCGGGGCCCTGGCCGTGACGAGCATCCTAAACCATGAAGGCCCGAACGTCCTTCTCTATCTTGTAATCATGCACAATATTCATAAATTATAATAGAAGATACGGAATTATAAATCATTACGAAAATATGGTCATACTCTGAGTTCAATTAAACTATGAAAAATGAAATCCAATATCAACTACACAACATCTAAATCAGTCTGCGAAATCTCTACTACATCTGAGAATGACAACTGTCTGAAACTGGGACAAGGCCCCCAGTGGACCTAAACCAAAATAAATAATATAATCTGAAAGACATAGACCTTCCGGAATAAAGAAGGCTCACCAACTGCACACATCACTACTGTCTAAAAACTCTACGGCCTAGCAGGACCTCTGAACTGATCTTTAGACCCTGGGAGGAAGGGGGGTCAATACAAATGTACTGGTACGCAAATCAATCCAAAATAAACTTTAATACAAATAAGGTAGTTGAGAGCTAGTCATAAAACATCTTATATGATATAAATTTCAAAACACATGGGCATTTTTGATAATCATAAAACCTTTTTGTCAATGCAATTTTAGATCTTTGTATTACTTCTGAGTTAGGTGGCACTCCCCTACAAGTCTGATATTCCACGGGCTATATGGAATCCACCATTGACTCGGTGGAAAATCCCCCAACCCTAGTGTGCCGCAAGGGTTAGAGTGTTTGAGTCTAATCGCCACAGGGCACTAGGCCAGCGTATAATAATATACCTGGATCGACAAATCACAATTTTGGGCAATGAGTTGTCTGAACTTGTGCCTTCTTCTGGGAACCACCAAAGCTCTATTTATGCCCAATTTTAGTCTATTATGAAACATGCACCATTCTAGTTTCAAAATCTGAAAATCTGATTTCAACCATGGATTCTATTTTATTCTGAATTAACATGGCATTATCTGAGTTGGTGTCGTCACACCAGGACTTGCAAGTCCTTTTTCTAAGCCATAATGCATCATGCATGATTCTTTCATCAAAACTCAATTCAGACCACCCAAACATGCAAATAGTATAAGATTTCATGTTCCGAAACTTAAGTCAAAACTATGCAAGAATTCTTCAAACATATGGTGGTCATGTGCTTTTGGCAAAACCATGCACTCTTTAATTATATGTATATTCAACATTTATCAACATGAACAACCCTCTCTTTTGATTCCACAATCATGTCCAAATCATAGTATAAATCAATACCTTTCATATCATGCTTTTCAAAACAATCCATATCATAC
The DNA here is from genome assembly GCF_002878395.1 of Capsicum annuum. Taxonomy (NCBI): domain Eukaryota; kingdom Viridiplantae; phylum Streptophyta; class Magnoliopsida; order Solanales; family Solanaceae; genus Capsicum; species Capsicum annuum. The sequence goes on from NC_061113.1 coordinate 259,210,068, forward strand.
GAATAATGGGAAAAATCATATCAAGAGAGGGATTCATTATAATTCATGCTCATAATTGAATATTCATCCTTAAACACATGCATACATATATATAGAATTTCAAATCAATTTGGGGAAAGGCCTAAAGACCAAAACAATGTCATTGAGACTTCTAAAATATGATTATAAATCATAAATCTAAAACTCTTTTCTTAAAAATCATGATTTCTATGCCCATGAGATTTTTAGGAAAACCCCACGTAGCTCAATTTGGGAATTTAGTGGATGATTCTTGAAGCCTAAGATTTTGGGATTCCAAATCTTTGATCAATCTTGAAAATCCACGGTTAAATCTTGAGTTATTTGGGTTTTTTGTTTGAAACCCTAGAGAGTGTTCTTGTGAATTTTTGAAGGAAATATGAATAATGTGGTCACTTGGGAGAAAAATCCCGTGTTTAAGCTGATAAGGAAAGGTGGGGGTGGAAATTACCCAACATTCCCTTAATGGGACAGAATAAAATATAACTGGGATCCCAATTTTATTGGCCACCATGATGTGCCACTATCGCGGTGGCTCACTGGAAAATGACGAATGGGATTCTTGGGGTGACCGCGATGCGGAGCCATCGCGTTGTCCCACTGGTTGGGACCTAGAAATTTAGCGTGATGCGCCACAATCGCGCTAGGCTACTGAAATTTGACAATTGTTAAATAGACTACCTCGGCAAAGCTCCAAGTACCAAAATGACGATGTTTTACGACTAGAACTAAAATTATCCATAACATCTTGTCCGGGTATCGAATTTGGGTGAATCTTATATTGACGGAAAGCTCATTCAATTTCCCACACTACATAATTGATTAACATGGAAAATTTGCATAGGATTTATGGCTTTTGGATCATCTACGCATAGAAATGATGATTTTTTTCTAGCCCGAAATGCGGGGTGTTACATTATCTCTCCCTTGGGATCATTCGTCCTCGAATAATGGGTAGGAACGTTGAAGCTTAAAGGTATGGAATAATAACGCAGACATGATGTGTCTTCTAAGAAAGGATATAACCAAGCTGAAACATTTTATCTTCTATCATGAAACTGAATTTTGAGCTGACTTGACTTTACTTGCTTGAAGGAGCTGATTCATGCTGAGAGTTTAGGATTCTCTTGCAGTGTTCATGATCAAATAACTGAATCTGAGTCATGACTAAATAACTAAATCTGAAACATGATGCTTTACTGAACTTAATTTGCAACTGACAAGGATGAAATAGATTATCTCTTCAACACACTTTCTAAAGAAGTTCTAGTAGTATTAGGGAGCAAAGAATCTTGGGCATGCGTTACACAAGACACCCAACTAAGGAATCACAACAATGACACTACTCTACAACGTAGAATATAGACATATAACTCGTAACCTAGGATAGAATTACCAAACCTTAGGCATTGTAACTTCTTATCTTCAAGCTTAGCACACTTCTCGAATATCCCTTAACTACACTATTCTCCTTAAATACCATACTCATTGATTCCACTTATTTTTCTCACATAGCTGCTGATATTTCCATCTACTAATGTATAAACTTTAACTAAATCCCTTCATCATCTTCAAGCCTAACTCAAAATCACAAGACGTACCACATAATACTGTAGTACTAGTCTGAATCATGAATTTAGCACACCCTGTATTTCACAATTCCTCATCTCCTGCATAATTCTTACTGCCACTTCAGCAATCACCTTCAACTTCGTATTAGACATTCACAACCACTCAAGGTATCCATCCTTATGCATACAAACATGATATTCAAGCCTACCTTCATACCCACATATGCACGTCTAAACAACCAGGCATAAAGCATATTTCTCATATTCTCTAATACTTCTATCCATAACAACTTGCCTGTACTATTCAGATGATACATATAAAATATACTCAACTAACCAAGCCATACTCGAAACTTCACCTTAAAATTCTTTCAACTTATAGGCTTACATAAAACAAGCACACAATAATTTTTCCCAAATATAACACATAAAACTTCAACTAACCTAGACACGTATCAAAGACTCGGCCTCAATCTTACTCCACAATACTACCTTAACTCAAATAAGCACACCACTATCTTTCATCTACAAGAGATGTTTACTCTTTCCCATCTAGATAACTATTCATCATTACTATCTCGACCTAAGGAAAAAGGTCACTGAAAAATTGGAATACCAGAATCCGAAACATGAGGGGAGTACTAAGCGTAACTTGATATCCTACTGAGGCATGAGGAATAGAACACTCACGGCATGGACTCATTAAAGAGATCTAATCTAAGGACGTACCTGATATAAAATCTAAATTTTCACTGATCGTTAAGAGTATCACATGTGCACAAGCGTCATGAACTGTATGACCTAAAATTTTGGTATTCATAACTTACAAAAAGTGATTCTCACTGCTAAACAAACTGGAAACTCATCATACTAAGAAATAGGAGAGTACATGATTTCTTATCATATACATGAACACAGACTATGATCATGAAACTGAAACATAAAGCATGAGTATATATCAAAATAACTGAAGTAAACTGTTGAAGTATGAATAGATTGGGCATCGTTCTTTCTCACGGCCAATCCACAACTTACTGGCACATCTATTAGCATCTGAAAACTTGACTTGGTTACTCGTTATATTATCTCCCCCTTAGATTTAAGCCATTACTCTAAGTCTTTGGACCACTATATACACTCTGGTATAAATTGAAATAACTTTTACTCTAGAGTCGGGTATATAACAATACACATAAAACTAAACTTACCCTGTAAAGCAGTATCTTTATGTATAACAACCAATGCTAATACCTTCTTCTAAGATTTAACCCTTAGGTTTCTTATAGCCCCAAAAGTCATTATATAACATCTTAAACATTCACCAACTCAGATTATTCTAATACTAAACATGGATATCTCCAAACCTTTGACGGACCATACCACTTCTGTCATAGTCTACCAGCATCGCAACTCCAAACTTATATCTCTCTACTATGAGAATCAAGATCATATCAAAAGGCTTAACATTATCTATCAAAACTCCTTAACTTGGCTATTTAGAACACCATATACCATCTAACTAGTCTTTCTCCACCTAGCAACTCAACGGTACCACTAGCCATATACAATATGTAATAGCCTTAGAAAAATACCGCAACCTTATATCACCCTGGCATACTTCTACTTCATACATACCATATCATACTTTATTACGAATCAAGTAACTTAAGCTCTTGCATGCACTGTTTAAGCCTATTAGATCACTTCCATAAAACTAGTATCATTAACTAAGAAATAATCACCTCCACCTTTATGGCCATCAACTGTTCAAACTTAATGTCTAGGGCTAAACATGATTTATAACCCATTACATACAATGTTCTTACATGCCAAACATCTGGAAACATTAATCTGCGAAAACTTCATAACAGTACAGATTGATCACAATCCTATGCTCTATATTATTTAAAACTATTAACACATCCTCCTTCTACACATCATTACTATCTACCCCTTTTATACAGCTAAACTTAGTTCATGGCTCCATAAGTCCCAACTAAACTCCCTCTTGAAACCTCAGGGGCATCAAAATTAACACCACTCATCCACCAAGTACCTTCATCAATAACCTATAATTTACTTGAACGACAAACACCGTCAACAACTCTTTTCATACTTCAAGTAAACAATAATTCACCTTAACTAATAACTCCTTCTCTACCTTACTTTCTACTAAACTAACACACAGAGATGTATCACTTCATTACCAACTCAATCATATGCAAAAATATTCGGCCATACATATATTCAACCAATACAAGAACAATAAGTCAAACAACAATTTGCTAGTGAATCAAAATAGGCCTAACACAGCTTCATTAGACTTTCAGTTTCTACAACACAATGATAACAAGATTACAAGAGATAGAAACTTGACACATAATAATCAATGATCTAAGAATACACATCTTACTCTGTATAAATAAAAATCTGAGTCAAACACTTCCCCCACATACTACCATACAATCCATACATGCTACTAGCTACCACATTAGTCTATTACTATAAAGGGGTAAATCATCCTCAAACATTGGTTCTTCAACTAAAATATTTATTTACACTAAAGTTACTCTCACACTGACTTCTAACTTTGTGACTTCACATTATCAACTTCTTGGTCCAATCACACTACCAATAGGTCATGACACTGACACTTTAACTCACACTATAATTCGGGTAGAAATATAGTTCCAATATTTTGCTATACATCATCCCCCCTTAAGCATGACATCTGCAACCTAAATTCATGAGAAGGACCGAATACAGTTAATACCGCAGGTTGAAATGCATGATTTTGTTAGAATTAAAGTTCACACAAGAGTTAATACACCCTGAAGCACTAACGAACTCTTCTCAAGTCCTTGCATAATCTTTAAAATCTTATATGGCTCAATGAGAAAGGACTATACCATTTAGATTCTAGACTTCTGCACCTGAATCACTTCAATAATGAGACATATCTGAGCACATCAAAGTAAAAAAAGAATTGGAACGACTTTACTTCCGTATGGGCGTCACCATAGCATGAATTAGAGTAAGAAAGAGGAATATTCTGACTCCATAGCACGAACTAGAACATGAAGAAAGGAAAATATTCCTAAATGCCTACTAGCCTCCTGCTTATAAGTGTGACGCGCTATATACCTATAAATAAGATTTTACCCGACACGATTTCGCAGACACCCTGCGTCCATAAATTGTGTTTTGATACCAAGTTTGTCATGATCCAAACTGGGGCCCTAGCCACGACGAGCGTCCCGAAGCATGAAGGCCCGAATGTCGTTCTCTCTCTGGTAATCATGCACAATATTCATAAATTATAATAGAAGATGCGGGATTGTAAATCATTATGAAAACATGGTCATACTCTGAGTTCAATTAAACTATGAAAAATGAAATCCAATATCAACTACATAACATCTGAATCAGTCTGCAAAATCTCTACTATATATGAGAACGACAACTGTGTAAAACTGGGACAAGGCCCTCAGTGGACCTAAACCAAAATAAATAATATAATCTGAAAGACATAAGCCTTCTAGAATAAAGAAGGCTCACCAAAAGCACACATCACTGCTGTCTGAAAACTTTACGGCCTAGCAGGATCTCTGAACTGAGCTTTAGACCCTGGGAGGAAGGGGGGTCAATACAAATGTACTAGTATGCAGAGCAATTCAAAATAAACTTTAATACAAATAAGGTAGTTGAGATATAGTCATAAAACATCTTATATGATATAAATTTCAAAACACATGGGCATTTTTGATAATCATAAAACCTTTTTGTCAATGCAATTTTAGATCTTTATATTACTTCTGAGTTAGGTGGAACTCCCCTACAAGTCTGATATTCCACGGGCTATATGGAATCCGCCATTGACTCAATGGGGAAGCCCCAACCCAAGTGTGCCACAAGAGTTAGAGTGACTGAGTCTGATACACCACAGAGCACTAGGCCAGCATATAATAATTACTCGAATCGGCAAATCATGATTTTGGGCAATGAGTTGTATAAACTCGTGCCTTCTTCTGGGAACCACTTAAGCTCTCTATATGCTCAATTTTAGTCTGTTCTGAAAAATGCACCATTCTAGTTTTAAAATCTAAAAATCTGATTTCAAACATGCATTCTATTTTGTTCTGAATTAACATGTCATTATCTGAGTTGGTGTCGTCACACCAAGACTTGCAAGTCCTTTTTCTAAGCCATAATACATCATTCATGATTCTTTTATCAAAAATCAATTCAGACCACCGAAACATGTAAATAGTATAAAATATTTTATGTTTTGAAACATAAGTCAAAACTATGCAAGAATTCTTCACAACCCTCTCTTTTGATTTCATAATCATGTTCAAATCATAGTATAAATCAATACTTTTCATATCATGCTTTTCAAAACAATACATATCATATGAATAATGGGAAAAATCATATCAAGAGAGAGATTCATTATAATTCATGCTCTCAATTGAATATTCATCCTTAAACACATGTATACATATATATAGAATTTCAAATAAATTTTGGCGAAAGGCCTAAAGACCAAAACAATGTCATTGAGACTTCTAAAATATGATTATAAATCATAAATCTAAATATCTTTTCTTAAAAATCATGATTTCTATGCCCATGAAATTTTTAGGAAAACCCCACGTAGCTCAATTTGGGAATTTAGTGGATGATTCTTGAAGTCTAAGATTTGGGGATTCCAAATCTTTGACCAATCTTGAAAACCCACAGTTAAATCTTGAGTTATTTGGGTTTTTAGTTTGAAACCCTAGAGAGTGTTCTTGTAAATTTTTGACGGAAATATGAATAATGTGGTCACTTGGGAGAAAAATCCCATGTTTAGCTGATAAGAGGGATGGAAAAATTACCCAACATACCCTTAATGAGACGGAATAAAATATAACTGGGAGCCCGATTTTATGGGCCACTGTGATGCACCACTATCACGGTGGCTCACTAGAAAATTACGAATGGGATTCTTGGGATCATCGCGACGCGGAGCCATCGCGTTGTCCCACTGGTTGGAACCATGAACTTCAGCACGATGTGCCACAATCACGCTAGGCTACTAGAATTTAACAATTGTTAAATAGACCACCTCGGCGACGTGCCAAGTACCAAAATGACGGTGTTTTATGACTAGAACTAAAATTAGCCATAACATCTTCTCCGGATATCGGATTTGGGCGAATCTTATATCAACAGAAAGCTCATTCAATTTTCCACACTACATAATTGGTTAACATGGAAAATATGCATAGGATTTATGGCTTTTGGATCATCTACACATAGAAATGATGGTTTTTGTTCTAGCCCAAAATGCGGGGTGTTACATAATGGGCCTCCTATTATCATTATCTTGTCTTTATTTATTTTTAGAGATGTATTTACTTATTCCGATATTCAATTATATTTTAGAAACTCTTATACTTATAATATTAGATTTTGATATTTTTATGTATGTTTTATTTCAAACTTCCGTTATACATATATATATATATATTTGTTGACCTGAATTTGTTCTAGAAATCTCATTACTTTGTTTAGTTTACATTTTGAATTTCCTTTTCTTTTAGGTAATTGACTTACCTACCAATTTTGGGCCTTAGTGGGTATCATCATGATGTTAACTTTTGGATTATGACACTTTTTTTAATAAGAAGGTGAAGACAAGATGAACTATTCTAGTCAAATGAAAGAAGCTATTAGTGAACAAGACTGGGGGTTTAAGTATCAGAAACATGAAAAGTCAGAACTAGAGATTAATGATAAAATGGATGTGAAAGCTTGCTACCGAGAAAGAAATGTTATGAAAAGAGGTCATTATTTCAAAATATGGAAAGGAGAATAACCGGATAACAGATTGTCAAAATACCTTATGAAAGTTGAACATAGAGAGCTATCAGGAACCATTGACCTATGATGCAAGTCGGAACAAGGGTGAAGATTGGGAATAGTTAGAAAATATCCTTTTAGCATGACAAATAGACTGCAATATTTAGAATAATATAAGATGATATGTTTGATCCCATTTTGATGTCTCCTAGTAGAAGCAAAACTATACCTTGCTAAAGAATTATTCGAAAAGGTTGTACAGGCCTTGTAGTATTCCAAGATATATTTTGTCAAGTGACAATATTCAAAATTTTCATATGTGACATCTTCAAGTGTGTGGAGTGCAAATCAAATAATTTTTTACTTACCAAGATGCATCCTTTCAAGTCACTTGATAAATATTTCTACGTCAGTGTACTTAAATAAAAGTAGGATTTAGATCCTCGTAATCTTTTACAAGATTGTGCCAATATTGTATCTAAGATATTATTGATCATAATCATTTCGTATCGGTTCACAGTGTGACATAACATTTTTAAATCTCATCACTTCATTATTTTCAGGTTCCTGAACTTCTCATAAGGTTTTATGAAGTGTTATGTCGTAGGCATTGCCTTTTATTATGATTATTTTCTACTTATCCTTTTCAAGGATTTATTTTATTTGAAATCAATTGGTCTGCCACACTTCACAAATGCACAGACTTTGTCCTTTAGAGACATAAAATAGGAGCACTTGCAGCTCAAATATGAGATGCTATGAGATGCTTTCGGCATTTGACTTGAATTATCTTTTCAATTAGGATCTGATGATAATTTCTAACATATTTCATAGTATCTTATAATCTCCTCCTTATGTTAGGAAAACTAACATACATCCTCCATCTTCTTTGAGGAATCCATCTTTGTGCATCATGGCATATTCATTAATCGTATACCGCACATTAAAATTATTAGATGGAATAGTTGGTTCCTTACCTTAAACCAATTGAGAGGGAAGAAATAATCATAGTTTATTGGTATAATTCATATAAGTGCTATTATATGCAACATATCATAGATCAGACCAACACATAAAGCTTTATTCTCATTATCAATAGTTTAGCTATTTATCGAAGGCATTCAATGCTAAACCTTGAAGGGGAGCCTTGGAGTAACTGGTAAAGTTGCTGCCATGTAACCAGGAGGTCACGGGTTTAATCCTTGGAAACAGCCTCTGGCAGAAATGCAAGGTAAGGCTGAGTACGATACACCCTTGTGGTGGGGCCCTTCCCCGAACACCGCACATAGCGGTAGCTTTAGTGCATCGGGCTGCCCTTTTTTATTCAATGCCAAACAATCATCATCAAGATTGTATTTATTTCCCAATCTAAAAGTTATGCTTTTAAATCAATTTTATTGAGTAAGAAATTTGATGAATGTCAAATTGCAGGTTGACAATGAATGTACATGCGATCATCTTATTGATGCATCTTTTCAAGATATCACATAATAGGTGAACGAGCCTTTATTCACCTTTTATACTTTTCAGATTTTAAGGGATCCAATCCCAAAATTAGTTGGTCCAAGCAACTTATCATCAGAACAGGAAACATTAAAGTTCATGAAGAATTTTTGAATTCTTCAATATATGTTCAATACTTAGTATGCACATCTTTGGGATGTCGATCGTTCATGTCAATTTATGAACTTTTATTCTAGTAAACTCCAAGTTTACCTTGACATGCACCTTTTACTTTAGTAAATTTCAAATTTACTATTACATGAATAAATTTCAGATTTACTACTTCAAAAGTAGATTTCAAAATAACCCTTCTAAATTATTCTGCCTCTTTCAGGGATGGATTGTGATTTTCTTACAACCACGAGCACGTTCGAATTTATATAATGTCACATTCACCCCTAGGGTCTAGATCCCTATTTATAATAATCAAAATTCTCATTCCCAGGAATGGACTATAATCATGCTTTAAAAGTATCAAATTATGATAGCTACTACAAAAGCAAATTGAGGCATACATATGATTTATTGCTACCACATTCAATTCAAGAAATGGAGCATATTTAATGAGACATGTTTCACCAAATATTCATATTTTTCCTTAGCCATTTGTAATGCCCCGAGTCTGTACCCCGGATGCTACACAGTGCTAGCGACCCTGAAGGACCACCAGCTAACCCATGACTGGAACCTATTGTGAGTACTGAATAATAATAACACTGTAATAATAATATAACTGGTATAAATGCGAAAGTTAGGTTGAAAATGCCATAAGGTTCATAATTAACAAAAAAATCAATACTGAATACTGAAATAATTATCTGAAATACTCTAGTCCGAAAGCCTCTAACTGTCTGAATTATGGAGTTGATGGGACAAGCCCCCAACTAACTCCGACTATTGAATCATGATCATGAAGACTATGACAAACATGTCCAAGTACTACTTGAACAAACGATTCATCAAGTCCATGAAATATGCTGGGGAATTGGTAAGACCAAATGACATGACTAAGAATTCAAAGTGACCATACCAAGTTCTGAAAGCTATTTTTGGAATGTCACATTTTCTGACTCTGAGATGATGATAGTCTTGAGCTGAGGTCTATCTTAGAAAAGTAACTGGCACCCTGAAGTTGGTCAAATAAGTCATCAATTCTGGAAAGTGGATACTTGTTTTTTACCGTGACTTTATTTAGCTAATGGTAGTCTATACACATTCTGAGAGAACTGTATTTCTTAACACAAATAGAACTGGTACACTCCACGGGGATACACTGGGTGTGATGAAACCCTTATATAAGAGATCCTTCAACTGTTCTTTTAATTCTCTGAGTTCTGCTGGAGATATTCTGTCTGACAGAATAAAAATGGGCTGAGTATCTGGAAGAACGTCAATTCCAAAGTCAATTTTCCTCATAGAAGGAACTCCAAGAAGATCTTCGAGAAACATATCTGGGAACTCACATGCTACTGATACTGACTTGAGAGTAGGGGTTTCTGAACTAGAGTCTTGGACTAGAAAAAGATGGCAGACACATCCCTTAGATATCATTTTCCTTGCCTTAAGGTAGGAAACAAGATGACCCCTAAATGCTGAAGTACTACCCTTCCACTCTAGGACGGGCTTATTTAAAAAGTGAAATTGGATAGTTCTGTTTTTGTATTCAACTGAGGCATAGCATGAGTAAAGCCAATCCATGCCGAGAATGACCTCAAAATCTATCATTTCTAATTCTACTAAGTCTGCTAAAGTAATTTTTTGAGATATCATAACCGGATAGTTCCTGTATATCTGCCGAGCTATGATAGATTTACCTACTGGGGTAGAGATTAAAAAAGGTTCTACTAGGATTTTGGGACTGACTCCAAAGTCAACATTTATATACAGAGTTACATAGGACAAGGAAGTTCCTGGATCTAGCAAAGCATAAATATGTAAATGATAAACTTGTAATGTACCAGTGACTATATCAAGAGAACTTTCCTGATCCTGTCAGGAATGAAGTACGTAGAGTCTATTTGGGCATTACCTACTGGTAGTACTGGAAGAAGCACTTTGCTGAGTTGGGCGATCGACTGGAACTGACGACTGGTGGGATTGGCCCTAGTGGCGCAACTTCCTACCTTTCTGAGAAATTACCCGACACTCCCGAATCTGATGGCCTAGATTGATATACTTAAAGCGCTCACCAATATCAACTCTATACTCGCCCTAATAGTTTTTGCCATATTTCTGGGAAATAAGATTTATTCGGGAACTGCTAATACTACCCTGAGGTTTAGGGCCTGATGCCCTATCTCTATTGCCATCCCTAAATTTCAGCACTGGAGCACTGGCTGAGGATGGAGATGGGACTGAAGATTTTGGGCGAAACTGAGAACGATTACCACCCTCTGACTTAGGCTGGGTAAAGTTGAAACTACCTATTCTAGCTCTCGTATTCTCTTTCTCCTTCTCTTTATTCTTAGCCTTCTTTATCTGATGAGCATGGACCATGAGCCTGGATATGTCTATCTCCTTAATTAGTATTACGGTCCTACACTCTTTGACCATACTGCTAGACATACCAGACACAAACTTACTCATCTAAGATCTGCTATCTGCTACCACATGAGGGACATATCTGGCAATCGAGTAAACTTGAGAGAATACTCTTATACTGTCATGTTGCCTTGCCTCAAATTTATAAACTCTAAAACCTTAGCTTCCCTTAAATCTAGTAGGAAGAACCTATCAATAAAAGCGGTGGCAAACTCCATCAATTCCACAGGCCCTGCATCTGTGGCCCTTTCTGCCTTCCACTACTTGAACCATGAGTGAGCAACATCCTACAACTGATATGCAGCTAAATCAGTACTGTCTCTAGCAGTCACTTCCATAACGTTTGTGACTTTCTGCACCTGATCAAGGAATTTTTGTGGGTCCTTCTCTGACTTAGACCCAGTAAAAGGTGAAGGGTTTATTCAGGTGAAGTCCTGAATCCTGAATGTAGCAGTATTGGACACTGTATTGGCTGGAACGATAGCTAGGCATTCATTCTGGGCTACCACAGAATGATCTAGGGTGGTGAAAGCTGCTTTGAATTCAACATGGGAGATATGCTCGTCCAGAGGATCTGCCTGGGCGTGCTGAGGGGCTGGCTAATTTATTGTTCTTCTTTTGTTCTTCTTGGAGGGCATGTTCTGTAGCTGAAGGAAGAGAAGATTAGGACGAAAGTTTAATTTGATCTTATGCTTACTCGTACGACATGAATACTGAAAGAAGGGAAACTTTTCCTAAAACATCTCGTAGCCTCCTTTTCATAAGTATGGCGCACTACATACCCATACATAAGACTCTACTTGATTCAGCTTTCAGACTGACTAGGACTCTGTTGAACCTTAGGCTCTGATACCAAGTTTGTAATGCCTCGAGTCTGTACCCTGAATGCTACACGGTGCTAAAGACCTTGAAGGACCACCAGCTAACCCATGACTGGTACCTGCTGTGAGCACTGAATAATAATAACACTGTAATAATGATATAACTATTATAAATATGGAAGTTAGGCTGAAAATGCCATAAGGTACATAACTGATGAAAAATTAATACTGAATACTGAAATAACTGTCTGAAATACAGTTGTCTGAAAGTCTCTAATTGTCTGAATTATGGAGTTGATGGGATAATCCCCCAACTAACTCCAACTACTAGAAACTGTACTGAAATACTGAAATAATACTCTATCCCCGAACTATGAGGACTCACCACTAAGTCTGCTACTGACAGGCAGGGCTGCCAAGTGCGGTCAAGAGCCCGTGCATTTGAACCTATGATATAAGACATCATAGCACAAAAGAAAAGTATGCATTAGTACTTTGAATGTACTGGTATGCTAACTGAGGTAGGCTAATATGCATGGGTTCGTATGCATGAACAATAACTAGTTGAGTACCTGAATATAACTGAATAAGAGTACACGCATGAATATATAAACTGTATCTGAGGTCACCATAACACTGGATACTGAGTTTTAGATTATTGATTCACTGATATCTGAGTTACTGATATTGTATAACTGATAACTGAGTGACTGTATCTGACAGTCCTGATTCTATTGAACTGATCTGAGTTCTATACCAATTTGAGTTCTATACTGATCTGAGTGACTGTATCTGACAGTCATAAATCTGTAGAATCGATCTAAGTTCTATATTGAGCTGGGTGACTGTACCTGATAGTCCTAATTCTGTATAACTGAACTGAGTTCTATACTAAAACTGAAACTAAAATTGTGGGAGGTAATTATCTAACCGACATGCCCCAAATTTGAACTGATGGGGTCCAACCTGTGACCCCAATTGGAAGGGTGCTAATACCGTGCCATGGGTACTAGCATTGAAAAGACCAGGATACCAAGCCTAACTGACGGGTGACATTTTCGTGGAGCCGAGTCTAATATGACGGGTGACCCCTGTGAGGTAGTCAAGCCTAGTCTGACGGGTGACTTCTCATCCTATGCTGACTACACAGTTCTGGAGTACAAGGATTGCTACTAACAACTCTGCCTACATGATGGGAAAGCCGTCATCTCTGCTCTCACTCGGTGCTGAATCCTACTCCCAACTGAATAGACACTAAACTGATTCTTAGACTGTACTAGACTTGATTTTAGCTGTTACTGATTGTAATATCTAACTGACTGAACTGAGTTTCGCTAACTGATGGAATACTACTGGTTCTATTAACTAACTGAGTTCACTGAGTTCTGAACTGAATACTGAATTGAGACTGTGACTGGTTAATGAGTACTGCTGTTCGTGACACTATTACGACTGTTCTGTAACTACTGTAGCTCTAGGTAAACAGCTAAATTATCGGGTATTAAACACCCTATGGACTCGATAGCATAAATTATAGGGCAGCACAATCTTGAAACATTATAACAAATTTATTGATCACAAATCATTCATTAAGGCATTTTGACAAACACTTGCATGACATGAACTTATATACATACTAGCATGATATGGTTACACTATTCAACCCACATGAATAATTCATCAATCACTTGAAGAGCATAATTTATGCATATGATTGTAATATACTATGCAAGCATTATAATCATAACCGCAACCCACAATTCAAAGGGTTTTTTTTAACATGAAACCATACAACAACCCACACATGCCATTTATTCATGAACTGTAAATTATTTATGGACTTTAACCCCAACTAACATCATAGTCATGAACACAATCAAATTCAATCATGAAATTCATCAAACCAATCTACTTGAAGTTTTAAAAGAGTTGCTTGGACTCCAAGGGTGGAAGGAACCTTGGATGAACACTTCACATACCTTAATGCTTGAATTCTTGAAGATTGATGGTGAAAATTCTTGAGATTTGAATCTTGAATGAAAAGCCCTAGGATTTGTTCTTTAGTAATTTGAGAGAGAATGTGTAATTTTCTTAAGGGGAGCTGAATTTTGTGTTTTTTGGGGCTGAATAGTTGTGAGAAAAAGACCCAAATACTCCCGAGGATGCGGAATTTTAATAACTGAAAAGTGACTTAATGATGCGCTACATTGATAGGGTCGATGCTATGGCCGACGTGCCATGTCTAGTCCGCGTTGGTTCACAAGAAATTGCACTGAGAGCTGGGGAAAATATTCATCAACGTGATAGGCAACTCAGCGTGTTGAGATCGCATCGATATACTGGTTTGGACTCCCAAACGTGCCTCAAACGATGTCCGAAAAATTTGAAACTCATTCGAGAACACTTACTGATATTCCTGATCATGAAGCAAGTTAAAAACCGACATTTAATGGCCGGTCGTAAGGGTCGCGAAATAAGGTTGCCAACTATGCAGGCTAAAATAACTCTAAGCATGAATACTTAGCTAAAACTTTCTAAGTTTGGGACCCCTTAACAAGCTTTAAAAGACTGAATCAAGTTTAGAATTTTGCGGGTTCTTACACTATCATAATATTATCAATATGGTGCATTGAGATTCAAACTCAACATCTTATCCAAATAAAGGCGTTTTAGGCATAAACGATGGGACTTCAACCCAGCATATTATCATCTCTTTGGGTAATATTGTTCTTGAGAAATAAATTTAAAACATAAATGGTTCCAAATCAATTATTTTTTCTCAAATCCAACAACAATTATATTATTAGTAGCAAAAGATAGATAAAATAAGGAATTACTAACCTTGAAATTACCTTTAGATTTATAATCTCAACTTAGATTTATAATCTCAACTTGTTTGGCAGAATTTCGTGCTGATAACGTGTTATAAAATATAAAAAAAAAACAAGAATAAATACACAGAGAAGAGGGAGACTTCTTTATTTATCTTGAGGGATTAGAGATCATCTTGATTCTTTAGAATACAATGAACAAAACCCCTCTATTTATAGGGGAAAATACTCCTATTTTCTATCTAAAAGATAGATACTTTATATCCTAATAGATATCAAATAGATCTTGATTGATTTTATCTATATTCTTGATAGACATTCACTTTAAGTTAAATACATTTATAACAATTTCTTCATTTTTCTCATTTTTTAAAGAACTTATTTTCTTAAAAAATAAAATTAAAAAGTTTTTAACTAGACGAACATAAAAAATATTAGAAAAACATTTTCCTCCATTACTGAACACACCGTAGCTTTACTTAAATACAATGACTAGGATGAAAATATTTACCCTCAAATGTTGGGAAAAGTCCTTGTTTGCCCCCCAAACTATATACTAAAAGTTTAGGTCACACCTAAACTATCGTAGTAACCTATTACACACCTAAACTATTAAAAAGTAGAACTATTACCGCCCCGCGACACTCATGCTCAAGTTTAATGAGTGGAGTGTACTCTACTCGCCCTGTGATGATGCCACGTGTTTAATTTATTTTTTCTATTTAATTAATAAATAGACCTTGTGATTAAAAATAAATAACCAAAAAAAATCAACAATTCAACAACTCCTCCTTCTTCACTTATTCTCTGCTTCACTTTCCCTTCAAAACCAAGAAAATTCAACAAGAAAATTTTGATGGCAAAAAATATTCAACAATTCACCATTAAAAATATGAAATTGTTGAATTTTTCACTTATTCTTTGCTTCACTTTCCCTTCAAATCCACTCCCTTCTTTATTTTCTTCTCTTCATCAACAACTCCTCCTTCTTTTACTCACTTAATCAAATAATACAAATCTTGTATTGAAGCCAAACTCGTTGTCATCGAGGCCTTTTCACCTTCAGCAGACCCGAAATACAAGCGTTTGGATGATGCTAATAAGGTTTTTGAGTTAATGGAGCTAGGTGAAAGATATGGTTTCTTGAGACGCATTGGTAACTGGGTATTCTCAGATTGGAGGATTTAACAAGGCTTTGGGACTGTTTGAGAGGATGAGGGAAGAAGAGATTGAATTGAATGTTGTAACATGAAGTGTTGTGATTTTGGGGTATGCACAGAGGGATTTAGGTTAGGGAAACTCATTGCTATTTATTTTTGTGTTTGTAACTACAATTTTTTTAATAGTTGTGCGAATTTGTCGTGGGTTTTGTAACTTTGGATGTTAACAATGGTGATTTTGTGATTCCGATGACAATTTTAGTAGTGAATTTTGAATTTTATAGTGGTTGTTTGTGATTTTTGTGATATTAATGGTTGTATTGTGATTCCGATAATGAAATCTATGGTGGATTCTTAAAATTATTGTGGTGAAGATTTGAGTTTGATGATGATGGTGTCAATGGTGGTGTTTTAATGGTGATTTTGGTGAAGAAGAAACAATTGAAGAAGGCGGGACCCACATATTAAAATAAATAAATAAAAAAATTAATTTTATTGATATTTTTTCAATTGAAAAAATAAAAAAAATTAATTTTATTAACATTTAGTTACCAATTCTTCAAACAAATGATCTTCAATTTTGATTTTGAAAGACAAATTTGAGAATTAGGGTTCTTAGTTTGGAGCCCCAAATTGACTTAAATAGGAATTAGGTTCAATAGATCCGTTGGAAATTAAAAGTGATGTATTTTTAATGTTTTTAGCCTTTTTTTTTTTTTTGTTATTCAAAAGGTTGGACGCATCTAAAACGAATGTAAGAAACGTGCCTTAGAATGCGTGTCGCGGGGAGGTAATAGTTCCACTTTTTTATAATTTAGGTGTATAATAGGTCACTACAACAGTTTAGATGAGACCTAGACTTTTAGTGTATAATTTGAGGTGTAAATGATGACTTTTCCCAAAATGTTCTTTTACCCTCAAATGTTCTTTTCATTGCCATGATTGAAATATCTATGGTTAAATTGAAGCAAAATATCACTCGAGTTCATTGATCAATTCTAAATCAAACATGTTTCGAATTATATATTGATCATATTTTTTATTTAACTAATCAAACAAATCATTAATATTAAATAGTTATTAACCTCAGTATTATATTACAATTTCATTGGGTGAAGATTAGCTCATTTACTATTTTTCAGAAAAGAATTAAACAAAAGTATTATCCCACTTATTCTAGACCAAATTGATTATTATTAAAGCCAAAATGAAAATCCATTTGTTTGAGATATAACCAGTATAGTTACATAAAATAGGATATAAAGATGATAAAATGTACACAGTTTATTAAAAATTTAAGATACATAAAATGGAATAAATAAAATGATATTTTGATATACTTATGATGGTTCTTTTTTTTTTTTTTTTAGAAAAAAAATGTCTGACACTTATTTTTGGAATACAAAATTGAATGAACCGAATTTTACAAATGCGTTTGAAGCCAGTAAATCTAAATTGAGTTTGAAGCCAATAAATCAAACCAAATGTGGTATATGTTTGAATTTATGTTTGAATTTAGATTGTATTGGATTAATTATGTGAAGACCATTTAAAATTAATTATGAGAAGACCATTTAAAAACAGAGAAGCTTTTAGAAAAATTAAAGAATCTTTAATTAGTAATTATTCAAAATATATAAGTCTAAATAAAACAAAAGAAAACCCACAAAGATTAGCCTACCTAATTACCTTAATATCTAGTATTGAAGCAAAATTAATAATCCATTTAAAATATAGAAGAATGAGACACATACCACCTAATTATGATAAAATCAGATTTAGATATCCAGCAAAATATTATAAAAATGGTTTAAATGAATAAAGTACAAAAAAACAAAGAACTAAAACAAATTATTTCTGAAAAACTTAAAGAATTAAAAATAAGAATAGAAAGACTACATTATAATATATTTGCCGGAGTTAGTGAAAACTCAATAAATGCACAAAAACATGAAATATCAAAATTAGAATCACAAATAGATAGTTTAGAATATATATATCAACATGAACTATTTATAATAAAATGAACAAAGAAGAATTTATAATAGATGAAAAAATATATGAAAATCACGAAGGATTCAAAATAAAAATAGTATTTTCTAATCTAGGAAGAAGATATAAGAAAACAGGTGAACATTTATATTTAATGTTAGAAAAAGAAGAATTAAAATTAGAAGATAAATTGACAGCTATGGTAAGAATAGAAAGAGAAAATGAAGAAATAGATAGGAAAAAGAAAATAGAAAAAAATAAAACAACAAACTACAGAAGAAATACAAAAAATAGAAAAAACTAAAAATAGTAGGATTGCTGAATTAGAAAAAGAACTACAAATGTTAAAAGATTTGTATGAAGAAATACAAAAAGAAAAGGAAGAAAAAGATAAAGAACAAAAATTACTAAACGAGATAAATCAATTTAAAGAAAAATTAGAAATAAATAATAAAGAAATCAAAAACAAGGAATTAGAAATAAATAATATAGATGTTGAAGAGACAGATAATTATGATTCAGAAGATAGTGAAACATATACAGAAATATTAACAAATACAAAAAATTTAGAAATCAATGAAAAACAAGAAGTAATTAATGAAGAAAACTTAGAAAATATCAACACAGAAATAAATACTCTTGATAAAAAAGAAGATGAAAATATAATACCTAGAACATCAGAAATAAGAAAACCTACATATTATAAGAATAAGTTTAAAAGATATAATCTAAAGAATGAATATGACAAATGGACACCAAAACAAATAGTTAATAAAAATTATAACTTTTTAGACTTAGATTGTGTAATAGATACAGAAAAAACAATACAATTATGGATAAGATATATGACAAAACAATTATTAGATAATAATATAAACATAACAGATGCACCAGAATATATAGAAAGAACACTAATAGGAACAATGAAATTATGGTTTTCAAATTTAACTGAAAATAGCAAGAAGGTATTAAGAACTAATAAACCTACAGAAGGAACATCATCAACAACAACTAAACTAACATATCTTGGGGGGTGATAAATAACTGGTCTCTGATACTATTATGTTAGTTTTATTGATATTCATATCTTAGGGGGTGAAAAATATCCAATTAGATTATCTTTATGTTAGTTTTATCGATATTCATATCTTAGGGGTGATAAATATCCAATTAGATGATCTTTCGTAAGTTTTTCTAATAATATTATTTCATCCATATTTTGTCTCCAATATTTTAAATATTCGTAGTCTATCATTTTATCCTGTAGTAATTGCAGAGTTACAGATTTCTGTATAATAATTTATCCTAATTGTACTGTAATGTATATCTAATTCTAGATTTTCAATGTTATTTATTATCTTGTGTTGTTTTTCTCGTAGCGAGTTTTTTAAATTATATAAACCATCACATGTATTTTTTCCTAAATTTTCTAAGATTTCTTCTATCCATATTAATTTTTCTTTTAGATTCTCCATTATTTTTCTAATTCGGTTTCTATAATTAATTTCTTCATTCAGATTATCTTGATTTTCTCTAGTTTTTCTAATATATTCTAACATCTCTTAATCTGAATAATATTCATCTGGGTAATTATCTAGGTATAACTGTGCTATCCAATTTATAGTTTCAATTTCATAGTCTAATACTTTTTCTAATATTATTCTTTTAATATCTATAATTTCTATATCTCTAAGTATATATAAGATTAAGACTTTAAGATTATCTATCATTTAAAATTGACTAAATATTTTATTATAATATTTTGTAGTTGTTTGTTTTAATCTTATTAACTCTTTTATATTTTTACTAAGAAATTGTATATATTTTATATCTATTTTCCAAAATTCTAAATATACATAGTTTATCATAGTTAATGTGTATATAGGTATTTATAAGAGTAATTAGGTAAGTGTGGTATGTAATTTATTCTAGCTATATAATCTTTACCGAATATTTTTTCTAATATGATTTTCCTTATATCTATTATTCCTATATGCTTAATCACATACAAAATAAGTATTTTAAATTTATCTACCATTACATCAGATAAATAATTATTCATTTTCATAAAATTGCTCTTTTCAAAATATTCCCTTCCATCATGTACATAACAAAATATGGTCATCTTAGATTACTATATACTAGATTATTCTTAAATAACATGTTTTTCGATTACTATTAGCATGGTAATCAGGATATTTTTTCCCTTAAACAGTGCCTCTACTCTGGTTACTCCCCACCACGGTCTCTTGCCTCATTGGTTTCACCTTTAGGATGACATAGTTCTTAGAGATTTTTCTCCTTTTCCACTTTGCTAATAAACTTCTTAACATATTATTCTTCGAATAATTCTACTATAAAGTAACTAACATGAATTTATTTTATCATACCATGATTGTTGGGAATTACGAATTTAGCTATTCGTAATCATAAATAAATATACCTGTTCGGATAGGTTTGATATTTCTAAGGTTTGTTCCTCCATAGCTTTTTCCATTGAAATATACCTATTTTTTAATAATTAAGCAAAATATTTGTTGTGGACAAGAGAGATTTTTTGCTTCAACACATGAAGGCTTGCTTTGCAATGCCTTCAGTTCATCTTATTTATAGACTGAAACTTTACAAGAGTATTCCTATTTTTTACACGTTTCTAAAATTATCTACCTAATCTACTTTACTTTACAAAAAGTCTTCTAATAAGACAAAAGTTATTAATTCCTAGACTAATAATAGTCAAAAGCCTATACAAAAGGTTTCAATAATTTACGTAAAGCAAATTGTGAAAGTTTACATGTCGCTTTCACAATTTAATAGCTTGTCTTCTATTATTACTCCGCTGATATCTTTTCGTTGTCGTATCTGCTGCTTTTCCATATCTCTATTATTGCTTCTTATCTTGTATCTTCCAGCTGGCGTTCTTATCTTCTTGGTTGATTTTTCTTCTATTCTAGCTGAACTTCTGGGATATCATTATCTCCTCCATTACCTTTTGAACATTTGTGATCTGGATATTTATGTCCAATTGTCTTGCAATATCTGGTTAATAATTCTTCTGAAATAAATTTTTCTCTGATAGCTCTGGCGATAGGTTCTGTCTCTGGTTTGAGCAACGTCCATTGCCTAATAGTTTCCATATCTGTTTCTCGTAATTCCGTTGAATTTAAATATATTAGTACATGATTTCTTGAATAATAACTCCATATGGGATTTTGGTTGCGGTATGTGTTTGCTAGCTCTTGCAAAATTGTAGATAGTCCGATAATACTCTTATTCGCATAAAATTTTGGTATCTTTATCCTAGGTGTTTCTGGTTGTGGAATAATATCTTGTGGTATAATCATATCTCATGTCATTCCTATCTTTACAACTTGTATGGGCTTTTTAACTTCATCATATAATATCTCTTCTGATGCCGTATAAATTTTTATAAAAAATAGGGTACCTTTGGTTATTCTTTTAAAAATGCTAAATACTTCATATATTTCCGGTATAGTGGATATCTCATTTCCGTCAGAGGTATATACAGTACTGAGTAGTCCATATTCATAGCAAGTTTTAAATACACTTGGTTTGGTTTTAGGTAAAGCAATTAGCTTATTATATCCGGTCAATCTTTGGGTTATATAGTTTGTATCTGGTTCTTGGATGTTTATAGCTCTGGGGTTAGTATTTAAAAAGGTTTGTACATTGTAAATATTTTCTATATATGTCCGGGTTGTGTAGTTGTAAGTTTTTTTGTCTTGGTTTAAACTATCTCGGTATGTGGTAATTTGTAGGGGTATAAACATGGGATCTTTTGACATATTTGGTATATATGGTTTATCAAATAGCTTGTTTAGGTTCATATTTGTGTTTTTCCTAACTCCTTTGCTTGTACCTGCAGAAGTAGATTGATAAATGTTATGGGTTTTATGGAGTGTCCCATCGTCTCCTTCTAGCTCTGGAACTCTAATGTCTTCCGACCGACATAGCTCTGCACACTGCTGAGTTAGCTGATTTGTAGCTATAGACTTCAGTTTAACTTCATTAGTCTTTAGCTTTTCTATTTCATTACCCATACTGTCCACTTTCATTGAAAGCGTAGTTAGGGTGTTGAATATCTTTTCTAGAGTATCCTCTTCTATTATATCAGTCTGTGTAGCTTTGTCTTGATATGTAATCTGCAATAACATTTTTGTTAGTACTAATTACTTCAATTATAAATGTGAAATTTAATATATTCAAGACTAGTCTCCGAATCTCTTTTGTTGTGACTGAATTTTGTATTTTCTTTGTTAACCACCAGCGTACCTGTGTATTATCCGTTCGTACAATAAACTTGTTATATACAATATATGACTCAAATGCTAATAAACATTTATATAATAGACATAATTCTTTCCTATTTGTTTCCCATTTTATTTCTGTTTCATGAACGTACCTGAGTAGTATCTACAATGATGTTCTAATTTTTCTGCTTCATATCTGTATTTAAGTACTCCTCCATAACTACATTCACTAGCATCTGCTTCTACTATATATATAAATTTTCTATTTTCATCTGGAAATTGTAGTTTTGGTAATTCTTTACAAAGTAATTTTATTTTCTGAACTTGTTTTTTATCTTCTTCATTATAGTTATATTCTACATCCTTTTTTAATTTTTTCTGTAGTGGTTTTAAAGTTTCTGCTAATTTTGGAATATATTCTCTTACTTGGTTTACTGATCCTAAAAATGATTGTAATTTCTTTTTTGTATCTAATTCTTCTTTCGAATTTATTATTTTTTGTACTATATGTTGTTGCATTTTTACTCCACTCTTATCTATTTGTATTCCTAAAAATTCTATCTGATTTTTCATAATTTCAACTTTCTTTTCACTTAGACTTATTCTCGATTTTTCTATTATATCTGTAAATTGTCCTAATAATTTTAAATGTTCTTCTTTAGTTTTTGTATATAATAATATATCATGTATGTATACTATACAATTAGATAATTGTTTGAAATAACTATCCATAAAATGTTGATATCTACCTGGTGCATTTTTATATCCAAATGGTAATACGTTCCATTCATAAAATCCTTGTGGTACCGTAAATGCGGTTAATTCTTTAGATTCTTCTTCTAACTTTAAATGGTAAAATCCTGATTTACAATCGAATTTACTAAAATAATTATATCCCTGTATTTGTCTTATTTTTAATATCTTATTTGGTATTGGATAATTATATGTCGTAGTCTTTGCATTTAAATTTCTATAGTCAATAACCATTCTACTTTTTCCTCTTTTTTGGTCACTCTATTTTTTTACTATAAATGCTGGACTATTATGTTTACTATTACTTTTTTGTATATATTGTTTTTCTAATAATTCATCTATATGCATTTTAAATCCTTTTAAATCGTCAAAATTATATATTAATGGTTTCTGGGTTATTATGCTATTTTTATCTACTAATTCAATTTTTATAGTTTTATGTTTTTTCCATCCTTTTAATGGATCTTCACTATATAATTGTTCTAATTTTTTCTTAATTATTTCTATCTTATTTATTGAAAATATAGTTATTTCTGTTTTATTTATCAAAAATATGACTAGTTCTATTGTATCTTCAGTATTTTTTATTTCTAACTTTTGTGTAATTTTTTCACTTCCTTTTATCCAATCAGTTTTCTTTCTTATTTTATTATTAAGTCTTTTTGCTTTTATTTTCTGTTTACATGGTGTTGTAAACCACCAATCTGTTCTAGTTATTATATGTGGGTAAAATTTATCTAAAAACGGCATTCCTAAAAGTATATCTTTTGATGTTAGTTCATAATTATAAATTTCTTCTATTGTTAATATCTTATCTCATACTTGTATTTTTACATTCCTAGCTTTATAAGTAATTAAGCTTCCTTCACTATTAAATCCTTTAACTATTATTGGTGTTTTTAATTTATGTCATTTGCTTTTTGGTAAGCAATTATATCTACATAAATTAACTTTTGCTCCTGTATCTATCATAGGCGTATAATATCTACTGTAATATCCTTCTACTACTATCTTCATTAATACATATATTTTCATTTTATGTTAAGACTCTTTTTAAGAATAATTTCTCTGTGTTATATGTTAAGGTTAACTGTGTATGTTCTATATTATATGGTTTTACTTGTTCTAACCATTTTATTCCTAATATTATGTCTGCTTTTTGCATTTCTTCCTTTACTTCAAATTCTATTTTTATTTTTCTAATTCCTATTATTATTTCTTTTTTCTGCCATATTTTTAATATTTATTAAACTTCTTGGTAGATCTGGGCATATATCATTATCAGTTTTTATTTCTTCATTTTTTACTAGATATTTTGCTATATAATTTTCTTCTTGTCCTGTATTTAAGAGTATTAAATATTCTTTTTCATTTACCTTTCCTGTTATGTAATATTGGTTTAAATTATTTGTTGAATTTGTTTCATAACTTGTTCTTTTTGATGAGCTTGATGATTCTGGTTTTTCATCAGCTATTCTTTTCGTTGTACTTATTCAATCATTTATTATTTCTAAATTTTCTTCTATATCTTTGTCTCTATAGCTACAATCATTATTATCTATTGTTTTTACAATTTGTTCGAATGGACTTTCTATTCGTATTTTGTTAATCTTATTTTTTCCTGTTATTTTATGTTTTGTTGTTAATACATATAAATTTTTGCATCTTGCTGTAAATATTTTACTTCCTGGGGTTAATTCTATTCCTAATATTTTCCAATATAATACTAATGATTTATCTATATTTTTATCTGTTACCACTACTGAATAATTTTCACTTATTATAACTTTAAATTTTTGGTATATTAAATTTTCTTTTATGACAGTTATTATGCTTTTTTCTATAGGTTTTAAAATTCTATGATTTGCTAAATATAATTCTATTGGTGTATCTATTTCTTCTCTAAAACATGCTTTTATTAATATCTCTGTACCTCCCAGGTGTACATATTTTATTGGGTCTCTACTTTTTATATCGTTTTTCTCTTTATTAATTATTCTTTTTGTTACTAGTGGTATACTAGCTTTACCTTTTGCATATCTACAGTCTATTACATGTTCCTTTTGGCTTACTACATAATATTCTTCTTTTTTCCTAGTAAATATATTTTTTATTGTTGGTATTTTAAATATTTTTTTCTACACTTAAGTTTAATTCTTTTCCTTTTATTTCATCAAATATGTTACTGTCAAATATTATTTTTTGGTCTGGTCCTTCATCATTTAAATATTCTTCCTTTGTTATTATTTTTATATCTTCTTCAGTCATTTGATTCATCTATTTCACTATCTATTTCATTATCTGTTTCATTTTCTGAAATTTCGTATATATTATCCTCACTTTCTAATTCATAATCTATATAATCTATCTGCATATATTCTGTATTTTCTATTTTTATTTCTGATATTTGTTTATTTTTTGGATTTTTAGGTAATTTACAATCTCTAGCTAAATGTCCTAATTTTTCACAATTATAACAAGTACGTTCTTTTATAGATTTCTTTTTTCTATATGGTCTTTTGTATTTATAATTTTTTACATAATATTTTTTTCTTGATTTCTTGTATTTATATTTTGATTTTTTATATTTCTTATGTCTTTTTCTTTTTTTATAAGATCTTTCTTCACATCCGAATTGGGGTGCTATTTTATCTTTGCAACATGCTAAATTTCTTATCAATGTTTTTTCCATTTTTAATTCTTCTCTATATTTTTCATATAAATTTCTATATCATTGTTGTAAAAATTTTATTTTTGCTCCTAGAGTATCTACTATTTTTGCTTCTTCCCAATTCTTTATTATTTTTGAACTAAATGGTTTGGGTAATTTATTATAATATAATTTTCTTATTTCTTTACTTTCTTCTATATTATAAGCTTCTTTATAATAATATTCTTTAAATGCGCAAGTATATTCATCTATATAACACCTATAAAATTATTAAAAAAAAATATGAAATAACTATAAAAGATGAATTTGGTAGTATGACAACAATAGAAGAAGAACAAAATGAAGAAAAAGATACAAATAAAAATTTAATGTTAAAATTAACAATATTTAATATGTGTTTATTCTTTTCTTTCATTTCTTTTTCGTCATTTTGCAGTTTTCCCCCACTTGTTTCATTGATTATGTTTCTTAGGTCTATCTAGATCTCACCAGAAAGTGATACAGGTATTTGTAAGTTTATACTATTTCTTTTGGATATATCTTGAGATATTAGTAGTATTTCTTTTTTTGATAATGACTCCCATATCCACTAAGTGGATATATTTGATAAATTATCAGAAACGTCGAGGCACTTCTGGTATTTGACTTTCAAGCAGCCAAGAAACATAAAATTTTATTAATCCTCAAAAAAGAAGAAGAAAAGTGCCATTTGCAGTTGCTCATAATACAATATGCTATTTATCACATGAGTTCATATTAAAACTCCTCAAAATAGAACAAAAAAGTGCCATTTGTAACTGCTCTTATACAATATGCTATTTATCACATGAGTTCCTATTAAAACACTTCTTTATGTTAGGATATACAATACTAAATATTGACTTCCTTCCATAGAGGAGAGATTTAGTTTTGTAGTCTATTAGGAATAATCTTTATTTATTTATTGAGATGAAAGGTAAAAGTAATTTCAAATTATGTTTGAAGTTGTTATCATAAATTCAAATTTTACTCAATTATTTTTCTAAACTCATTTTTTAATATTTTTTTGTTCCTTTTCTCTGATGTGGCTACCATGTAGTAAAATATTTTTGTGCTCCTTTTGTGCTAATATGACTGTCATGTCAGCATAAAAGGAACATAAAAATATTTTTAAAAAATGAGTTTAGGGGATAATAAGACCTCATAAAATTTAAGTGTGTCATAATAACTTCAAATATACTTTAGGGATGCTTGTGTCTTTATCTCTGTATTTATATATAAAAAGGATCTAAAAAGTTTTTCTTTTAAAAACATTTTTTTTTGTTTTGGATCTTGTTGCAAGGTATTATAAATGGATTCATCCTTTCAGACCAAACAAAATATAAATGGATTCATCTTCAAATATTTATAAGTAATAATTCAATCTAGAATTTAAAATTTATATATTGTTTTAGCAATCTCAAATTAATATATGATATTAATTAGGTTCATATTTAAAAATGCATTATATATACCGATTTTGAATAAAAATACAAAATTCTCGTGAAATGCAGATACAATACTCTGAATCCGCCATTCCTTAGTCGCAATATTCACTTTGTTGACTTCCAAATCTTGAGGGGGCATAAAATAATGAAGTATTAATCGGAGTATAATTAGAGACCTTTTCTTAATGATTCTATGTTTAATTTATGTGAAATAATGGACAATATTAGTTTACTTCCACTAGAAAAACCTCCCTTCCATTGTTAATTAATTTTCATGTTTAATTCACCTGAAATAAAAGTGTCTAACAGATTAATTCTTGATAAACATTCCTTTCCCTTTCAAATCATTTTCTAGGTTCCCTTTTTCAGAACAAAGACAAATTTACCACGTTGGATCACTAATTAATTGTAAAGCTTAGTCAAATACTATAACTATATTAATAAATTTCTTGCTTATAAAGCTAAGAAACGATAGGGGAAATATTTTTATTATGAAAATAACACAACCAGAAATGGGAGAAAAAGAAGAATAAAAAGTACGTAAAGAGTCACAAGATCGTTGAAAAAAAAAAAAAAGTCACCAGGTCACCAAACATAAGTTAGGAATTCTAACTCATATTGTTGACTTATTTTTGCCTTTTAGCTTAAAAATAAATGATTAAAACTATTTCTTCTTTTAGTTTTACTTGAACATTACAAAATTTCTTTAAAGCACTATTTTGACTTAAAAATACTTAAAATAAGCCAATTCAAATATGTCCTAAATTCCTATTGGCATCTTGAAACTCAATTTCAATTTCCCTATTGATAACGGAATCAACCCACAACACGGAAACAAGACTCAAAATACAAGAGGAAATCGAGAGCACCACAACACACTCTTTCGGCCACATGTCACAAGCCGAGAATACAACACAGTGACAAGATGAAAAAGGTGTAATCACACCAAAACAACAACAACTGCAACAACAAGATGAAGAACAACACAAGGATAACAAGAACCAAACGGTTTTCACTAAACAAGAAGGAAACACTACAAACGATTACAAGAAGATAAAGATAGGTAGTGAGATATTAACCCCCACAAGAACTAAGAACCTAAGTGTATGTTAAACACTAAGACCTTAATACATGTAAAAGCAACACCTTCACTCTTAAAATGACACAAAAGAGGAGTCCACTACTCAAGCACCAATGTTTCCAAGCAAAATGCAAATACAAGTGATTCCACACTTGTATAAGCCCTAGTTCTGGGTGGTCACTCTTCTCTACTAGAGAGAGCTTGTTATAACACTTACAAGACTTTAAAAATCATAAAAAAAAATTAACTAGAGAAGCCCTAACATGTTCCGTATATAGCTATTACAAAATGGAAGACTAAAATATCCATAATACCCCCAAGGGTGAGGCACCTATCAAGTGTAATAGGTGGAATATTTAGCCATCTTTTACACTTCAATTGCACACACCAAGTCTCGGTTCAACACATACTCTCATAGGTTCATATTCGTGATTATTCTTGTATCGTCATCTACATTTTGAGAGGAGTTTGTCCACAAATTAACGGCCACCTCGTTCAATTGGCTACTTTAAAAGAAACCACTCAAAACAGTCCGCACAAAACATGAACCCGAGAGCTCAATAACACAAGTCTTAGTCAACATCTTCATTTTGAACTTTGGCTTCCTCTCCATCTTGAGTGATGTCTTCAATCTCATCTGAAACACATCCAACTCTTTTCTTGATGGCAGGTTCCTTGTGGTTCCCTACGTCTTCCCCTCAACTTCTCTTCCATCATGTACGCATCATTGTAAACTCCATGTCCCTCTTGTTCCTTTCTACCATACCCCTCTATATGGGCATATCGGTTTTGAGGAAGTGGAGTTTCAGTTGAGAGGATTGTTTTGGTATTGTGGAGCTTTGATTGTGGAGCTTGGATGGGCGAAAATTGGCTTCCAAGTCCTTCTTGTTGGACTTGATCAAATTGAGGGGGAAGTGACCTATTTAGGTCTTGGGTCGGAGGGCATTTGGTGGTTTGGTTTATGTCTATGTTACTTGGTGGTGGTCTTGGAGGATTGATCGTTGGAGGTAAAGTTTCGGGAGTAGAAACACGATAGTTCCTTCGACTCTTCACTCGATCCAACCTCTCTAAGTATAGTAGACATATCCGTGCTAATTTTTTCAAGCCCTGCATTCTCCTTAGTCATGTCTCGGGAAATAGCATCAAGGTGGTCCAAAATGGCTTTCATTATTGTTGACACCTAATTTTGCCCTTCACGACTAAATTTAATCCTAAGTTTCTTCGATTTTTAAATAAAATTATAATATTTATTTTATCTGAATAAAAAGATTTTCAAAGTATTTATTTAGGTAAATTTTTCATTTTAAGTAGCGATTATATATTATTGTATTCAATTATACGAAATTTTATAATTTTGTTACTTAAATATTTATTTTACAAAATATTGAATTTTAATCAAGACTTATCTTGAAAATAAATTTAAATTATTAAAATCTTGATTTAAATATAATTTATTCTCAAAAATAATTTATTTGAATAATATGTGTTTGATTTTATTATATCAAGAAACTCGAAATTAAAAGAAGTATTAATTTGTATCAAATTTTAATTTAATTTAGCCAATCTATTAGATTTGACCATAATTGAAATCAAATTGGCCATAATTGCAGTGCAATCCACCAATTGATTTTTAATTTGGTCAAAATTAAATAAATTTGGCTAAATTTTAAATTCTAATTGGGGTTATATAAATTTGGCTAAATTTTAAATTCTAATTGGGGTTATATTTTAAATAACTCCCAAATTCCCGAAAACTCTCTTCTACCCAATTTCCACCAAAAATAATTTTAAATTGTATTACATTGTACTATTTCCCCCAACTTTGTTCTTTCTCAATTTTGAAATTAAAAAATTATACTACAATGTACAATTTCCCTCCACATTATCTTCCACCCCACCTTATCTTCAAATTTAAAATTCCAAAAGCACCCCTAAATGGCTTTTCTCCCACATTGGTGGATGACAAGAAATAAATCCTCATATTTTCCTATAAATACTTTTCTCTCACATTGGTGGAGGAAAGGAAGAAAAACCTCATTCTCTCCTATAAATACTACCACTACTTTGGTAGAAGGGGGGATGAAAAAAAAAATGAGGCTAGAAAGGTGAAAAAATCTTTTTGAGCAAAATAATTATTTTTATTTAGTAAAAATTTTTATTTCATAAAGTTGGTCGGTTAATCAAAATTTTTGAGTTACCGGTAACATTTTTCGATGGTGGTTGATTCCGACGAAGCGCGTAATCTCGTTTTGCTACCCCCCAAAAGGTAAACACACCTTTCCTTTTTTTAGTTTTATTATCATTTTCTTCTTCATCTTTTTTCTTCTTCGTAGTTCGTAGTGATAATTTTATTTGCTGGGATTGTTTGCTGTAGTTGGCCTTGAAGGCCATAGGACGTTGTGGTATCGATATTTTAATTATTTTCATATTCATGATATAAAAATGAGCTAACAATAGTTGTATGTGTCTTTATGACTTTATTCTTTAATTATTATAGATAAACCTTCAATCTTTGCTTAAAAGATGAATTTATGCTTTGTTTAAACTCATTGTTGGTGGATATGTTTATTTTTAGTATGTAAAGTTATTTTTTTTATGTTGAAAAGAATAGTTAATATTGATTGTTTCGCCATTTCACCTTATTCTTTGATTATTTTGGATAAAGTTTAGATCTTTACTTGAAAAACATACTCATGTCTTGTTTAAACTCATTGTTGGTGGATTTGTTTGTTTTTAGCATGTGAAGTTATTTTTTTTATGTTGAAAAGAATAGTTAATATTGATTGTTTTGCCTTTTGACCTTATTCTTTGATTATTTTGGATAAAGTTTAGATCTTTGCTTGAAAAAGATACCCACGTCTTGTTTAAACTC
This sequence comes from Capsicum annuum, assembly GCF_002878395.1. NCBI lineage: Eukaryota > Viridiplantae > Streptophyta > Magnoliopsida > Solanales > Solanaceae > Capsicum > Capsicum annuum. Next base: position 259,241,466 of record NC_061113.1, read on the forward strand.
ATCGTTGGTAGATATGTTTATTTTTAGCATGTAAAGTTATTTCCTTTATGTTGAAAAGAATAGTTAATATTGATTATTTTGTCTTTTGACTTTATTCTTTGATTTTTATGTATAAAGTTTTGATCTTTGCTCAAAAGACGAACTCATGCCTTGTTAAATTCATTGTTGGCGGATATGTTTTAGCATGTAAAGTTGTTTCTTTTATGTTGTAAAAATAGTTATTATTGTTTGTTTCGCCTTAATTAAAATAATACTTAGTTAAGTCAAGAATTTGTCATTGCTAGCAAATTATTTTAATGGATTTCAAAATCTTCATATAAGAGATGAAGTGCTACTTTGTTTTCATCCAAGATGTTTACTCCTCTTTTGTTCACATGTTGTCTCATCAAAATGATGAGAAAGTTCGGACTTTTGTGGCTAAATAGAATTATTTTGATATTTTTGACTCATACATAGTATGATTGTTGAACGATATTTCACTTTTAGAGATGCTAATATTTTATTCTTATTTTCTTACTCTGGAATGTTATATGTGCTCTTTGTGTGTGTAAAGACTTGATTCATGTCTCTCTTTTATTCATAATATCAAAAGAGAATCAACGTTATCTTAGAAATATAAATCATAGGTTGTTATACGTTTTTTCATAAAATATTGGTTGTAATTTAGATGTATGAATATTTGTTAATGTTGCCTTAATTGAAATTTAAAGATTCTCTTTCTTGAAAAGTTAACCTTTATTTTCTTTTGTTATATGGATTAATGTCTATGTTTGTTCAATTTTAGAAGTCATGAGTATTTTTCTTGTTGCCTCATCCCTTTACTTTGGCAAGCTTACGTTGTTTGTTTCTCACATTAATTCATTGAATATGACTTTCTTCCTTTTACCTTTATTCATTCTTAATATGCAAGTGGATGTCTTTGCTTTGCATTTTATCTATTGACTCTTACTCTTGTTATACATGTACAAGTGTGCATATCATTGTAATTCAAAAATTGACTCTTGATATTTTTTTTTCTTTAAAATATGTAATTATTATGCCTTGAACGTATATTAATTTCTTTATCTTTTCTTTGCATGCAAAAAACTATCTCGAGTCCAAATGTACTCCTCCCCTCTTGCATTTCGTAATGGGTTAATGAGGCTCACCTTTTCGAGTCAAGTTTGAAGTTTAAACCCAAGGTCTACTACATGGCGTGCGGGCACTAGAAGATAGACGAAGAAGGAAAATGAGTCAAAACCCATTGATGAGGTCACTAAGAGACTTGAAAAGTCTCGATTTTTATTATTATCTTCTTTTTATTTATTCATTTAGTCATTTATTTATTCATTCACTTGAGCCTCGAAGTCAAAGTTATATTTTAATACAGGTGAGACAGATTTTGGGCCTTAAAGGTCCGAAAACTAGCTTAGGACAGGCTGTGGACCGAAATCCCAATATTTAGATTAGGACATGTGCAAGTAGGCCAAAATCTCAATAAGATTAGGACAGAGTCTATTGATTTGGGCCCAATAGCCTAAGTCTTTTATTTTCTCCCCTTCTCCTTTTACATGCTTTGTTATTAATTTGTTTAGACTTAGTTAAAATCCCTACTTAGTCGTCCAAATCTATTTTACATAAGTATTTTCCTAAAATCAATTACTTTTCAACAATCAATCTTTCTTTTTGAAGTTAGTCAAAAGATATTCTTAAACAGTCCGGATAACCGCAAGTTAGTGGATACTCTTAGTGCCTTAACAACCTTCCAAGAGTATTAATAGGAACCGCTTACTCAGAATCTTCAAACTTAAATGATTTTTTTTAGTTTTGAATTGTTTAATGAGAAAATGGTCTGTTACCCCCCCAACCGTTAGTCGAAATTTCAACTACATACTCAACCTTTTAATGTGACCTATTACCCCCCTAAACTATTTTAAAGTGGAATTATTAACTCCCTGGACTATTTTTAAGTGGAATTATTAAACCCCCAAAAACTGACAACCAGTCATTGCAAATGTGGTGAAATGCACGCGCTGCCACGTCATGCCACATCATTGCCACATCATTTTTTTATTTTTTTACTCTAAAAAACTAATAATTTAACTTTATTATTTTCCAATTATTATTTTTCTTTCTTCTTCTTCTTCTTCTTCTTCCTCCTCCTTCTTCTTCTTCTTCTTCTTCTTCTTCTTCTTCTTCTTCTTCTTCTTCTTCTTCTT